>NC_021162.2:29147921-29189231 GCF_000331145.2 Cicer arietinum | reverse complement strand
ATAACAGGAACAACGCAGGATGAAGAAAGCGCGGAGAAAAGAAAAAGGAAACAGGAGAAGAGGAAAAAAAAGAAAAAGGAGACTGAGAGGGAGATTAGAGTATAAAAGAAGACCTCAGCATGGAATCGAGAATAAGGGGAAAATGTCAAGCACAATAGGGCTAAAAAGTGGTCCTCGCTCTGGCAACAGTGTCGTCGAAGGTTTAAAAAAACAAATTTGTATTCTTCTCATATCAAAATACTACATTTGCATAACCAAAAAGTTTTTATTTTTATTTTTCATATATAATTCATCGTAAATAAAAAATTTACATTTTGTATAATAACAAGAAGATTATAATGTAAATGGAGGAAAATAAAAATACATTACTTCTTCTATTTATTTGTGTTCGTTTTTTATGGGATTAGGGTTCTCAACAATGTTACTACTCCTCTTGGTTGCTTCCTTTTTGTAGTATTAGATCTATTCAAAAAAATCATTTCTTTTTCTTGATTTTTTTGTCTCAATTTATAAGTAAAATGTAAGACCCATAATTTTAAAGTACCCTTTTATGTATTTTTGGTGTATTTTGGATTTTGGCTCGGAGGCTTTTTAAGCCAAAGTTAATAATATTTTGGAGTTTTATAATCAAAAAGATATTTCGATGCCAATTAGAATTTCTCGTCGATAAATAAATTGAATTTAACTGCGGTAAATACTTTACGGAGAATTTAAGGCGTTTCGGGTGAAACGGTAATTTAATAAATATCTAGATTTTGAGATATTTGTTAAGTTATATTTATTATATATATATATATGTTTGCTTGGAGGGAAAAAGAAAGGAAAACTAGAAGGAAGGAAAAGGAAAAGAAAATAGTATATAAAGGAAGGAAGGAAAAAGGAAGAAAGGAAAAGCAAAGGAAAGAAATAGAAAGGAAGGAAAACCTAAAATTTCCATCTCCTTCCTCAGGTTCACGCAAGAAAACCAAAAATCCATCCTTTCTCCATTTTTCGTTTTCGTTGCTTCCTTTTCTTCAAAGCTAGTGACCCAAGGTTGGGTGTGAGTTAGATCAAGGTTTTCGCAACTCCACTCTTCCTCTTTGATTCGAAAACGAAGAAAAACGGTTTTGAGATCCAAACACAAACCCCTCCGTTTCTCCTAGATCCAAACCTCATTTCTCGAAGAGATAGAAGGGAAAGTTGCTCACCTCCGTGCTACGGTGCTAGTGCACTAATTTGGAAGCGGCGTTGCGAGCGGAGATTTTACCGGAATTACTCGCGGTACCGGAAACACACGATAAAGCTAACGTTTAGGTAAGGGCTCCTTCCAAACTTCTAGCTTGCATTAGGGACTTATCTGTAGTTGTGTGGGAAGGAATTTGTTAGGGTTAAATGTATCGATTTGGGGAAAAACGAAACTAGTGCGTTATGGGTAAAAACCTTAGAGTTAGGTTTTGTTTATAGTGATGAATGTTTCGTGGTAAATGAAATTTGATGTATCTGGGTGTTATGTTGCGTGATTTGTGTTCGTTGTATTTGGTGTGTTCGTACTTGATGTTTGTTAATTGGTGTGGTTGTTGTGAATTATGGTTTGAATGTGAAAGTATGTTTGAATTTGTTTCTGTGGAATTTGAAAACCATTAGAGTTAAACGAGTATTAAAAATGGGGAATCTTTTAATACCTCGGTTTACTTAATGTGTATTTGAGGAAAATGTTTAAGTTAACTGGGCGTTGAGAATGGGGAATCTCTTAATGTCTCGGTTACTTAACTATCGTTTTTGAAAATCGTTTCGGTAAATGAGTATTAAGAATGGGGAATCTCTTAATGACTCGTTTACTGAATGTTTTGCGAGAAAATCGTTTAAGTCAAAAGTATATTAAGAATGGGGAATCTCTTAATATGACTGTTTGCTTAACGTTTTGTTTTGAAAATCATTAAGTTAAATCGGTATTAAGAACGGGGAATCTCTTAATGACTTATTTAATTAATGTTGTTTGAAAGTCGTTT
This sequence comes from Cicer arietinum, assembly GCF_000331145.2. Classification (NCBI taxonomy): domain Eukaryota; kingdom Viridiplantae; phylum Streptophyta; class Magnoliopsida; order Fabales; family Fabaceae; genus Cicer; species Cicer arietinum. The sequence continues at coordinate 29,187,243 of NC_021162.2, read as the reverse complement.
AAGTTAAATGGGTATTAAAAATGGGGAATCTTTTAATATCTGCATTTGCTTAACGATTGTTGTGAATGGAGTCTGTGTATGCTCATGCATTTCATTTGGTAAATTGTGTCGACCCGTGATAGGTGACACCTTGGTAAACTGTACTGACCCGTGATAGGTTGTACGTTTACGATTTACTATTTAGTAATTCGTGTTGACCCGTGATAGGTGACACCATGGTAACTGTACTGACCCGTGATAGGTGGTACATTTACGATTTATATTTTTGGTGAATTGTGCTGACCCGTGATAGGTGGCACCTTGGTAAACTGTACGGACCCGTGATAGGTTGTACGTTTGCGATTTATATTTTAGTAAATCGTGTTGACCCGTGATAGGTGACACCATGGTAACTGTACTGACCCGTGATAGGTGGTACATTTACGATTCCCGCTTTTTCTTTTAGTAAATCGTGTTGACCCGTGATAGGTGACACCTCGGTAAACTGTACTGACCCGTGATAGGTGGTACGTTTATGATTTACGCATTTTAGTAAATCGTGCTGACCCGTGATAGGTGGCACCTCGGTAATTGGTACTTTGGCCTGCGATAGGCGGTACAATTATGATTTACGGCCCTTCGAGGAGGGTTTTGGTTTGGAATTCCGAGTCCATGCATTTTGGCATATACGCATTGCATTAGGGTGCCTGGCACGCGAGTCATGTTTGATTTGAGTTTATGATTGAGTGATTCGAATTTTGATTTATCGTGATAACTGAGATGAAGGTGTTAAGTGCTATGTGTTGTGTATTGTGTGTGAGTATGATGGTTATCGAACCTTTGTGTGTCGTAGTAATCGCGTAGAAATTGCTAAGTGTTAAGTGGTGAACTTGATTAGGAATGACTTAGGTTAATTCATGAATTTTTGGAAAACTGATCAGGGAAATCGATTTCCCAATCGATTGGATGGGTAAACAGGGACTTGGCCAATTCACAAAATCGATTAGCCAATCGATTTTGTAAATCAGCCTTTTTAAAATCCCTTTCGAAATCGATTGCCCAATCGATTAGGCCTTAAGTCAGGGGCTCAGGAACCAATCAATCGATTTACCAATCGATTGAATTCAGCCCAGGATTCTGTTTTCATTAAGAATCCCTCACCAAATCGATTAGGAAATCGATTGGCTCGAAACCAGGGGCTCAGGAACCAATCAATCGATTTACCAATCGATTGAATTCAGCCCAGGATTCTGTTTTCATTAAAAATCTTCACCCCAATCGATTGCCCAATCGATTGGCTCAGTGAAAATCCTCATTTTTAGTTGTATGATTAATTGCTCATGAATCTATCCATGTTTTGTTTTATCATGTGTTAATTAGGAGATCGAGAACTGCATTTTACCTTCATTTTCATTGGCAATGTACTGTATGAACTTTTCGCACATGGAAAATCCTGTTAAGATGCATGCTTAGTTAAAAAGTTGTTTTGAGCATTCAAAAACTTAATTGCTATGTGTTAACTGTTATTTTCTGGTTGGTGACCCTTTACACTATTGTGGAAATCTGGGCTTTGCCCTCAGATGAGAGTCAGGACGGCCCTACTGGTTCGTACCCTACGGACAGGGATGGAGATGGGAATGCTTGACTGCGGTTGTGTTAGGAGGATCTCACGGGGCGCGTGGAGATTACTCAGGGTGTATAGTTTTTGGTAGGATGATCAGATTAGGATGATGTATAGGGACTAGGGGTCCTTCTTTTTGGTTTGGAGTATTTTAGTTTTGGAAAACTGTACTTATACAAATATTATCAGTTTTATATCATCTTTGAATGGGTTCCATGTACCATTTGATGTTTATGTAGAAATGTTTTGGATTTGTAATTGGAGAAACTTTTCCGCTGCTTGTAAATTATAATGACTCAATTATTTATCCAAAAGCATTTCCTGATTTATTTCCTTGTTCGTTTTTAATTACTTTTAAAAAAAAATATACCCTCGCTTTGAAAAACGGGGTGTTACATTGTGGTATCAGAGCATAGGTTTAGTTTTCTTTGGGAGCTGTGGAACCTTGGTTATAGATTGTAGGTCGACCTATAAGTTAGGAGTTATTATCTGATCATGTGTCGGTTTAGGTGACTTGAGTTGTCAAGTCCAATTTAATTGTGTGTTGTTAGACGGACGTTAGTTTAGAATTTTTTGAAGTAGTGTTAAAACTCTACTTGATGATGGTTCTTATAGGAAACCATGCCGCCCAGAAGGAATGACGCTCCGAGAGCCAACGCTAGGAATGACCAAATGGCGGAGGCTATGAACAACATGGCTGCTTCTGTCGCTGCACAGACCGCTGCCAAGACTCAACGGGATCTTGAAAAGAGGGGAAGAGAGATCCGTGCTGCAGAATCAAGAGGGTTGGAAGACTTCCGTCGTTACAATCCTCCTAAGTTCAAGGGGGATGAGGGTTCAGAGAAGGCGGATCAATGGATCCAAGAAGTGGAGAAAATCTTTGATATGATTAACTGCCAGGCTGGAGTGAAGGTCAGCTATGCCACGTATATGTTGCTAGGGGATGCTGAATACTGGTGGAGGAGTGCAAGGTTGTTGATGGGAGCAGCCCACGAGGAGGTGAACTGGGAATCGTTCAAAAGAAAGTTTTTAGACAAATACTTTCCGATGAGTACCAGGACTAAGTTGGGTGACGACTTTCTGAAACTTCACCAGGGGAGCCTGACTGTGGGCGAGTATGCTGCTAAATTTGAATCACTATCGAGGCATTTCAGGTTCTTCCGTGAAGAAATTGATGAACCGTTCATGTGTCATCGTTTCCAAGACGGATTGAAGTATGAGATTCAAGATTCCGTCTTACCTTTGGGAATTCAACGTTTCCAAGCGCTGGTAGAGAAATGTAGAGAAGTGGAAGATATGAAGAACAAGAGGGCTAGCCGAGTTGGGAATTTTAATTCGGGAGGCCCTAGTCGGGCGACTTATCAGAATAGGGGAAAACAAGTGGCTAAACCTTATAATCGCCCCCAGAATAACAACGGTGGACCGAGTCGCCCAGGGAACCAGAATTTCGGAAGGCAAATGGGGCAAGTGCTTCGATGTTTCCGATGTGGGAAAGAAGGACACTATGCTAGTGCTTGTACCACTAACATCCCCATCTGTCACAATTGTCAGAAGTCGGGGCACATGGCAAGGGAGTGCACGGCTCCAAAGGTGGAACCAGTGGTGAATGTAGCTAGGGCTACCCGTCCTACTGCTAGAGGACGCATTTATTGTGTGAATGCTGAAGAGGGAAATCCATCTGGTAATCTGATTCAGCGTGATTGTGAGATTGCAGGTAACACTCTAACTGCACTCTTTGATTCGGGGGCAACCCATTCCTTCATTGCTATGGACTGTGTGAATCGCTTGAAGTTATCTGTGTCTGCTTTACCTTTTGATTTGGTTGTTTCCACGCCTGCTAAGACCTTAACCGTAAATTCAGCATGTTTACATTGTCGAATGACTATTCAGAATAGGGATTTCTTGGTTAATCTAATTTGTTTACCGCTACAATCACTCGAGGTCATCCTCGGTATGGATTGGATGTCTTATCACTATGTGATCTTGGATTGTGCTCGGAAATTGGTTCTTTTCCCCGAACCAGGAGTTGTTAAGTATTTAGCTGCTAACAAACTCCGAGTGTCGCTAAGTGAAGGGACTCATGAGTTTTTGTCTCTAGCAAATGTAGAGGCAAAGATAAATGTGGAAATAGAAGATGTGATACTTGTCAACGAGTATCGGGATGTATTTCCAACGGAAATTCCAGGATTGCCACCGGTAAGAGAAGTGGAATTCTTCATTGATTTGCACCCAGGAACGGGACCCATTTCAATGGCACCTTATCGAATGTCGCCATTGGAATTAAATGAGCTCAAAGGCCAAATTGAAGACTTGTTGGAGAAGAAATTCATCAGACCAAGTGTATCACCATGGGGTGCTCCAGTTTTGCTAGTTAAGAAGAAGGACGGAAGCTCGCGCCTATGTGTGGATTATAGACAGCTCAACAAGGCAACTATCAAGAATCGTTATCCTTTGCCACGAATCGATGATTTGATGGATCAATTGAGAGGGGCCGCGATATTTTCGAAGATTGACTTGAAGTCGGGTTACCATCAGATCCGAGTAAGGGAAGGAGACATTCAGAAAACAGCTTTCAGAACCCGCTACGGACATTATGAATACCTGGTTATGCCGTTCGGAGTTACCAATGCACCGGCAATTTTCATGGACTACATGAACAGGATCTTTAATTCGTTCCTTGATAAATTCGTGGTGGTATTCATTGATGATATATTGATTTATTCAAGGACCGAAGAAGAGCATGGAGAACATTTGCGACAAGTTCTTGAGATTTTACGCGAGAAGCGATTGTATGCCAATCTGTCGAAGTGTGAATTTGCTTTTAGAGACCTACACTTGAACGTAGAGTTCGGACCGGGAATTTTGAAATTCGGAATGATTAAGATCTCGAGTGGATTACTTGAAGACATTGCGAATTCTCAGGATGACGTCTTAATTCAAGAGAAGAGGAATCTAATAGTACAAGGGAAGACGACTGAGTTCAAGATTGGGGCAGATAATGTTTTGCGGTGTAATGGTAGGATTTGTGTACCAGCCATTACAGATATGCGGAAAACGATTCTAGAAGAGGCGCATAAGAGTAAGCTGAGTATTCATCCTGGGGCAACAAAGATGTATCAGGATTTGAGGCAGAATTATTGGTGGCCAGGAATGAAGAAACATGTGGCGGAATATGTATCCACTTGTCTAACTTGTCAGAAAGCGAAGGTGGAACATCAGCGACCTGCTGGAATGTTGCAACCTTTAGATATACCTGAATGGAAGTGGGACAGCATTTCCATGGATTTTATAACCGGATTACCGAAGACAAGGAGGAAGAATGATTCTATATGGGTGATAGTGGACCGGCTGACTAAATCTGCTCACTTTTTACCGGTAAGGACCACCTATAAGGTAGATCAGCTAACGGAGATCTACATTGCTGAAATTGTGAGGTTACACGGGGTACCATCGAGCATTGTATCAGACCGTGATCCGAAGTTCACATCGCATTTTTGGGGAGCATTGCACGAAGCGTTGGGAACGAAGCTACGATTGAGTTCAGCTTACCATCCACAAACGGACGGACAGACTGAAAGGACGAATCAGTCCTTGGAAGATCTGTTGAGAGCATGTGTTTTAGATGATAGAGGAAGTTGGGATGATGTACTTCCGTTGATTGAGTTCACTTACAACAATAGTTTCCACGCAAGTATTGGAATGGCACCATATGAGGCTTTATATGGGCGCAAGTGTCAAACGCCCTTGTGTTGGTATAAAGACGGTGAGAATATGATTGTCGGACCAGAGATGGTGCAACAGACCACAGCTAAAGTAAGGAAGATCAAGGAGAAAATGAAGACTTCACAAGATCGCCAGAAGAGTTACGCGGACAAGCGTCGCAGACTTTTGGAATTCGAACAGGGTGACCATGTATTTCTGAGAGTCACACCTACTACTGGAGTAGGTAGAGCCTTGAAATCGAAGAAGTTGACTCCGAAATTCATTGGACCATATCAGATTTCTGCACGAATTGGGCCGGTTGCTTATCGGATTGCATTACCTCCGATACTGTCCAATATCCATGACGTGTTTCATGTGTCGCAGTTGAGGAAATATCTCGCAGATCCATCTCACGTGATCGAACCAGACACAATCCAGCTAAAGGATAACCTGTCGTTCGAAGTACCACCCGTGAGAATTGATGACAGGAAGATTAAGCGGTTGAGGACCAAGGATGTTTCGTTGGTCAAGGTGATCTGGAACCCAATTACTGGAGATGCGACTTGGGAACTGGAGAGCAAGATGAGGGAACAACACCCAGAGTTATTTATCGATGCATAGTTTCGAGGACGAAACTAATTTTAGGGGGGGAGTAATGTAAGACCCATAATTTTAAAGTACCCTTTTATGTATTTTTGGTATATTTTGGATTTTGGCTCGGAGGCTTTTAAGCCAAAGTTAATAATATTTTGGAGTTTTATAATCAAAAAGATATTTCGATGCCAATTAGAATTTCTCGTCGATAAATAAATTGAATTTAACTGCGGAAAATACTTTACGGTGAATTTAAGGCGTTTCGGGTGAAACGGTAATTTAATAAATATCTAGATTTTGAGATATTTGTTAAGTTATATTTATTATATTTATATATGTTTGTTTGGAGGGAAAAAGAAAGGAAAACTAGAAGGAAGGAAAAGGAAAAGAAAATAGTATATAAAGGAAGGAAGGAAAAAGGAAGAAAGGAAAAGCAAAGGAAAGAAATAGAAAGGAGGGAAAATTGAATTTTCCATCTTCTTCCTCTGCACTCACGTGAGCTTTAACCAAAAATCCATCCTTTCTCCATTTTTCGTTTTCGTTGCTTCCTTTTCTTCAAAGCTAGTGACCCAAGGTTGGGTGAGAGTTAGATCAAGGTTTTCGCAACTCCACTCTTCCTCTTTGATTCGAAAACGAAGAAAAACGGTTTTGAGATCCAAACACAAACCCCTCCGTTTCTTCAAGATCCAAGCTTCTTTTCTCGAAGAGATAGAAGGGAAAGTTGCTCACCACCACGCTACGGTGCTAGTGAACTAATTTGGAAGCGGCGTTGCGAGCGGAGATTTTACCGGAATTTCTCGCGGTACCGGAAACGCACGTTAAAGCTAACGTTGAGGTAAGGGCTCCTTCCAAACTTCTAGCTTGCATTAGGGACTTATCTGTAGTTGTGTGGGAAGGAATTTGTTAGGGTTAAATGTATCGATTTGGGGAAAAACGAAACTAGTGCGTTATGGGTAAAAACCTTAGAGTTAGGTTTTGTTTATAGTGATGAATGTTTCGTGGTAAATGAAATTTGATGTATCTGGGTGTTATGTTGCGTGATTTGTGTTCGGTATATTCGGTGTGTTCGTACTTGATGTTTGTTAATTGGTGTGGTTGTTGTGAATTATGGTTTGAATGTGAAAGTATGTTTGAATTTGTTTCTGTGGAATTTGAAAACCATTAGAGTTAAACGAGTATTAAAAATGGGGAATCTTTTAATACCTCGGTTTACTTAATGTGTATTTGAGGAAAATGTTTAAGTTAACTGGGCGTTGAGAATGGGGAATCTCTTAATGTCTCGGTTACTTAACTATCGTTTTTGAAAATCGTTTCGGTAAATGAGTATTAAGAATGGGGAATCTCTTAATATGACTGTTTGCTTAACGTTTTGTTTTGAAAATCATTAAGTTAAATCGGTATTAAGAACGGGGAATCTCTTAATGACTTATTTAATTAATGTTGTTTGAAAGTCGTTTAAGTTAAATGGGTATTAAAAATGGGGAATCTTTTAATATCTGCATTTGCTTAACGATTGTTGTGAATGGAGTCTGTGTATGCTCATGCATTTCATTTGGTAAATTGTGTCGACCCGTGATAGGTGACACCTTGGTAAACTGTACTGACCCGTGATAGGTTGTACGTTTACGATTTACTATTTAGTAATTCGTGTTGACCCGTGATAGGTGACACCTTGGTAAACTGTACTGACCCGTGATAGGTGGTACGTTTACGAGTTACTATTTAGTAAATCGTGTTGACCCGTGATAGGTGACACCTTGGTAAACTGTACTGACCCGTGATAGGTGGTACATTTACGATTTACATTTTTGGTGAATTGTGCTGACCCGTGATAGGTGGCACCTAGGTAAACAGTACTGGTCTGTGATAGGCGGTACGTTTACGATTCCCGCTTTTTCTTTTAGTAAATCGTGTTGACCCGTGATAGGTGACACCTCGGTAAACTGTACTGACCCGTGATAGGTGGTACGTTTATGATTTACGCATTTTAGTAAATCGTGCTGACCCGTGATAGGTGGCACCTCGGTAATTGGTACTTTGGCCTGCGATAGGCGGTACAATTATGATTTACGGCCCTTCGAGGAGGGTTTTGGTTTGGAATTCCGAGTCCATGCATTTTGGCATATACGCATTGCATTAGGGTGCTTGGCACACGAGTCGTGTTTGATTGAGTTTTATGATTGAGTGATTTGAATTTGATTTATCGTGTTAATTGCGTTGAAAATGCTAAGTGTTATGTGTTGATTATTGTGTGTAAGTATGATGGTTATCGAGATCCCAATTGCCGTGGTAATCGCGTAGAAATTGCTAAGTGTTAAGTTGTGAACTTGATTAGGAATGACTTAGGTTAATTCATGAATTTTTGGAAAAATGATCAGGGAAATCGATTTCCCAATCGATTGGTATTAAGTCAGGGGCTTGGCCAAATGAACAAAATCGATTAGCCAATCGATTTTGTAATCAGTTTTTTTGAAAATCCCTTTCGAAATCGATTGCCCAATCGATTGGCCCTTAAGTCAGGGGCTCAGCTATCCTGTCAATCGATTGCCCAATCGATTGAATCAAGCCAGAGTTCAAAATTTCACTAAAAACCTTCAGGAAATCGATTTGGAAATCGATTGGTATTAAGTCAGGGGCTCCGTTATCCTGTCAATCGATTGCCAAATCGATTGATTCAGCCCAGGATTCTATTTTCATTAAAAATCTTCACCCCAATCGATTGCCCAATCGATTGGCTCAGTGAAAATCCTCATTTTTAGTTGTATGATTAATTGCTCATGAATCTATCCATGTCTTGTTTTATTATGTGTTAATTAGGAGATCGAGAACTGCATTTTACCTTCATTTTCATTGGCAATGTACTGTATGAACTTTTCGCATATTGAAAATCCTGTTAAGGTGCATGCTTAGTTGAAAAGTTGTTTTGAGCATTCAAAAACTTAATTGCTATGTGTTAACTGTTATTTTCTGGTTGGTGACCCTTTACAACTATTGTGGAAATCTGGGCTTTGCCCTCAGATGAGAGTCAGGACGGCCCTACCGGTTCGTACCCTACGGACAGGAATGGAGATGGGAACGCTTGACTGCCGTTACGTTAGGAGGATCTCACGGGGCGCGTGGAGATTACTCAGGGTGTATAGCTTTTTGGTAGGATGATCAGATTAGGATGATGTATAGGGACTAGGGGTCCTTCTTTTTGGTTTGAAGTATTTTTAGTTTGGAAAACTGTACTTATACAAATATTATCAGTTTGATATCATCTTTGGATGGGTTCCATGTACCAATTGATGTTGTGTAAATGTTTTGGATTTATAATTGGAGAAACTTTTCCGCTGTGTAAATTGTAATGACTCAATTATTTATCCAAAGACATTTCCTCATTTGTTTTACTTTGTTTTATTTTAATTTCTTTTAAAAAAAAAAATATACCCTCGCTTTGAAAAACGGGGTGTTACATAAAACGGAGAATGTTTCTGTTAGTTAGATAAATTGAGCTCTGGATTTTGTAATGTTTCGCAACAAATTTTAACTGAATTTTGTATTGTTTTGTAACAAATTTTAAGCAATGTATGATTAAGGAAAAAGTATCTTCAACCTTTTCTATTGAGTGCACAGTGTTACAAGTAATTACTTTATTGAGCTAAAAAATAAATCAGATGAGTCAAAGAACTTGTTTGTAGCATGTTTGTAATAGAGATGTTAATAAGGCAAAGAAGATAAAAGAATACCAACATGCAAAGAAAATGAAGATATGTGTTGGTGTTTGCCAGGAAAAGAAGACAAGCGTGTGTTGATGTGTTTTGGCTGTGTTGACAGGCAAGTAGCTGTGTTGGCAAACCAAATAAAATGAAATTGGCAGACCAAATAAAAATCAGGAAAATAAAATGAAAAACAGTACAGGAAAATAAAATAAAAAACCGTAAAATAAAATGAATGAAAAAGAGATGATGAAAAGGAAGAACAATCTCGATAATCACAACAAATTATTCCCTAGGAAAACGAGATCGATATACAATCTTCGTTTCAAACTCCTCCTAGAAGTTGAAAGTAATATGTGCTCATCCTCAAATTCAAATTATTGGAGATACAACTGATGGGATCAGAACAAGAATGTCACTTAAAGATGATATCAACAGTAACACAGCAATGATATCCTAAATAGAACCAAAATCCACTAGAGAAGCCATAATTGATTAATCTTGGATAGAATCAATGAAGGAAGAACTTCTTGAATTCAAAAATAATGAAGTTTGGACTGTTGTCCTAGATCCACAAGATCAGACAAACATTGGAACAAGATGGGTGTTCAGAAACAAGTTGGATGAAGAAGGTAAGGTTGTAAGAAACAAAGTAAGGTTGGTTGCTCAAGGATATAATTAACAAGAAGGTATAGACTATGATGAAACCTTTTCTCTAGTTGCAAGGTTAGAAGCTATACAGATTCTTTTTGCATGTGCATCTCACAAACTTATCAAATTTTTTCAAATGGATGTTAAAATGCATTTTTAAATGCTTTTTTAAATGAACAAGTTTATGTTCGTCAACTTCTAGGTTTGGAAAATCAAAAGAAACTAAATCATGTTTTCAAACTTACCAAAGCTTTATATGGATTAAAACATGCTCCTAGAGCATGGTATGAAAGATTAAGTTCATTTCTAATCAAAAATGGATTTTCTCAAGGAAAAATAGACATAACAGTTTTCAAGAAAATAAATAAAAATGATTTACTTATTGTTCAAAACAGTTTTCAAGAAAATAAATAAAAATGATTTACTTATTGTTCAAGTGTATGTTGATGATACTATCTTCGGATCAACTAATGAAAAAAAGTGCCAGGATTTTTCAAATCTCGTGCAAGTAGGCCTGATATTGTTTTTGAAGTTGGATTATGTACGTGGTTCCAATCATCACCAAAAGAATCCCCTTTAATCGCTGTAAAAAGAATTTTTCGTTATCTTGTTGGTACTACTGATAGCTAGCTGACATATTTACAAAGCCTAATAAAATTACAAAAAACTATATTGAATAAATCACTATATGAATTGTGGAAAGGTAAAAAGTCTAGCATTTCTTATTTTAAACAATTTGGTTTTACTTGTTATATGTTGAACACTAAAGATAACCTTGCTAAATTTGACTCTAGATCTTCATTGGATACTCTAAAATATCTAAGGCTTATAAAGTGTTCAATAGGGAAGCTCAGATTGTGGAAAAATCCATGCATGTTAAATTTGATGACAAACAGCTTGACCTTGAAAAGTCAAAGCAAGATGATGATAGTGCAGGTTTACCAAAACCAAAGAAAGCAGATGCAAACAAACCAGAAGAACTAGAAAAATTAGAGGATACAACCAAATCAAAAGAATAAGATAAATCTTCAAAGAATGAATCTGATCAAGTCATAATGAATCAGAGTATTCACAAATACAAAAAGTATTCACAACTTTTGGCGTAAATCAGAGTATTCACAAATAAAGTAGTCATAATGAATCTGATCTAGTCATTATATTTCAAAAATAATGAATCGGAGTATTCACAAATACAAAAAGTAAATTTAATACTTAAATCAAAATAAACTCCTAAAGCCAAAACTTTTGGCACTTTATTACCCAAGAATAAATTCTAGTTTGTCATAATTCTATAAGCTTGTCGAAAACTCTCCCAACAAGTTAAACATCATTACAAAAGTATCTCGGAGCCTCCGATTGCATACTATTGTACTTCCTCGCATTTCTCCTACTAGGTTGGTCTGCGACATTTTTCGCTCAAGTAACACTATATGCGACGTCCTATCAAATGTAAGGGTCATCTCCAAATAACAAACACATAGAAAATAAGCATGCATATATATATGTTAATGCATGATTCTGGAATATCACCCACCTTGTAGAGCAAAAACTCCACCATTGGACAATGTCCCATCATTGAACGAATGTTCTTCAGAGTTTCCTGTCGTCACGTACTCGCGATTAGGTTCAGACCACTAATGCATGCATGAATGTCATCACCTTAGTTAGTAAGAAAATAGATCAATCAATCAAAGCGTACAAAACCATTCAACCTTGTCATAAACCAACTTTGTTTATACACAAAGTCAACACCTTGAATAAACATTTGTTACTAATCAAAATACGCAAATTACTTAATCAAAGAATATCATTCATGAACATGTAATTCCTATAGCACACATATTTTGAACATAACACACAAACAGAACCAATACATAACATCAAAGTGCATTTATATCAGATATAATTCAAGTAGGAAAGAAAATGGAGTGATGTTCTTAACGTTATGAGTGACGTTAATAAGGTTGCTACGCAACGGTCTTTGCTCCAAATACGTTACACCTTCATAAATTAATTTACTATTCTCTTAGTATAAAAACTGATTATCCCTAATTCATATTCAAGTTTTTTGTTGGCTTAAGGTTCTAAAACACAACCATTTATGTATATTTTTAAAAGATATCAATTCTCTCAAATTAGCAATCACACCAACAAGTAATAATAAAAATAGATTTTGAGTCTATTCACAAGAGCTTCATGGAAAATCCAATAAAGTAAAGGGAAAATGTCATTTTTCAAATTTTCTTTTGGACCAAAATTCTAATATAACAAGCATCAAGGATCCCTTAAGACTTCCTTAGTTCACTTCCAAAAGATTTAACAATAAAATTTAACGACACTTCAACACAAAAACTATTTTAATTATTACAAAACAAATTAACAACTCTATCTTAAAATTATTTTTATTTTATAAATCAACACAACAACCACAAAGTTGTATCATAAAAATAATAACTTTAACATTCTAGAAGAAATAACCATAACAACAACTTTCAAAATGTTTACAGAAAAATTATTATAATTAACATCAATAAAGTTTCTAAAAATTTCTTCAACACTCAAATTATCACAACATAAAGTTTAAACAAAACAAAAAATTGAATTTGTAACCAATAACGATTTCTATTGATTAAAACGATCTAGTCTTTATAATGACTTCTACCCGATGAAAATTAATTTTTGACATAGATAATCATTTTCTCTAATCAAAATAGGTTTCTATATCAATATTATAAGGAAATCAAAAACACATCTAAGAAAATAAATTGCATGTCACAATTTGCAAATAGAACGAAAATACCATGAAACTACTACTTGGAACTGATTAATCATTAAAACATGAAACTCGAACCGATTAAAGCCATGAATCAAAAATTTTCGAATAATATAATTTTCATTGGGATCACTTTATGCTATAAAGCCCCAAATAATTTTTAGAAAATAAAGGGAATCCATTTTTAAGCATACTCAATGTCTCAAAGAAACAAGCAAGATAGTAACTCTAACAACAACACAACAAGCTACACCATTTTCTTTTAAGGAAATAAAATGTTTCTCTCTTATTTTCTTTCTCCACAACCCTAGAACAAAAAAAAATATTAAAAAAATCAAGTCTTCAAATAGGCCATAATTCTAAGAGGAAACAAAATGATCATTTTAATTGTAACAATGTCACATGATATTGTTTTTAAAACTAAAAAAGATTTCTTACACAATAGTAATAATAATAATAATAATAATAATAATAATAATAATAATAATAATAATAATAATAATAATAATAATAATAATAATAATAATAATAATAATAATAATAATATCAAACACAATCTTCAAAATTATCTATCATCATAAAACCATTTACTAAAAATCAGTTTTTGATTAGTAACAATAAACAGTGACAACATTACCATAAGAATCAATATTTTAATTTACAAACATAAATTTTGTATCAAAAATCATCTTTTCAAAAATCAAAGGTTTTATCAAATTGAGTCAGAGAGAAAGTAAAGATATTAATATATTATATTACTAAGTCAAGTTGAAAGGTAGAAATGACATAAAAAAATTCAAACGAAGTCGGAGCAAATTCTTTGCACAACCATATAACACTGAAACTGATTTTCCTTCTTTCTCTCATCGTGGCTACACCAATGTTTATTTCCCCTCTCTTGTACACTATTTAGGATTCAGTATTCCTTTTTTTTTTTAACTTAAAGTAGCTATTTACTAGGGACTTATGCATCATTTTCTTTTTTCTTTCTTGTTAACCTAACCTAATAACCAACTAGAGATTTATATGGATTTTCTCACTAACTAACATTTGGGCGGTTGACTAATCTAAAATATATTTATTGTTTTAGCTTTCTACAAATAGTTAAATTGTGTAATTATTATAAGTATTTTTTTCAAATACTTCATAATGAAAGATTCTTTGTTAAAAAAAATGATTTTCAATCAATTTAACAAATTATTCGGTCAAATTAAATAAATCATATCATATATATACATTTCAAAAATAATAATTGAATAAAGAATAAAATAATAACAACCACATTATAAATTATTGAAAAAAATATAATATATATATTTCACACACACTACTAATAATAGAGAAAAATGTGAGTCTTACACTTTAGAATCCACAAGAGACTTTGATATTACATTTCCATCCAAAACGTTAAGGCAATAGGTATATGGATAATCTCTCTAATATATCCAACATTTAACTCACTTATAGTCAATTTGGAACTTAACCACTCGCAGTTGAACCCAACAATCTCCCCCCTCAAGTGTGAATCACTCACATCCTATACTTGTACTATTGTTATTACCAACTAGACACATATCTTGACTACATTGTAAGCAGACTTTTGATACAAGCATCCAATACACTAGTATTCACTTCCTATCCCCTACCAAGCCAAACTATGGCTCAGATACCACTTGTTGGGGACTTTAAGGGAACGCTTGAGCAACCACGGGTCAAATGCTCTATGATCTACAAAAGAATTTGACACCACATCTCCACCAAAAACCTTATGGCAATAGGTATATGGATCACCTCTCTTATACATCCACTAGTAAAAGGTTTGACATCAAAGATGTTTCATATGGTTGTTGTCATTAATAATGCCTTATATTGGTCATAATACTTTCTTTCATATTTTATACTTTGGTTTGACATCTATACAGACTTTATGTTCAATATGTTGGCTTATGGTTCTTCCTCAACTTATACTCCTTATGCCTAAGGCACTCTTTAGATGGGAAGAAGAGACAATATGCGATGTGTCTTGTATATAAACGATCATAGCCTATATATATATATGGTGATCACAAATTAAAGTTCTCATCATTCCCAAATGGGCCATCAGTGGCATCCGCTTATATTTGAGCCGATACCAATTAATTAAATATTTAATTAATTGTCCAATTAGCTTTATTACTTAATTCAATCATTAATCCATTAAGACTCTTAATTGATAAATAGCTAATATAATTAAATATAAATATATATCCAAAAAATAATATTAAAATATAATAATTAAATATAATATTTCAACAATCTCCAACTTTGACAATATATCATCGCAGTTATGTCATATTTCTTAAGTGTGCATCTGAATGTTATTTATCTTTAGATTTCTCCTCTACATTCTTGTCCATCTCATACATCAATCGTGGGTACACTGGGACTGAAATGGTCTATCTCTTTAACAATCCTAACATATATCATGACACTAACATATATCATGACTAAATTCAAATGACCACCACATCAACGCACTTGATAACATAGACTAATATGGACGAGTGACAAGGAAAATCCTCATGCAATGTGATCTTTATATCACGCGTATTTCTAACTAGTCTAACTGAAGTCTTTAGTAAGATCAAATTCAAGTTTCTCGAGTGAAAACTTAATATTTGCATACACGATACATAAATAGTTACAATAATAACATCGTAACCTCTATTTATAAAAAGAAATCTTAACATAAAGTTTGTGTCAATTTCAAAACCAAATTATAAAATATAAAAGAGAATGCTCCCACTAATATAAGACATCCTTCAAGACAACAACTTATGAAAAAACTTGGTATCAAACTTTTTATTAGTGGGTCATCTAGCATAAATTATGTTTCTAAAATTTCTACCAATCAACAATGATAACAAATATGTAAATATACTTAACAAAATTTACCTGTTGAAACATTATACGACTGATTTACGTCATAATATAACTTGAGTGATTTTTCAATGTCTTATACTATATGCAACCATGTGATATAAATAAATCCACTATTTCCTGAGTTAAGATCCCCTTTATGTAGAGTGTCCACACTTTGTATTGACATCTATTAGATCAAAGTCAAACATATTAATGATCTTCCAATTGTAAGTTCTATGATTTGTGAGAAATGGTCTATTTTTCTCTTTAACAATCCTTAAAGTTGCCTCTATCATAAATTCAAACATAAATTGATCAAGCATCTTCCAAATGATCTTATTATATAAGCTACTTTTGAATGCATATAAATAAGATGATAGATAAGACTTCCCACAAATAAACATAGGGAAATACTAAACTTTTTAATATCAAAATCTTTTATTGGGAAAGATTGAGACTGAAATGGTCTATCTCTTTAGTGATTGAGATATCCCTTAGTTTATATTATTTCATGTCGAATTTACTTATAACTTTATTAATATATTTATTTTGTGATAACTTAGTGACACTTTGAAATTGATCTCTAAGAATCATAATTTCGAATAGAAAAAGGTGTCTCTAAGATCTTTCATCGCAACAAGTATATATCACTGTTGAATAAATAAAATAAATTCAACACATTTATTATAATATATCTATTATATATATTTAAAACAGACTTCGTTGTCACCTCATACTATTTCCTCTACATATGCAAACATTTCCCACCTTAGCCAAAAAGCTGATGTGTACGTCTTCATAAAGAGTTTCCTCTACTCAATTTCTAAATAGTTTTTCCACAAATTCTATACACCATCCATTATCTTATACTATATCTCCTATTTAAATATTATTTCATAACGTCTACTCAAAATTTTCTAAATTAATCTCACATTATTATTTCATAACGTTTGTCCAATATCTTTCACATTAATTCTACATTACTACTAAATATGTTTTTTTTTTTTTTGTGCATTAATCAACTTCACATTTTTGCATCTATCTGTAATCTATTTTCGCCTCTAGCAACTGTATACATCTTTTGAAAATATATAATATTGAACTTAATAACATGAGAAGTTTCTTCAACTTCTTCTGAATTGCGAGTACATATGTCTCTCTTGCTTACCCCTAAAATATATTTCAACAATTTATATGTGACTCTTATTGTTGGGACATAAAACTGCATATTGATTTTTTTTTTAAATCCACTTAAATTAAGTAAATTAAAATATACATGTGCAACATATGGATTAACATCTATGTAGTTAAAATAACTCTCAACCTTCTCTACATTGACACATTGTCAATATATGTGCCACCTAATCAAATTTGTTCCACATCATAAAAAAATATGATGTGCCACTCTCTATAATCATTCATCATTTCTAAATTCTATTTTCTATTCCTTTATTGCAATACCTTATCATTTATATCCTTAAATACAACTCATTTTCATCATTTTCAGTTACTTAATCTATCAATGCATGTGACTGTTTCTTTCACTTTTCTCTTACTAAACTTTTTTGTTTTGTAAAAAAAACATTCTGGGTCTCACTAAACTTCTTTGTCTTCTAAACTTAAATATATCTACTAATTAACTTTTAAGTCACTCACTCTTCCTTAATAAATTTGTTAACGTTAATTTGTTATCGTCAATGTGTTCCCTTTCATTTCTCAATCAATTTGTAAAATAAATTTTAAATAATCAATTCATTCATCTTATTTAGTAACTGAGTTATTGTTTATTCTAAACCAAAGTATTGCATTCCTCCTATTTGGTAATTCATCAATTTTTACCATATTGCAATGACCTCAATTTGCATTGCCAGTTTGCCATACATAGTATTGCAACAATCTTATATAAAATCAAAGTTACAATTTCGAAGAGATTGCATTTAAAATTATTTGTAATTTCTTGCATGGGTCAAATTTGTCAGTTTAGATTTGTGTTTTTCAATTTCAAGTCTCTATTGAGACTTTCTAGTTTATATTTCTTGCATGAAGAAGTAAAATTGGTGTCCTCTTCAATTTTCAAAAAAGACCAACAATATTTGGTAGCTACCATCGTAACGTGCTCTCATTTTTGAATTAATTATTTTATGTGGTTTTGAACTATGACTTGGTTGTGCTTTTGCGTTTCATATTTGATAAGTCTACATTTCATATTTGATAAGTCTACATATTTTCTATATGAATGTATTATATCGATTAGTTGTTGTTTAAATGTGAAGGTGATTTAAGTAACTGGAAAAATGATGGATTCAAATGAATGTCATTGGATGTTGATGTTGTTAGAGGGTACTACTCCAAGACGGAAAATACATCACTTATAGAATCCAAAATTTAGATAACTTTTCAAAATGAATTTCACTATTGAGAAGATTTTTAAAAACTCTTTTTTTCTTTCTTTTTTACTTCTCTTTCTCAATTAGTATACATTTTATCATTAGTACTACTGTAAATCACTGAAGGGTTCTTAAACTCTAAAACTCTAACATCGAGTCAAACTCTAATGAGTTCATAATATCATAATAAATAAAAAATCAATCATTTCAAATAAATATCCCAACAGCCTCACGATTCAATATTTACACCTGCCCCTTAAACCAACCTAACAACAACTCTTTTCAATTTTCTAAAACACAAGACAGAGTAAAACATGCTGTAAATTTTAAGCTGTTTTAAACATTAAATAAAATCACTAGCATAGAATTATTTTTATTTTATAAATCAACAAAAAATCAACTCAATTTAATTTCTTTAAAATAATCAAGAGTAACTCAAACAAAAGTTATTTTCATCATATAAAATAAGTAAACTTTAACTCCTTCAAAATGTCATTTTTAAAAAATTATAAGTTCTACCAACCTCTAATATTCAAGAATTACTATTGCTAATAATATGAATTTCATACTATCTAAATTATGACGAACATTCTAAATTGTTTTCAAAACCAATATCAAAACTCTACTCATCTAGATAGAACCATCAAAACTTTCAAGTGATTTAAAGTTAACATTCACGATTTAAAATTGATTTTTTTCTTAACACAAGCCAACATAAAATAAAAATAAGAATTTTTTTAGTCAAAATTAAAACTTTAAACGTAAGAGACATATTTCTTATCTAACTCAAAGTTTATAACGAAACATCTTTTTTTCTCTAAATTGAGTTTCAACAAAATAATAATAATTTGTACCTAGTAAAAGTCAATACTTAAATTTTTAAACGTATAATTCATACGGAAATCAATGTTTCAATCAATTAGTTATTAGATCAAACACTTTAAATTGATACATATCAAAACTAAATATTTTAAATTGATTAAGGGTGAAATATACAGTTGGTCAATCAAAATTAATATTTCCAACTATTCATATAAAACAAGAGTGCAAAAATCATAGTTAGGTAGGAAAACAATAAGCAACAAGTAACTAACATAATCTTGTCAACAATTAAAATTAACTCAAATCTTAACAAGTAATTTTATGGTTTATTTACTCACTTAAGTAGGAATTTAGGATCCATAACACAATCAGAGTAAGCAATTAATAACCAGTTAATTAGTAATCTCGAAAATATGTATAATAATACAAAAGCATATAATCATTAACACAATTATATAACGGGAAAACCATCATAAAGAGAATAAAAACTTTAATATCTAATTTAGGATATCACGTTTCTCTAAATACACATGTAATAATTCAACTTTGTTCCTCAATTAAAATAGTATAATTCAACTAAGTTTTCATATAAAAAGTCATTTATAATAACATAAGTAAAATACACATTACAAATCTTAATTCCCGGTATCACCTATCAGAGCGGGGTTTCTCCCAAACTTGAACTTCGAGACTCACTAACCTGTAATAACTGCGATTTCGCAAATAAGATGAACACGCAATTAATCATCAATAAACTGTATCATTACACAAACATTCTTCAAGGAAAAACATCACATTATATAGTCAAAATCAAAGAAAATCAATACACTATATTGTAACATCAAATCATCGCATAACTTATTATCACACATAATACATATTAATCACAACAAAACAATCACAAGAAAATGCAATGTTATGCATGAGCTTAAACTCTACTTCACAATGTGGTACCATTCTAACTCTGAAGTACTTGGTTAGGAGGTTTGATACTATGCCACCATCCCGGTGGACGGATAATTCAATTTGGCCCTGTCCTCATAGATTCCCTCAACTCAACCTGAGACACATATACGTGACAGTCGAGGTAAACGAGTGTTGCGTGGTAGCTCCCGACATTTGGAGTGGTACCTCCAAGTCACCTAGGAATTCCCCACTCGAATACCTCCAAGGTCTAACAATCTTTCCTTAAGGCTCGATAGCAGACCGCCACGATCAGGCTCATTCAGTTGTACTTCCCCAAAATCACTAGGCTTGTCAAGCCCTACCTATATGATGACAAAATAATCTCCACCTCACAAATTCACAATATTTATTTTCTCCCCTCGTTGGTATAGCATACTCCATTAAAATCGTCATCTCATACACAAATTGAAATCACCATTATTTCATCAACTATGAGGTTAATTCAATATTCTCATCACGGTTTAGAACATCACTACCATCATCATCACATAAACGTTCCCGTTCATCTCACAATATATTACACTCATAAATTCAAACGCTCTCTCACCCCTTACCTTATTTCGATGTTTTCACACAAGAATAGGATTCCACAAGCAAACAACCTTTATTTATTGACTCTTTGTCCATCAATCAATCTAACTCGACAGTTTATGGGTAAACGTTACAAATAAAATATGAGAAGATACTCTAAAAACTAAATTCGAAATTCGATCAAGGAAAATTACCATAAATCAGAAAACCAATCAGTGGATAATATAGCCACTTTTCACACCATCGTTTTGGCGTTGGTTTCACTCAAATCGAACTTACGGTGAAGGAAAACGGTGCAAAATAACGAATTCTACAAACGGAGAAGTCGGTTATTTTAGAGAAAAAGTGAGATTGTTAAAATTCTGGAAAATTATGTTTAATGGACTAGTTAAATGAATGAAATAACATACTCAGATTTGGGCGAAAATGGAGAAAGTTTTCTGGAGAGTTATCTATCACCGGTGCCAAACGATAGGTTGTTCTTGTGTTTCCACTTTGGTTTCAAAGCTGCCCGTGCAATTCCTTTTTTTTTTTTTATTAACAATTAGGGTTCACATATGGTTAAAACTCATTGGTCCCTTTATTTATTTTTAAATAAAACCAATAATTAAAAAAAATAATGTTTTAACATTTTTTTAACATAATTTAATTACTAAATATTGCTAATATTTCCCAACTAAAATTTTATAAAATAAAGTAATAAATCGTTTAAAATATATTAATAATCAAAACCTCCATATTCAAAATAATCACCCTAATGATACTTTTTTTTTTTCTTTCTAATACTCACATTAAAATACTATCATAATTAGATAATATTCAAAATTATAAAATAAATAAGTATAAAATCAACACTTTATATTAAATACTAAATCATACTAAATATATATATCTAATCACAATATCATAATAAGTATATAAAAATAAAGAAAATCAAACACAATACTACCGCTATCTCATGATAATTATTTATAAAGTAAATAATTAAAATAAAATATATTTAGAATTAAATAAATATAATCAAGTACACATTTAATAATAGTCAAACGCATAAAAGAATGATATACTAATTGGGTGTGCGTATATACACGTAAAATCGTATAAAATCTTTTTCTTTAAAATATATATTACACTAAATACTATTATTTTTTAAAAAATATATCAAATAATAAAATATAATATTTATTATTTATATCGCTCATGTAATCTAGTATATATAAACTAGCACTTCATAAAAATCACATATATAACGGAAATTAATCACAAAGTTTATTAACATATATTTTATAAAATTTAGGGTGTTACAACTCCAAGATAAAAAAAAATTCTATATATAAATTCTTTACTATGTTAAACTTAGTTTGGTTAGTGAGCTAATTGACAACAAAATGAATTTGAGCGAACTCGTCACCCTAAAATAACTACTAATTTATTTTTATGAGTTTCAACGTTTATGTCAATTTTATTGTGTATATTTTATTATAATGAACTGAAAATTTAAACTTATGTAATATTATTAAATATATAACAATAGAAATAAGTTTTCTGCCATTTGTACAAATAGACACTTTAATTATGATTATAGAATATATTCCATTGTCATACACAAGTTTGTTAAACTTGAAACCTTTTTTAATATCAATTGTCATTTGTATCCTTGTAAACAATTTTAATAATTTTGAAATTTTCGATTTCTTAGTATAAAACATTGATAAATAATTAAATCTTTCACTAAATCTTAGTTCTATGATATTAAAATAATTTAATATATCTCCGAACTCAACCTCTAACATGTTCAAATTCTACGGCATATCTATTTAAAATATGATTTTTCACTCAAAATTAACACTTTTAACTCTCTAAATAATTTTTAAATAAATTAAATTAATTTCATGGAAACAATTTATAAACTTACTCCTATTGACAGTATAATACTCACAACTATCCGCAACAATCATCTCAAAGCCAAATGAGATAACAACCTTATGAGATTTTGTGGTATCACTATAATGAAACAAATTACTTAATTCATTGATGGATTAGGTTAGTTTTCAAATCATTTACTTTATACCTATTGACAAAAAGTTCCCTATGGTTGCAACATAATGTTTCATAAATATTGTTGTTTAGAAACACTTTATTGACGTTCATCTATGTAGCTCCAAAAATCATAATGACCAACAAATCATGACTATCCAGATATAGCTTTCAAGAAATCAAATAGAATTTCTATTTATAGTCAATCATTTATGACATATGTTACTCTAGTTTTTAAACGTGTCGATTTTGATCTTCATAAATAGTTTTTTTAATTTGATTGGGAGAAAGAACAGTAATATTGTCATGAGGATCTAAATTTACTGTACTCTATTTATAGAAACAATATGAATTGGTTCGGGACCAATTCTTCCTAATACCTTTTTGTTCTTTTAGTCATATCTATCTCCTAAACTCAATATCCTCAGAGAATTTTGTATTTATTGTTTCAAAAAATTCTATAAATTAGGACCAAAGTTTATATCTCTCAAACTTTTCAAAAACAAAACGAATTGACTCTAATCATATATAAATTTAAAAAATAAAATAAAATATTAATCAATTTTTTCAAAATAAAATTCAAATTATTTTGATTTGTTTGTAAATAAACTAAAACAAAATTTTATCAAAATAATCATTCAACCAAAATGATTTTTAAATATAAACAAGTAATGACAATCTAAATATAGTCAAAGTTTCAAGCTTTGTTGAAATTTTCTTTTATAAATTGATGTGTCTTTCAACACCCACCATTGGGAATTTACCGATTCATTCTTAATTTTCTCTATTTACCTTTATCTTTCGAGATATTTTTTGAATGAGCACTATTTTATTTTCTCTTAATTCACTATTTTCTTTCTTGCACACCTTATGAAATAATCTTATGTAAACGATTATTTCTATCTTTAAGATTTACAACTTAATTGTGCAAGGAGAATACCAAATGCTAAAATTTCAATCAACTTATCTAATAGTCAAAAAAATTAGCGTATTTGCAAGATCAAATGTTTACATAATGTACTCTTTATATCTTCTTTCCTTAATAATCTTAATGAAATATTAGCTCTTTAAGGAGTGCTTAATTTCGCTTTATTTCCTTAAAAATGTTTTAATTTAAGTAGAAATCTTACTTTCTATACTTAATTCTCACTTTAGAAACTCTATATTATGAGACAGTGAAAGTTTCTTAATCCTTATACAAGATCTAGATCCAAGAACAATATTGATGTTCTTATTTATCCTCAAAGTAATAACTTTTAAAGAACAAAAAGTAGCAAGAAGTACTCAACAAAATATCAAGTACACTATTAATAACAAGTCATTAGACAATAGCATCAATTTCTAGTGGTATTTAATTACAATGATCAAACACGAACAATTATCACTATTGAACAACCTTTATAATCGTCATATGTTTACCATCATAGGTGTAGATTAAATTTGGTCAAATCATTGAAGGATTTAATTACACACAACAATAGGTGACACGTCAAAATTAATTGAAGAGACGTGTATAATTTATCATTATTTGTAAATCAAAAGACCAAATAAGATATCAAGCATATCATTAATTCACAATCTTTTGACTACACGAATTAACCACAAGCAATACTCTCAATGAAATGATCAAATTTTTGTAATAAGTACTATTAAATAATAGGTGTCTTTTGAGATCCTCACTACCCACATGAAAAAAAAAAAACTTAATAATTACCACATATTCATATCACAGGTATGAAATATTATCCTGCCAAACTTTTGTCTGCCTTTTGGCCAACTATAATAGGTCACATGAACAATTCCATAATACATATTTTCTAATTCTCATTGAATCAAATCTATGCAGCGGAGGTTATTTTGTGCAACTAGTTGTTTCAACCGATTCAACAAAAATTACTAGACAATTTAATAAATTATAACGATGTAACTAACTATTCGGTCAAGCTGTGCCTTCTTTCAGGAAAACTTACATTAATAATTCCACATTATATCTTTTATAATTTTAGTTGAGTTAAATCAACACAACATAGGTTCTTTTGTGTAACTGGTTGTTTCAACTAGCTCAATCAAAAATACTAGACTAATTTATTAGATTAAATAGGAAAGATCTTAAATATATGGACACTGTTAAAAAAATATAGGTCGAATCTATATATTTATGATGTCGCTTGATAATCATGTGAATAATTGACATCCCTCAATGTGAGAAGAAACCCACAAACAAAGAAAATATAACATAAAAGCATGAGAAAAAATATATTATTGTATAAAATCTAAATAATAATATTCTCAAACAGTAGAACCATGTGATAAACTATATATTCAATTTTAAATTAAATCAAAATTGAATTTTCATATGCCAAAAATATTCATGCCAAAATTATTTTGGTATAGATTGAATGATTCTTTAATTAATGACCAAATAATTCTATAATTTGTATTTTTCAAGATAAATAACTCTATATATGTCAATAAATAAACAAGTAATTCTATAATTCATATTTTCTAAAATTTAACGAATCAAATCTTTATTAATTTTTTTTTAATCTTATTTGATAAACTGCTATTTTTAAATTAAAAAAATTGATACACTACCAAAGTGATATATATATATATATATATATATATATATTTGTTTCAAATGCACAAGGAAACAAACTATATTCCAATTTGATGTTTTTAGTACAAATCTCCTTTCAATTAACCATCAATTTAATATTTCATGAATAGAAAAAAATGTCTATCGAACCTTTGAGCTGAGAAAGCAGAATGAGAACTTTAGTGATGCTTTCATATTCAAGAAAGCAGAATGAAACCATATGTGCAATCAAAATACCAATATATTGTGTCCAATTCGAAATGCATATATAGAACACCAGATACAAAACGCAATGAATGAATTAAAACCAATATGAAATTAAGGCCAAATAAATTGGACGCATGACATACTCATCCAAGAAGTTGCTCAATTCTACGATTTGGAACTAACCAATAAATCTGTAAACAAAACCAAACTTACAAATTTGTTCCAAACTTGAAATAAATAAATATATGATCCACAATTTAAGCAACTAACGGCCTTTTCAACTTTAATTAGAAATTCAACATAAAAAAATAAAATTCAAAATGTTACAAACTTGTATTTCGTACAAACATGCATAACATGGTTGTACATTTCAGACATTCTCCTTTTCTTGGATTTGAAAATTTTGTTCATTTTTTGCCATGTAGCAGATAATGCGATTATTTTTTGTT
Source organism: Cicer arietinum (assembly GCF_000331145.2). NCBI lineage: Eukaryota > Viridiplantae > Streptophyta > Magnoliopsida > Fabales > Fabaceae > Cicer > Cicer arietinum. The sequence goes on along the minus strand of NC_021162.2, from coordinate 29,161,326 downwards.
TTGCTCTTATCCATAAATTGATTCATTGCACTAATGTAAATGAGGCGGGGAATCCTCATTATGCATGGCAACAGGGCGGGACAGAGCGGAAATGGTTTTTGCCTCCTCGACCCCCGCATCCGACTAGTCGAAGAAAATCCACACTTGTTTCGTTTCATAGCGGCTGTAAAATTTAGACATTTATCCCCACCCGCAACGGGTTTCGGGTTTCTCCACCTACACCCGCACCCATTCTTATATATATAAAATTATAAATTTAAAAATTATATATATTATAATTAATATAATAAAATAATTGTTATAAGATAATAATAAAATTAAAAAATATTTTCTATAGAGATAAGATTATAATTTTTAATATTTTAAAAAATATTAAGTATATTCAATATATATATGTCTATAAAATTTAAGAACTACATTAATATTACTTGTGGGGCGGGTTTGAGTGCGGGGTGGATATCACCACCCAAACCCGTCTCCGCCCCTGAATTTTAATTTCGGGAAAAATATGTATCCGCACCTGCACCCACACCTAATTAAAACGGATTTTCTCCACTCAAATTAAGCAGATTTGGGTGGATACCCGCAGATGCGGTTTATGATGTCATCCCTAATCCTCATAAAGTATTTCAAGATAAAATGATGCGTTATTGTTTCAATTAGATGATGTGACATTAATTTTGCAATTGATGCATCAATTTCATATGCAAGAGATATTTCTTTGAAACTTCACAATTCTTCGTACATTGACTTCTTTAGGACTTCATTCATTTAACTAGAAGGTAGTCATTTAAGAATATGACCAGATGTTGGTTTTTGAATGGTCCAAATGCACATATATGTTTTTCACCGGAGACATGCTTTAATATATCACTAGAGGCAAATTAATATTTTCTTCGTAAGATATAATTAGGAGTATATGACCATTGGCAAAAAATGTTTCTTTTCTTCTTTGTCAATCTTGAAATCACAATTCTTCTTGATTTCTTGAGTACTTCGTAATAGATATATTCATTTGCAAATTCAAGAAAATTTATCAAATAATAAATTATTTATTTAAATATATGGGCTATCATAAAATTTAATTAAGAGATACATCTTGAGATTTCTTTAGTTCTAATAAATAGACACCTAATCAATGCGAGCATTTCAACCAAACAGGAGAGAAAACCCTACATTTCTAAATATAAACGTGATCCAATTTCCACAAATCTAGTATGCATCATATTTTTTTTCATAAGTATTATTAAAGAGAGTACAAGGAGTACTCTAATCCTTACAATAAATAAATAAATAAAATAAAAAAGCAATCTAAATTCAGTATCATAATAGAAGACATTTATCCACCTTCTATGAAGGATTGCAGAGGTCCCACCTAATCATGTGCTCGAAGATAAAAAACACAATAACCAATACAACCAACTCCCTACATAAAGCCTACTAAGTTTATTGCAAAACTTGTCCATAAACATAAGCTAGACAACAACTCCTGTATTACACGGTGAAAAGCAACATTTATGTCTTGCAACTTCTTGTGCAAACAGCTCCACACCTAGCAAGGCAGCAACTCATCCATGACAGCTCCTGGGATGCAAGCTAAAGAATTTGAGCACCACAAAGTGAAGTCGCAAAAATAGTTATTTCTTTGTTTAGCCATGTACTAAGACCATAAAAGCCTCTTAATATTGTCCAACACCGAAGCTACATCACTAACAGCCCCATTACACAAATTATCATTTCTTAAAAGCTAAATACACCAACACGTAGCAGACCAAAAGCTAAAATCCCACTACCAATTAACTTCCATTAGTCCGATTTCCCATCTCGAAAACACGACTGTCAGGCTTGGTTGACACATTATATAGTGCAGGAAATAACTCTCGCTGTGGACAGTGCCCAAACCCTTTTTACTCCTTTGTATATATTTGAAATATATTAGTTGTTTCTAAAAACAACTCTTCATATTTATATTAGTGACCGATTTGTACATGTGATATAAATCCAATAGAGAGAGAATATGAATAGAAAACAGGATTTAAAATACCAAACTTGAAAATAACTACTCAAACTATTAGAGTAAAGGCAAGAATTAATGAATAACCTCAATATTATTGTTATTGAAAATTAATTGTTTACAAAAACATAATTGAGTTATATAGATGGTGTAGGTAGACTCATCTAATTAATTGTGAAAACAGAAAAAACAACTAAGTCTTAATAAGTCTCTAACAATTTATCATTATTTTGATTAAAGACTAATTCAAATTAAGGAATTAAGTATTATCTAATACCCTCCCACACATATGTCAATTAAAATCAGTTTGAAAATGAAGGAATGGAAGGGACTTGGTTAGTGTGAAAACAGTTTGATATTAAAGTGTCCCCAAGAAATATGCAAAACCCGTTTATTGATCTACGTGTATCAAGACAAGTTGTTCAGTCAGAGTTGGAAAAGGCCTTAAGTTGGAGGGCATAATTTGCAGATAGAAAAATGCTCAGTGCAGAAGAAGACTTGAGATATTTCAATACTCTTATAGCTACCTCATAGTGAAGATATGAAGGAGAATTCATATGTTGATTGAGTTGTTGTATAGAAAATATGATATATGGCCTTGTGTCTGTTAGGTAAATGAGTTTGTTGATTAGTTGCCGATAGATGGATGGATCTTGCATAGGGCCATATGGGTACCATTGGCGTTATTGAGTTTAGTGTCTTTCATCATGGGAATGTTGGCAGGTTTGGCTGAAAGCAAACCGGTGTCACACAATAAATCTAGAGTGTATTTTCTTTGACATATATGGATTCCTTGTTTAGATCTGGCCACTTCAAGTCCGAGAAAGTACTTTAAGTCTCCTAAATCCTTAATTCTGAATGAAGTGTGGAGAAATTCCTTGAGATGAACGTACTCTCGTGAGGGTCATTTTCTACAAAAGTCATATCATCAATGTAAATCAAAATTGCAGTGAAGAATTTATGCAATCTTTTGGTGAATAAAGAATAATCAGAAGTGGATTGCATATATCCTTTTGAAATTAATGCAGATGACAATTTTGCAAACCATTGTCTACTAGATTGCTTTAATCCATAGAGAGATTTCAAAAGTTTGCAAACTTGATTAGGTTTGTTAGATGAAATGTCAGGAGGCAATTTCGTATAAACCTCCTCATCTAAGTCGCCATGTAAAAAGGCATTGTGTACGTCTAATTGATGCAAAAATCAATTTTGAGAATAAGTGATAGCAAGGAGTAATCTTATTGTAGTTAATTTTGCAACAGGAGAAAAAGTGTCAAAGAAATCAATATCTTCAATTTGAGTAAATCCTTTTGAACCATCCGAACTGTGTTTGATCTTGTAGAACCATCCGAATTGTGTTTGATCTTGTAGATCCACTTGCATTTGATGGGCTTCTTACCATAAGGTAAAATGGTGATGATCCAAGTTTTATTATATTTTAGGGTCTGAAGTTCATCATCCATAGCCTTGACCCAAACATTATGTTGGACAGCTTGGTTGTAATGGTATGACTCAAAATTACTAGTAATAGCATTCATGTATTTAAAATGATTTGAAGATATATTTGATTAAGAAAGCACAACTAAAAGATGATACAAAACATCAACAAAAAAATTGTATAGTAGCATAACATTGATAGTCATTCAAGTAGTTATAAGGGTTCCTTGATCTATTAGACCTTCTAAGAGTTCTAATATCAGGGGAAGTACTACTCCCTATATTAGAGGAATATCAACATGATTATCATTTATAAGGGAATCATTAACATGCAAATTGGTATGAGGAGCATGATTAGTAACAAGAGCATCAATAGGAACATCAAAAAGAAACAATTGATCCTGGTGATTGATCATATCACTATTGCAAGTAGTGGGTTGATTCACATTGTAAGGACAATTTGACTCATAGAAAATAACATTTCAAGAAATAAAAGTTCCACGATTATTCAAATAAAAAAGAATGTGCCATTTTTCCCATGTTTATATCCTAAGAAAATTTATTTTCTAGTCCTAGGATCTAATTTAGTTATATGTTAACGTTGAAGCAAAAGAAAAACAACCAAAGACCTTTAAATTATTAAAGGTATGGGAGATTTATACAAAAGTTCAAAGGGAGTTTTGTTTTTAAATACAAGGATGCATATTCGATTAATTAAAAAAATAGCATGATTTAAGGCATAAGACCATAAACATTTAAACTTTAATCAAAATGTTGTTAGGTTGTTAAAGACTTATTAGGCCTTAGTTGTATTTCTGTTTTCACAATTAGTTAGATGGGTCTACCTACACCATCTATATCACTCAGATTCTGTTTTTGTAAACAATTAATTTTCAATAATAATAACATTGAAGTTATTCATTAATTCTTGCTAATGAATCTTCTGGTGATGGGAAGATTATTGAAAATTAATTGGTATTAGTTGATATTTTCCTAATTTCTCTCCTTTCTCGCATCCAAATTTTCCTAATTTCCTTTCAACTCTAAAACTTCATTTCTCTTCTCAATTCATCCATGGAGGCATAATCTGATTTTGATCACAATTCAACCATTCATTTTTCCAATGGAACAAAAGAAGAAAAGATGCAACCCAAAATCCTCGCAACCCTTATTATCTTCACCCTGACGAGAATTCGAGTTTTGTTCTTGCCGCCCCACCTCTAAGCAACACCAACTACTACAACTGGAGCAAATCAATGAAATATGCTCTCTCTTCCAAAATCAAACTCGCTTTCGTCAATGGCAGTTTACGGAAACCACCATCAACGGATCCAAATTTCGAGCTGTGGGATTGGTGTAATAACATGGTCCTTTCTTAGATCACCAGAACCTTGTTGCCTGACATTGCTTAGAGCACGATTTGCTTCAACTATGCATGAGAACTTTGGTTCAATCTCGAAGATCGCTTCACGAAAGGTAACCACTTTCATTTTTCTGATTTACTCAAAGATTTGCACTCGATCAAACAAGGGGATCGTTCTTTATCAACCTATTATACTGATTTGAAGATTTTACAAGATGAATTAGTGTTTTTATGACCTACACCTTCTTGTTCTTGCCCAACTCGTTGTACATGCTCTTTAAGCTCAACCGTCAAAGACTACAAACACAACAAACACATAATATGTCTTCTCAAATTCCTCAATGACAACTACAATAATGTCTGAACATAAATTCTCCTCGTGGACCATTTTCCATCCTTGAGCAAAGCATATTCCATTGTTGTTCAAAAAGACCCAACTCCTACTCTAAATCATAACCCTAATTCTACTTCTAATATCACTTCTTCTAACTCTGCTATTTTTACTGTAAATTATGGTAATTCTAATCCTTCAAAAGGTCAGAATAACCCAAACGTAGAGTTTATGGAAAATGGAAAATGTTATGTAATTATTGCAACATAACTAATCACATTGTTGAAAACTTCTATTTTAAACATGGATTTTCTCTCAATTACAAATCCAAGACTCAACTCACTAATGAATCTTCTGGTGATGGGAAGAATTCACAACATGCAAATTTTTCTGTTAATGACTCACTCAAAAAGAAAGATTATCAGTTCTTGGTTAATTTGCTAAAATCTTCAAAGGGAGAGGTTCTACCTCATTCACTAGCAAGGATAATGAAGTTGATCATAACCATCATGCAGTTTCTAGTATTTCCAAGACAGGTAACAATTATCAACCTCAAAACATATGGATATTGGACTCTGGTGCATCAGATCATGTGTGCCCTAACATTAAGGCTTTTTCAACTTTCAAATAGATTGCTCTTGTTTCCATTATTTTTCCTAATGGGAGTAATCTATATACACACTTAGAACTATTTCTTTCAATCTTTTTTTTTTTTTGTACCTTAAAGATGTTTTGTTTATTCCATAATTTCATTTCAATCTTATCCATTTCAAAGTTAACTCGAAATATTAATTGCAAATTGGTGTTCTCACATAATATTTATGAAATTCAGGATATGGATACCAAGAGTATGATTGGGAATGTGGAGTTTCTTATGCCTTCATTTTATGCTTCATTAGGTATTATACATCAAATATCTTGTGTAGAAACCCCTGAACAAAACTCAGTGGTCGAAAGGAATCATCGACATATATTAAATATTACTAAATCTCTCTTATTCCATGTTCATTTGTCTAAATGTTTCTGATCTCACGCCTTAAATAATACTACTTTTCTAATTAATCGAACATGCACCCATGTACTTAAAAATAAAACTCCATTTCCATCGATAAAACAAATTTATTATTGTACAATGGGTCATGTCTAGTTTGGCTCTTAATCAATGTTCAAACAGATAACAATTTTATTTTCATTTTATAAGCCGCATATCTTAATTACTTGGTTGCAAGATTTGTTACTCTCATACAAGTCACAACATATATGAATTTATTTAACGGTTCCACTTCTATTAATAAACAGAAGATTCTATATATAGACAATTATAAATTATAACACTTTTATTATTACATGTTATACAACAATATTGATATATTTAATACAACTCACACTCTTATGCAGCACCCCATACTTATTTCAAAAAAGAAAGAAAGGAGAAAAGAACCAAAACCCTTGCAAAACAAAACTAAATAAAAAAGTGTAAACCACCTTTGGAGTCATTAACCAAATTAAAATGAATTTCTAAGTCATAATTCATTTTGATGATAAGACACATATTCAAGTGAACAATTTATCATTTGTTATTTGATAAATTTCACGAGTCTGCATATAATGTTTTTCATTAAAAGAATCCGTAGAATCTTAAATGACAAAGAACTTCAAGATGAGAAAATCAATAACTTTCATCTAGTGCATAATCTTGAAGGTGCAAACACGAGAATGCGAGGTTGAATTGTGTTTTCCAAAGTTGATAATTTTTTGCAAATTTGATGAAGGTTGATTAGATAAGAAGCAATCGGATTTAGAGGAGCAAGTAATAAAAACATAAATAATTTGACACGTAGATTTATCCTGGTTCACCACTTACTTGGCTACATCCAGTCCCTTCATTCAGAAAGGATTTAATCCACTAATTCAAATACCTTGATTACAAAGCACCTAACCCTCCAAGCCAAGTATTCTCCTAACAACCTGATAATAATAATAATAATAATAATAATAATAATAATAATAATAATAATAATAAAAATAATAATAACTCTCAAACTCTAAGAAAAGAACACTTAGAAAATATTTCTAACCTTGATGTGGATTTGAGTGCATCCATATGAGATTGAAGATCTAACCAAGTGATTTCTTGAGATAAAATGTTAAAATAAAAGAGAAAAGAAAGAAACAAACATGGGTTAGATGGAGAAGATGGAGAAGATGAAGAAGGCGCCACATTCAAGGATGATTGAAAAGCCAATGTGGAATCTCCACAATGGTAAGGAATACATTGATAAGATTCAAGCAATTTTTAATCCAAGAACTCAAAGAGGACACACATCTCACTCACAACTCTCATTAGAGAGAAATTCTAATTAATTTCAAAGTTATCTAAAATGAGACTCTTACAAGGTATTTAAAGAATGATTTACCTTATTCCTAAAATGGGCCAAAAGCTAATTCTCTATACCCATATTGGGCTTACACCACCTAACTAAAATTATTACAATTCAAATTAAACACAAATAAAACTAAAAACTATTATAAAGTCATAACTTGAAATATTCTTTGCTTTTCCTCCTAATTAGCTCATTTTAGGTCCTCAACAAACCTGAACAAGTGTTTCTCTCTTTGAACTCTAAGATTCATTAAGAACTTTGAGCTTGAATTCTTCTACTCTTTTCCATTTTTCGATACTTTTCTCCTTCAACCTTGGGTGTCTATTTAAAGTAAAAATTGGGTTTCAATTTAGTCCTTGTTTAATTCTGAAGTGTATCTTATTCACATTTAGTTTGTAAATTATTCAAATTGATTTTATTTCTAGTTTGTTTAGATTTATAAACTTGGAAGATGATTGGTAATGTCACTCTTTTCCATGACCTATATGAACTAGTTATTTCTCAATCTAATACTCATGATGCTCCTAGGACTACTCCTTCTATTCATGTTGTAGATACGATTACTCTGATTTTTCCTTTGAATCATGTTTGGCACTATCGATTAAGACATCCTTCTTCTACTTGTTATAGTAATGTAAGCAAGAACAATTATATGCTCTTGCCTATGAATTTGTCACATTGTGATGCATGTCACTTTTCCAAGCAAAAGTAGTTATCATTTTCTCTTAGTGATATTGTTTCTAATTCTATTTTTTATCTTACTCATGTTGATATATGGGGGTCTATTGATACTCCTTCTATTCATGGTCATAAATAGTGATATTGTTTCTAGGTTTACCTAGATAAAATTAATGACTATCAAGCATGAAACTAGGAATCACACTATTTCTTTTGTTCATTATGTTGAAACTCAATTTAATAAAAAGGTTAAAATAATTCGATTTGATAATGGTTCTGAGTTTTCTATGGTTATTTTTTTTAATGAAAAATGTATTATCCATCATACTTCTTGTGTTGAAATCCCTCAACAAAATGAGGATGGTTGAAAGAAAACATCTATATATCTTAAGTATTGTTAGGGGTTTTTTGTTTCAATCTCATTTACCCCTTTCTTTTTTGAGCTATCTTGTTTCACATGTTCATATTTTGAATTTTTTACCTTCTATGGAATTACAAAATTTGTCTCCTTACAAAATTTGCATCTTTATGCTATGCTTCTACTATTTCAGCTCATGTAACTAAGTTTCGATTTAGAGCTAGAAAATGTATTATTTTGGATCATAAAGATGGTGTTAAAGGGTATATTTTATTTTATTTACACATCAAGGAAGTTTTTCTTTCAAGACATGTTTTTTATGAAAATATTTTCCCTTATCATGTTAACATTGATTCTGTTATTACTAAAATTCATGATCAGCTTCCATTGCCCACTGCTTCTAACTTTTCATATTTGTGTAATGAAAAGGATATTGATGTTGATGGTGATATGTCTGCCACTTTATCCAATCATATTTGTCCTAATGTTTTCCTATAATAATACTGTCATGCATGAACTTGATCTTGCTTCTCATGCTATCGATTATGTTTTACCCCGTCCCCCTAAATCTAATATTAGAACTTCTATTAGATCTAAAAATATTCATGCATGTTTGAATGACTATGAATGCTCTCTTGCTCATCTTCCCAAGCCTTATATCCACAATATTTCAAGTAATCCTCATAACCTAATTCATTTCTTATCTTATGATCATCTATCTTCTTTGCATTGTTCTTATAATTTTTCTCTTTTTGTTAATCTTGACCCATGTACTTATAAAACAAGCTATACAATTTGATTGCTGGAAAAAAGCAATGGATTAGGAAATTAATGCCTTATAACTTAATCATACTTGGAATTTAATTGAACTACCCATTGATAAGGATGTTGTAGGGTGTAAATGAGTTTATAAGACCAAATTAAAATATTATGGTCCCATTGAAAGGCACAAGGGTAGACTTGTTAAAAAGAGGTACACTCAACTTGAAGGAGTTGATTTTTTAGAAACTTTTGTCCCTGTTGTAAAAATTACAACTGTCATAATAGTTTTTTCTATCGCTACTGCCAAGCATTGGCATTTACATCAATTAGACGTCAACAACACTTTTTTTTCATGGGGATCTCCAAAAGAATGTTTATATGCAACTCCCTCCTGGTTTTGGCTCTCCTAAGCCTAATATGGTTTGTAAACTTAAAAAATCATTTTATGGTTTGAAACTAGCTAGTATAAATTGGAATCATAAGCTTACTTCAGCCCTCATTTCTTTGGGTTATGTTTAATCTTTATCTGACTATTTTTTGTTTGTTAAAAGTCATGTCTCTCATATTACTATGTTGTTAATTTATGTAGATAATATTGTGCTTACTGGAGATGACATTGATGAAATTCATTCCTTCAAAGCTTTTCTTGATTCTACTTTCAAAATTAAAGACTTGGGTCCACTCAAAATTTCTTCTTGGTCTTGAAGTGACTCATTCAAAGAGGGTATCTCACTGAATCAACACAAATATGCCTTGGAATTGCTTGATGACATGGGATTTCTACATTGCAAGCTTGTTTGTACTCCTATGTTGCCAAATTTGAAGTTGTCTAAATATGATGGCTCACCTTATCCAATCTTCTTCAACATTTCATCTTTAAGCTTTTAGCAATAGTGACTACACGGCATGCCCCAATTCCAGAAAATCAATTACCAGGTTCTCCATATTTCTTGGTTCTTCTCTTATTTAATGGAAGTCTAAAAAGCAGACTGTTATTTTTCGCTCTTCATCAGAGGCTGAATATCGCACTTTAGCTCACACTACTTGTGAAGTACAATGGCTACTATATCTTCTTCATTTCCTTCAAGATCTTAAGCTTCCTTTTTGTACACTGATTCCAATTTTCTACGACAGTAACTCATCTATTCAGATTGCTCTAAATCCTATCTTTCATTAACGAACAAAATATATTGAGTTAGACTAACATATGGTTTGCGAGAAATTGTAGAATGGTGTCATTCACCTTTTACTTGTTCCTTCATCTGCTCAACTCACTGACTTTCACACCAAAGCCTTACCACCTACCTCTTTTTATTATATTGTTTCCAAATTGCACCTCGTACCCTTACTCTTTGGGATTTGAAGTGTTTGTACTCATATCCATTACCCGCACTTTAATAAAAATAGATCGATAAATAATCGCTATTGTTGTGATTAAATTTAAAAAATTGCTAAACATCTTAAATCCAAATCATAAAGTATTACAACCAAAATATTTTCTAACTCAAAACATTTGTAACATATCAAATGATCCCACATTACTACAATAAACATCCAAACATCTGAAGTAATATTTTATGAAGTCGCAAGTCCTTGAGCGGTATTCTCCGAGATCTGTAAAAAAATTCATATGTGTATTATATTAGTTACTTATAATGATAATCACGATTACTAACAAAAAAAACTCTTAAATATAAAATCACAATTATTTACCTCTTCATCAAAATCAGATTCTTGAAAAGTTTACAAATGTTTATCTTTCTATTCTAAATATTGTAGTGGTCCAATGATATCAATAGTTGCTAAAACATAAAAGAAAATAAATAGTAATACTAAACACAAATTTAATTGTGTAAATACAATATTGCAACAATTATTACTTTGCTTTTCATGTTTTATCCAACTTTGTGAACACAAAAGTGTCTCCAAAGTATCCTCATGAAGTCTAGACTATTGAGGACTCAACAATCTACAACCAGTACTAAAAGCAGATTCTAAAGCTACTGTGGAAATTGGGATGGTCAAAATATCCTTGGTAATTTTTTGCAAAATTGGATACTTGATTCCATTTGTTTTCCACTTTCCAAGAATATCAAATGTGGCACTCCTATGCAATAACGTTTCTTCCAAATATAGATCTAACTCAAATTTTGATTGCACATCATTGATATCATTGACATATAAATCATAACCTCTAAGAAAATTGGTACAATTACCATTTTCTAAATTAGACTCCTTCTCATTAAACTTTTCCATTGAATTGTCCACCGACCCATTGTTTTTAGCTTGGTAATCTTCAAACAATGAGTAACATAATTTTTTGATAATGTTAACTTCAATTGAAGACAAACTTCCATAAAGTTTCTGATAAAAGTACTCTAACAACTTGAATTTAAATCTTGGATCCAAAACAATGGCAATCCCCATAATACCATGAATAACATACTAATATTTCTCAAATTTATCAACCATTGTGGAAGCCATATTTCTAATAACCTCAATTGAACAAGTCTGTCATTGCTTCAAAGAGAGTTTTATTTCACAAATCAATTGAAAGAATATGTTTCTTGTGGGATATTGTGTACCTGAAACTATCTCAGTTACTCGATTAAAGACTTGCAACCTATTACAAATTTCTTTTGCTATTTTCCACTCTTTTGTTGTAGGCAAACATGTATACAAACACTCTCGTGTTTTCAAACGAATAAAAACATCTCTATATTCTAGTACAATAGCAAGCATACGATAAGTAGAATCCCACCTAGTTTTTCAATCAAGAATAAGTTTCTTAGTGATGAGAACTTTTAATTGACGTGTTGCTTCCCTAAAAGTTTGGTCTCTTTTGAGTGTGGTTGTCCAAAATGAAACAGTATCCCTAACCATCTTTATACCATCTTCAATAATACTCAAGCCATGTTGAGCAATTAAATTTCAAATGTGGGCACAACACCTCATATGAAATAATTGATCATCAAGCATAAAATTAGAACAATCAAGTTTCCTTAACAACATACCAACAAGAGCGTCATTAGTGCTATAATTATCCAAAGTGATGGTTGACAATTTTCTATCAATATTTCAATCTATCATGCACTCTACCAAAACCTTTGAAAGAGCATAAGTTGTGTGTGGACATTTACATACACAAACTTGTCATGCAAAATAATTTTTAAAATGTTAACATAATGGAAAAAAGTTATATGCAATTAATAACGTTTACAAATATGTATGTATTGTATCGTATTGTAATATGCGACTTTGCATATTCCAATCATCTAGTGACATGTATGATCATATATCATTTCTTTTAGTGGTAGCTTAGATTTAAATGTTGGCTGGAAAATTGAAAATGTGGTAAAGGAGGAAGAGAGAAATAAAGGGTTGTGTTGTTCAAGTAAGTAAAACTTTCTTTTATTTTTACCTAAACAAGTGAGTAAGGTGAAGAGGTGAAAAAAATAAATAAAAACCCATATAACAACTACATGGGTAAAAAAAATAATCATGACCAATACATTTTATAAAAAAATTATCAATACAAATTTTTTACTTCAGACTAATAAAAAAACTAAAAATTAAATATATATATATATATAACAAAACATTAAAACAAATAATAATATGTTAATTACCAAAAATAAAAAATTCTTATAAATAAACATGAATGTTTTATTGAGGGACAAGTCACACTTGCCATAATATATGAAACTTAAAATATTAGAATATCCGTATAAGCATTCATACTCGTTCAATTGTATTGGTAATTAATAATTAACCGTCTCTATACCCATATCAATTATATTCATTAAGCGGATTTTTACCTCAACTAAGCATGCACCTTAAAAGGATTTCTCATATGCTAAAAGTTCATGTAATGCTTGCCAATTAAAAATGAAATCAAAAAGAAGTTCTCAAACCATCAAGTAATACATAACTGACCAAAGCATTGATAAATCAATTGAGCAATCGATTATCTAACTCAAAATAAGGACTTCTACTGAGCCAATCGATTGCCAAATTGATTAGGTCAGTTCTGTTGAGTTCCTGCATGACCAAATCGATTTCTAAATCGATTTTGTCA
>NC_021162.2:29146028-29146461 GCF_000331145.2 Cicer arietinum | reverse complement strand
AGATATTAAAAGATTCCCCATTTTTAATACTCATTTAACTTAAACGATTTTCACAACAAATATTAAGCAAACAGAAATATTAAGAGATTCCCCATTCTTAATACTCTTTTGACTTAAACGATTTTCAAAACAAACTTTAAGTAAACAGAAATATTAAGAGATTCCCCATTCTTAATACTCTTTTAACTTAAACGATTTCAAAACGAATATTAAGTAAACAAGACATTAAGAGATTCCCCATTCTTAATACTCATTTAACTTAAACGATTTTCAAACAAAACATTAAGTAAACCGAGATATTAAAAGATTCCCCATTTTTAATACTAGTTTAACTCTAATGGATTTCAAATTCCACAACAAAGCCAACTCAAACATATTATCAAATTCAATTCACAATCCACACCAAAACACATCAAATTTCATCGGTATTAAC
>NC_021162.2:29144054-29145958 GCF_000331145.2 Cicer arietinum | reverse complement strand
AAATGAGTTAAGTTCATTTTCCACGAAACTTCCATCAATATCGTCAAAACCTAACTCTAAGATTTCACCCACAGAACCTTAGATTCATTTTCCCTAAATCAATACATTCAACCCTAAGAAATTCCTTTCCGCACAACTACAGATAAGTCCCTAAATGCAAACTAGAAGTTTGGAAGGAGCCCTTACCTTCTCGTTAGCTTTATCGTTTGATTACGGTACCGCGAGTAAATCCGGTAAAATCTCCGCTCGCAACACCGCTTCCAAAGTTAGTCCACTAGCACCATAGCGTGGTAGTGAGCAACTTTCCCTTCTATCTCTTTGCGAAACGAAGCTTAGATCTAGATGAAACGGGAAGGTTTGTGTTTAACGGTTTTAAAATTCCTAACACCGTTTTTCTTCGTTTTCGAATCAAACAAGAAGAATGAAGTTGAGTAATCTTCTCTTTCACACTCACCAAACCTTGGGTTTCTAAACTTGAAGAAAGGAAGCAAAGAAAAACGAAACTGGAGGAGGGAGGGATTTTGAGCGCGCGAGTAACAGAGGAGGAAGATGAAAAATCTGATTTTCTTTCCTTTCTCTTTCTTTCCTTTGTTTTTCCTTTCTTCCTTTTTCCTTTTTTCCTTTTTATACCTTTTTCTTTTCCTTTTCCTTCCTTCTAATTTCCTTTCTTTTTCCCTCCAACAAACATATATATATATATTAATTAAAACTTAACAAATATCTCAAAATATCTAGATATTTGTTAAATTACCATTTCACCCGTAACGCATTAAATTCTCCGTAAAGGATTCACCGCACTTAATTTAATTTATTTATCGACGAGTAATTCGCATCAAAATTTCCTTACTCCATAATATTATTAACTTTGGCTAAAAAGCCTCCGAGACAAAATCCAAAACATATAAAATACATACAGTGTACTTTAAAATTATGGGTCTTACATTATTCCCCCCCTAAAATTAGTTTCGTCCTCGAAACTATGCGTCGATAAATAACTCTAGGTGTTGTTCTCTCATCTTGCTCTCCAGTTCCCAAGTCGCATCTCTAGTAATTGGGTTCCAAATCACCTTGACCAATGAAACATCCTTGGTCCTCAATCGCGTAATCTTCCTGTCATCAATTCTCACAGGTGGTACTTCGAATGACAAGTTATCCTTGAGTTGGATTGTGTCTGGTTCGATCACATGAGATGGATCTGCAAGATATTTCCTCAACTGTGACACATGAAACACGTCATGAATATTGGACAGTATCGGAGGCAATGCAATCCGATAAGCAACAGGCCCAATTCGTGCAGAAATCTGATATGGTCCAATGAATTTCGGAGTCAACTTCTTCGATTTCAAGGCTCTACCTACTCCAGTAGTGGGTGTGACTCTCAGAAATACATGGTCACCCTGTTCGAATTCTAAAAGTCTGTGACGCTTGTCCGCGTAACTCTTCTGACGATCATGTGAAGTCTTCATTTTCTCCTTGATCTTCCTTACCTTAGCCGTAGTTTGTTGCACCATTTCCGGTCCGACAATCATACTTTCACCGTCCTTATACCAACACAAAGGCGTTTGACACTTGCGCCCATATAAAGCCTCATATGGTGCCATTCCAATACTTGCGTGGAAGCTATTGTTGTAGGTGAACTCAATCAACGGAAGTACATCATCCCAACTTCCCCTATCATCTAATACACATGCCCTCAATAGATCTTCCAAGGACTGATTCGTCCTTTCGTTCTGTCCGTCCGTTTGTGGATGGTAAGCTGAACTCAATCGTAGTTTCGTTCCCAATGCTTCGTGCAATGCTCCCCAAAAATGTGATGTGAACTTCGGATCACGGTCTGATACAATACTCGATGGTACCCCATGTAACCTCACAATTTCAGCAATGTAGATCTCTGTTAACTGATC
>NC_021162.2:29141147-29142164 GCF_000331145.2 Cicer arietinum | reverse complement strand
CCCTCTTATTCTTCATATCCTCAACTTCCCTACATTTTTCCACAAGAACCTGGAAACGTTGAATTCCCAAGGGCAAGACCGAGTCTTGAATCTCGTACTTTAGTCCGTCTTGGAAACGATGACACATGAATGGTTCATCAATCTCTTCACGGAAAAACCTGAAGTGTCTCGATAGCGATTCAAACTTAGCGGCATATTCACCCACGGTCATGTTCCCTTGATGCAGTTTCAGGAAATCATCACCCAGCTTAGTCCTGGTACTCATCGGGAAGTATTTGTTTAAAAACTTCCTTTTGAATGATTCCCAGTTCACCTCCTCGTGAGCTGATCTCATCAACAATCTTGCACTCCTCCACCAGTACTCAACATCCCCCAATAGCATATAAGTGGCATAGTTGACCTTCACTCCCGCCTGACAGTTAATCATTTCGAAGATCTTCTCCACTTCCTGGATCCATTGATCCGCCTTCTCCGAATTCTCATCCCCCTTAAACTTGGGAGGATTGTAACGACGAAAGTCTTCTAATCCTCTTGACTCTGCAGCACGGATCTCTCTTCCCCTCTTTTCAAGGTCACGTTGAGTCTTGGTAGCAGTCTGTGCCACAACAGAAACAGCCATGTTACTCATAGCCTCCGCCATTTGATCATCCCTATTAGCATTGGCTCTCGGAGCGTCATTCCTTCTTGGCGGAATGGTTTTTCCTATAAAACCATCATCAAATAGAGTCTTCACACTACTTCAAATAATTTCCAAAACTAGCTTCTGACCACGTTAACACGTGATAATTATAGCGGACCTGACAACTCAACCCCCTAAACCGACGCATGATCGGATAATAACTCCCAACTTATAGGTTGACCTACAATTTATAACTAAGGTTCCACAGCCCCCAAAGAAAACCAAACCAAAACTCTGATACCACAATGTAACACCCCGATTTTCAAAGCGAGGGTGTATTTTTTTTTTCAAAAGAGATTAAAATAAAACAGAGAAAAACAAATAAGGAAATACCTTTG
>NC_021162.2:29136509-29140415 GCF_000331145.2 Cicer arietinum | reverse complement strand
CCAAAAAGAAGGACGCCTAGTCCCTATACATCATCCTAATCTGATCATCCTACCAAAAACTATACACCCTGAGTGATCTCCACGCGCCCCGTGAGATCCTCCTAACGTAACTGCAGTCACGCGTTCCCATCTCCATTCCCGTCCGTAGGGTACGAACCGGTAGGATCGTCCTGACTCTCATCTGAGGGCAAAGCCCAGATTTCCACAATAATTGTAAAGGGTCACCAACCGAAATTAACAGATAACACATAACATTTAAGTTTTAAATGCACAAAATAACCTTTCAACTAAGCATGCACCTTAAAAGGATTTTCCATATGCTAAAAGTTCATATAATGCTTGCCAATTAACAATGAAATCAAAAAGAAGTTCTCAAACCATCAAGTAATACATAACTGACCAAAGCATTGATAAATCAATTGAGCAATCGATTATCTAACTCAAAATAAGGACTTCTACTGAGCCAATCGATTGCCAAATCGATTTGGTCAGCTCTGTGGAGTTCCTGCATGACCAAATCGATTTCTAAATCGATTTTGTCAGTTTTGCTGAGTTCCTCTGTTGCCAAATCGATTCCCAAGTCGATTTTGGCAGTTTTGCTGAGTTCCTGCCAATCGATTTCCAAATCGATTTCTTAAAAGATTTTGAAAGACATATTTATACAATCGATTGGCAAATCGATTAGGTTAAAATAGTGAACTTCCTGCAACTCATCCAATCGATTGGGAAATCGATTTCCCTGCTTATCCTTCCAAAAATACATAAACTAATTCAATCCCATTCATACTCAAACCCACATCTTAACACTTAGCATCGATTTCCCTGATCAGTTTTCCAAAAATTCATGAATTAACCTAAGTCATTCCTAATCAAGTCCACAACCTAACACTTAGCAATTCCTACGCGATTACTACGACACACGAAGGTTCGATAACCATCATACTCACACACAATACACAACACATAGCACTTAACACCTTCATCTCAGTTATCACGATAAATCAAAATTCGAATCACTCAATCATAAACTCAAATCAAACATGACTCGCGTGCCAGGCACCCTAATGCAATGCGTATATGCCAAAATGCATGGACTCGGAATTCCAAACCAAAACCCTCCTCGAAGGGCCGTAAATCATAATTGTACCTGCCTATCACGGGCCCGTATCGTTTACCGAGGTGCCACCTATCACGGGTCTGCATGGTTTACTAAAATAACGTAAATTGTAAATGTACCGCCTTTCACAGGCCAAAGTACTATTTACCAAGGTGCCACCTATCGCGGGTCTGCACGGTTTACTAAAATAACGTAAATTGTAAATGTACCGCCTATCACAGGCCAAAGTACTATTTACCAAGGTGCCACCTATCACGGGTCTGCACAATTTACAAAAAAACCGAAAACCATAAACGTACTGCCTATCACGGGCCCGTACCGTTTATCGAGGTGCCACCTATCACGGGTCTGCACGGTTTTCAAAAACGTAAATCATAAATGTACCGCCTATCACAGGCCAAAGTACTATTTATCAAGGTGCCACCTATCACGGGTCTGCACGGCTTACTAAAATAACGTAAATTGTAAATGTACCGCCTATCACAGGCCAAAGTACTATTTACCAAGGTGCCACCTATCACGGGTCTGCACAATTTACAAAAAAACCGAAAACCATAAACGTACTGCCTATCACGGGCCCGTATCGTTTATCGAGGTGCCACCTATCACAGGTCTGCACGGCTTACTAAAATAACGTAAATTGTAAATGTACCGCCTATCACAGGCCAAAGTACTATCTACCAAGGTGCCACCTATCACGGGTCTGCACGATTTACAAAAAGCATGAAAATGCATGAGCATATACTGACTCCATCCACAACAATCGTTAAGCAAATGCAGATATTAAAAGATTCCCCATTTTTAATACTCACTTAACTTAAACGATTTTCACAACAAATATTAAGCAAACAGAAATATTAAGAGATTCCCCATTCTTAATACTCTTTTGACTTAAACGATTTTCAAAACAAACTTTAAGTAAACAGAAATATTAAGAGATTCCCCATTCTTAATACTCTTTTAACTTAAACGATTTCCGAAACGAATATTAAGTAAACAAGATATTAAGAGATTCCCCATTCTTAATACTCTTTTAACTTAAACGATTTCCGAAACGAATATTAAGTAAACAAGATATTAAGAGATTCCCCATTCTTAATACTCTTTTAACTTAAACGATTTCCGAAACGAATATTAAGTAAACAAGATATTAAGAGATTCCCCATTCTTAATACTCTTTTAACTTAAACGATTTCCGAAACGAATATTAAGTAAACAAGATATTAAGAGATTCCCCATTCTTAATACTCTTTTAACTTAAACGATTTCCGAAACGAATATTAAGTAAACAAGATATTAAGAGATTCCCCATTCTTAATACTCTTTTAACTTAAACGATTTCCGAAACGAATATTAAGTAAACAAGATATTAAGAGATTCCCCATTCTTAATACTCTTTTAACTTAAACGATTTCCGAAACGAATATTAAGTAAACAAGATATTAAGAGATTCCCCATTCTTAATACTCTTTTAACTTAAACGATTTCCGAAACGAATATTAAGTAAACAAGATATTAAGAGATTCCCCATTCTTAATACTCTTTTAACTTAAACGATTTCCGAAACGAATATTAAGTAAACAAGATATTAAGAGATTCCCCATTCTTAATACTCTTTTAACTTAAACGATTTCCGAAACGAATATTAAGTAAACAAGATATTAAGAGATTCCCCATTCTTAATACTCTTTTAACTTAAATGATTTCAAAACGAATATTAAGTAAACAAGACATTAAGAGATTCTCCATTCTTAATACTCATTTAACTTAAACGATTTTCACAACAAATATTAAGCAAACAGAAATATTAAGAGATTCCCCATTCTTAATACTCTTTTGACTTAAACGATTTTCAAAACAAACTTTAAGTAAACAGAAATATTAAGAGATTCCCCATTCTTAATACTCTTTTAACTTAAACGATTTCAAAACGAATATTAAGTAAACAAGACATTAAGAGATTCCCCATTCTTAATACTCATTTAACGTAAACGATTTTCAAACAAAACATTAAGTAAACCGAGATATTAAAAGATTCCTCATTTTTAATACTCGTTTAACTCTAATGATTTTCAAATTCCACAAAAAGCCAACTCAAACATATTATCAAATTCAATTCACAATCCACCCCAAAACACATCAAATTTCATCGGTATTAACTTAGAACACGTCAAATACGACGAACACAAATCAACATAACATAATACTCAAACACATCAAATTTCATTTACTTAAAATCATACATAAATGAGTTAAGTTCATTTTCCACGAAACTTCCATCAATATCGTCAAAACCTAACTCTAAGATTTCACCCACATAACCTTAGATTCATTTTCCCTAAATCAATACATTCAACCCTAAGAAATTCCTTTCCGCACAACTACAGATAAGTCCCTAAATGCAAACTAGAAGTTTGGAAGGAGCCCTTACCTTCTCGTTAGCTTTAACGTTTGATTACGGTACCGCGAGTAAATCCGGTAAAATCTCCGCTTGCAAAGCCGCTTCCAAAGTTAGTCCACTAGCACTGTAGCGTGGTAGTGAGCAACTTTCCCTTCTATCTCTTTGCGAAACGAAGCTTAGATCTAGATGAAACGGGAAAGTTTGTGTTTAACGGTTTTAAAATCCCTAACACCGTTTTTCTTAGTTTTCGAATCAAACAAGAAGAATGAAGTTGAGTAATCTTCTCTTTCACACTCACCAAACCTTGGGTTTCTAAACTTGAAGAAAGGAAGCAAAGAAAAACGAAAATGGAGGAGGGAGGGATTTTGAGCGCGCGAGTAACAGAGGA
>NC_021162.2:29091731-29136441 GCF_000331145.2 Cicer arietinum | reverse complement strand
CTTTTTCTTTTCCTTTTCCTTCCTTCTAATTTCCTTTCTTTTTCCCTCCAACAAACATATATAAATATATATATATATATATATATATATATTAATTAAAACTTAACAAATATCTCAAAACATCTAGATATTTGTTAAATTACCATTTTACTCGTAACGCATTAAATTCTCCGTAAAGGATTCACCGCACTTAATTTAATTTAAGCTAAATTACATTTGTGGTCCTTTAACTTAATCTCAGGTAACGTTTTAGTCCTTTATCTTTTTTTTCCCCGACTTGGTCCTTTATTTTAATTTTAAGTGACAATTTGATATTTTATGTTTTAAAATTTCAACAATGTTATCCTTTTTTATACAAAAATTCAAAAAAAAAATTCAACCAAAACTCATAAAATTAATTATATTCTTCAATATAATACAAATTTTATCAAATTCGTAACGCAAATCTTCAAATAAACTCATATTTTCATACTTTATTTGATATTGTTAGTAATAAAGGACTAAATCGGGAAAAAAAAAAGATAAATGACTAAAACGTTACCTGAGATTAAGTTAAAGGACCACAAATGTAATTTAGCCTTTAATTTATTTATCGACGAGTAATTCTAAACGGCATCAAAATTTCCTTTTGATCATATAAACTCTAAAATATTATTAACTTTGGCTAAAAAGCCTCCGAGCCAAAATCCAAAATACACAAAAATACATAAAGTGTACTTTAAAATTACGGGTCTTACAGAACTCGCCAAAAATTGAATTTTACGTAACTACACGTTGGCGGACAAACTTATTTGACTACCGTTAAAGATGCTCTTAGTGTGTGCTTGATTTAAGTCGTCGATCTTAATCTATGGTAGAGATTGTTTAGTAAATAATTTATTGAAGATGTAATACTAACTTTGTGATTTTAAATTAATATTGAGATAAAAAATAGTGTTAAATGGTCTTTAAATTCTAACTCAACTCATAAATGTCGATATTGTTAGGTTGAATATCTTGTCCCAGTGAAAGCATTTGTGAGAATTAATTATAATGGAATTTACTATTTCTTCTAAAACAAAACAAACAAAAAAATATTAAAATGTGAATCTTTTCTTCAAAAGGGTGTCCAGGTCCTAGAATTAATTGAAAAAACTAACTACTGTAGAAAACGGTTTCAACCATTAACATGATTTTGTCTTATCCCCTGTGCCGTTCAAAGTTCAAACGGTGTTACAATTTCAATTAAAAGCTGTTTTTTCTTTTTCTATTTTGGCTGAGATTGAATAATATAATCCTTGTGATTTTGGACTTTGAGTTCTTTAAATTCAGAACATGTAAATTGATTTTTTTTTTTTAAGATAGAATTTGTAAATTGATATTCTTCAAATTTTTACAATTTTGATATGAATCCTTTATGATAGTTATGATATGTCCATATTACTTGCTAGATGGTTCATTTGTGGTGTTTTGACAATAATAATACTTTCTTTTTTTCCTGTGTACTAATAATGTTAGTAATAGAGATTTTTTCAATTATATTTTCTTTTTGAAAAAAAAAACTAAAATATCCTATTTTAAAATTAATTATTTTAAAATGTCTTTTTCTTTTTTTATCTTTAGGAGGTCGCATATATTGCATCCTAAAAATACGCCCATCTATTAGTTTGACATTTTATTAATTTTTAATTTGTTAATAAATAAATAGATTGTTGCATCCTTAGGATGCGACTCTTGAATGAATCAAATTTTCAACGTAGCATCTGATTGCATCCCCGCCTTATGGCTCAAAAAAATAAGACATTTTGATACATTAGTTATAAAATAGGGTATTTTAAAGAAAGAAAAATTATAAAAAAGACCCTATAATTAAAAAAATCCTAGTAATAGTGGGTGTTTCATAGAATCAAATTTTATTTTCTCAATTAATTTTCACAATAATATAATAGTGGGATTCTTATTCCTACAAAAGTTCAAAATAAATTGTTTGGTTAAAATACCCCCAATATTTATTAAAATAAATAAATAAATAAATAATAGAGTAAAGATCTAAATTGGTCTTTGATATTTTGGACTCAGACTATTTTAGTTACATAAAAATACTAATATTCAAATTAATTATGACAACCGCATAACTTAGACATATTAATCTTTTCTTTAAGTTTGATCTAAATTTGAGTGATTATACAGAAGTCTCGGGTAACGATAATGAAATGTTGATTATTTTTTTCATATTGTTGACGTGTAAATATTTAACCTATGTAATATATGTAATATTTAGCTTTGAAATTAAAAAGCAATATTGTAAGGAATTAATTTGATTCAAAAATATTTACACATTAACAATTTTTAACACCATGGCACAAATAACTGACTTGTCATTGTCATTACTTGAGACTTCAACACAACAACAAAAAGTCAAAATTGGATCAAACTTTACGAAGATATTATAATATGTTTCATTTATGCAATTATCAAATATTAAATTGAGTATTAATTTTTCTTAAAAAAATAAAATAATCCGAGTACAAAATGTTAGAGATCAATTTAGATCTTCAATGATGTAGTTATTTAGACCCCAAGACTTCCGTTAGAAATTTTAGAAATTTAGATAGTTCTAAGCAAAATGTTGACGATAAAATTATTTAGTAACTAATCGAAACAAAATAAACTTCTGAGAACAAAACCCAAATATCAAAAACTAAAAAGAGCATTACTGTATTACGTTGAAATAAATGGCCACATGATCACTAAACCCAGAACATGTAAGCCATAGCATTAAAATAGTCTAACTCTTTAGTTGGGGAGTTTAGAGAAGAGGCGAGGGGAAGATTTTGAAAGAAAAAAAATGAAGCAAGAAAGGGTAGGAATGTAGAACTTTACGAGAACAGGATTTTGAGGAGTTTAAATTCATATAAAATTCCTCAATTTTGGGAAATTAAAAAGTTGTAATGGGAGTAATATTTTAAAAATCGAATCGGATCGGTCAATTCGACAGGTTCAACCAAAAATTAGATCTAAGTCCAATTTAGTTAGCATATAACAACTGCTAGTCCGTAAAACTAAAAAAAAATAGACTTAGTTGCACTTTTGGTCCCTTATTATAGGTGAAAATCGAAAGTAGTCCCCCCATTTTGTTTGTTCCCAGTTTTAGTCCCAAACAGAATTTGAGTCCAAATCATGATAAGTTGTCATTTTTTAATGACGTGTCAATAAAAGGGTGACGTGGCAGACGCTTATGTGGAATAAACTCATTATTATATTATTTGTGATTAAAAAATATAATTTATATTTTTAAAAACCATGATTATAATTGTGACAATATTTTTAAAAATACAATTTAATTATTAAAATTAAGTTAAAAGAAAAACACCTAAAATCATGAACCCTAAACAAATCAAAATCAAAAGCATTCACTCATAAACCCTAAAATCATTTTGAACCTTAAAATCATGAACCCTAAACAGAAATCGTGAAATCGTGAAATCGTGAAATCGTGTTTGTCCTTTGTTCACTCGTTTTCATCAGTGACTCATTTTCATCAGTGTTCGTCGTTTGTTCATCTTTCGTTTTCATCAGTGTTCAAATGGCGAGTGAATGACAAGACATTCTTTTCCCCAAAAAAACACAACGAACAAACGAAACAAAGAAAAAAGAAGAAACAACGGAATATAAAGGACGAACACGAAGGCGATGAAGAAAAAGAACCCAGATGAAAAGGGAAGATGACCAATAATGAAGAAGAAGACGAAATTGGAATCGGATGATGATGATGAAGAAAAGGGAAATGGTCGATTTTGATGAAAAGGGTTCACGATTTGGGGCTTTTGTTGAATTGGGGCTGCTTTTTGATTTAGGGTTCAAGCTAGTTCATATGCTTCTGATTTTCATTTGCGTTCACGCTGCTTCAGATGTTTTTCATTTTAATCTGTTTAGGTTTTTTCTTTTAACCTAATTTTAATAATTAAATTGTATTTTTAAAAATATTGTCACAATTATAATAATGGTTTTTAAAAATATAAATTATATTTTTTAATCACAAATAATATAATAATGAGTTTATTCCACATAAGCGTCTGTCACGTCACCCTTTTATTGACACGTCATTAAAAAATGACAACTCATCATGATTTGGACTCAAATTCTGTTTGGGAGACTAAAACTGGGGACAAACAAAATGGGGGGACTACTTTCGATTTTCACCTATAATAGGGAGACCAAAAGTGCAATTAAGCCAAAAAAATATGAAACCAAATTGAACAAGATTAGACTGATTGTCTCTAAATCAGGCTTGATTTTAGAAAATCGCTCGGTTTTTTAAACGTCTAGATTTTCATTTTTGCAAAAAAAAAAAAAACAGTTTTCTAAATTAAAAAAATAATTTTTTTTAAATTTAACTTTAACAAAAAAAAATATTTATTTTACTCAAACTCTTATTCTCCTTAATCCATAAAAGCACATCTAATTAAACGGTTAATTTATATAAGATTTAATGTTTGAATTTATATTACGAAGAATTATTCATTGTAAATTTTAATGTATTTGTTATAGATATTAATTATTTGTTATAAATTTTATACATTTTAAATTTATAAGTTATTAGTGTAAATATTGACTATTAGTGTAAATTTTTATTATTTTATTATTTATTTATTAAATAGTTCGATCGTAGTTCAATTGATTGAACATTAAACCAATTGAACCATGACTCAAAAGTCTGACTAGTTCAATATTTGATCCGATTTCTAAAATAATGATTGGAAGAGAATTTTAAAAAGCTCAAACAAATTCTTTAAATCATTTATATGTTGTTATATTACTCAATAATTAAAATATATCAATCACAAACATTCTCTTACTATTCTTACAAAATACTCTTAATAAAATGTAAAAGAATTCAGTTTATTTCTCCTCCCTTCAAATCTCTTCCTTTCCCTCCTCTCCAAATTAAATTGATAATCATATCCAAGTAATTATCCATACTCAAACAATTATGTAAAAGATATTACTAACTGCAGCCGCAGGATATGTGTGCAGAGACATAGAAAAATAACTAAGATAAACTATACAATTATACAGTTACCTATTTTTTATTTTTTTTTATTCAATTTCATGTACATACATAAATTCACATATGCTCCAAATTACACATTCAAATTTACATGGACTCCAAATTACAACACGTAAAAGTACTATTTACAATCTTGTATTTTGATAACCTAAAATTATTTACATCATAATTAAATACAAACTAAAAGTACAATTACTCTTTTGGATTTGATAATCTAGGACTATTTATACCATATATATACAAACACAAAGTAAAAGCATTATTTACTCGTTTGGATTTGAAAATCTAGACCTATTTACACCATGCACAACCTAGATTTTTATGTTAATGTTACACCTGCACAACATAGATATTTGAGGCTCCTACTATGCAGTATGCATTTTTCTGTTTGACTTGAAACATGATGAAAATAGTGAGAATATACACATAAGAGGACTTATGAATAGGATCTAATCAACTTAAAATTCTGAAAAGATCGAGCTTTGAAGAAACTTCCTAAAAGAAACCCAATTTTTGTCCCTTGAGGAGGCTTTGGTGAAAGACTAGAGTTATGTTTCACCTGCAGCACCGTGTCGCCAATCTGACGGCGGATCGAATCAATAATCTTTGGATCGACAGGGCTACCAGTTACATCAGTGACGTAAAAAGTATCTTTTGCCTTCCCATTTTCTGTTGATATTTCAGCTCTTTTGATACATAAACTGTTTTCACGGAAAATCCTTGTGATATCTGAGAGGAGTCCTACACGATCTTCGGTACACAACTCCAGCTCCATCCCCTGCATACAAATATATCTTAGTATAGCTTGTGGGTGTGTTTAGTGTTTCAATCGTAGATTGTAGAAAATAGCAGTTTGTTCAAATTCTGCTACATTTAAGTGTTATACCGTTGTTGTGGCACTATTTGACAACACTTTGTACAAATCATGTATCACGAAACAATAATGGTTTGTTAAAAATTAGATACCCTATAGCCTCTATTTGACAACATGTGTGTTATTTTCGTACCTCAGATGCCCGCCTCTCAATTGCCGCTTCAAGACACTGTATAAGTCGTTCTCTCTCACCCTCTGAGCTTATGGGAAAGCCATCAATGTGTCGAATATAAAACTCCTACATAACATGAAAAATTCTCAATCAGATGATTTTAGGCAGCAAATGCAAATTAGGCGTCCAAACTGAATCACACCAAATGAAACTCGACAGTATATGTTTGATGGGGTTGTCTTTACCACCCAAAAGAAAAACTAATATTCAACATAACAACAATAACAAGTAAAGAAAACCAAGAAGGTGAACCATCTTTTCTTAACAGAAAACAACAAAATATTGGCTAACCTGATAAGCCTCTGTCCTTTCTGTCTGAACCACACCATGAAAAACTACATACTGCATGTCAGTTAAAGTGCAAACAATATCGAACAAAAGTTTCGGTCGATCTTTTGCTCTCATGATAACCACAGTGTAATCCCTCTCAACACAGTCTAAGACAGTTACATGTGGGAATGGACTTTTATTTCTCTCATTCATTCCTGCCCTTTCAACTCTTTCATAGTCCCTGTCAGCAAACATAATCTGATGTAATCGCCTATCCCTATACGTAACTCCAGGATGTGAAAGTACTGTTTTTGCCGTCTTTGGATCATCACTCCCCCTAAGGACGTTGCAAAGCAAATCCCTTATTGTGGAAAGTCGAGATGGATCCTCGATGGCACACCCACTGGAATCATCTGTTACATGAACTACGGCTGCAGCCCTAGTATTATGCGTCCAGATCTCAGCGGTAACCACATTACAGTGAAGGTCTGCAAGAACTGCACAGATTTCAGATAGTAAACCAGGTCGGTCTGTGCCAGTAAGTTCAATAACGGTGTGCTCTTCAGTAGGTACAACCCCAACAGACTCTCGCATTGACGTTGCAAAGCCGGCATTCTTTTCAAGTCTCTACAAAATTAGTAAGGTAAAAAAATCAGAAACTACAAGAATTTTTGACAATCTATGGTGAAAAGACCGCATATTACTATATTAGTATGGTGAGATTCATAGATCACTAAAACAAGGAATTGAAGAAGACATTTCTATCTTACAGACCTAAATATGGAATTATGATATAAATATAATAATGTGGTCTCACCTTTTCTAGAAGACAGACCACCAGGGTTAGTCACCCCAGATAACTACTTACAAGTTTTAACAGTTTCCAGAACTTCAAATATCTTCTAAAGATTTTATGTTGTTCTCTATCATTAAATGTTATCTGTACTATTAATTAGGCTTAATTACACTTTTTGTCCCTTACGGTTTATTTAGGATTTTAGACATTTTAAGTTTTGGTACTTAAATCCCATTTATCCAATAACACAATTTTGGTCCATCTGTGAAATTTCCGTCTAACATTTAACAGAGATGCTAAGATGGTTTTAAATATGTGAAGATGACATGGACTGACATGGAGAGTTGGCTGTACATATGTGGATGTGAAAGAAATAATTCAAAAGAAGCTCCAAAAATGATCAAACATATGATTTATTTCTATATGAAACTGCACCAAACTCTCAGTTTATTTTACTACCACCATATGTTCACTTCCAACTGATCATGTCAATCCACATCTCCATGTGTCTAAAATCACGTCAGCAAATAACAGTCACTTCATGTCAACATCTCTGTTAAAATTGCATAATAAGATAAATTAGAGGTTCAAAATTTCAAAAAAAAAAATAAAGAGGGACCGAAATCTCGATTTGACAATAATAGAAGGATCAAAAGTGCACTTAAGTCTATTTATTAAATCGGCATGGCTGTGGTAATCTACCATCTCAGTTACATGCGCTTCAAACTGTATGTCCACCCGATGAATCAAGCAGGTTCATACACACAACCTTCGCTCAGAAAATTAAGGAAACAATGGATGTTTGATTCGAAAACAAATGATAATTGAAAAAGAAAATTGAACGTCACTTAGGAATGAGCATGATCTCCCTCTAACCATCAACTTTGATGAAACGGTCCATAGCTAGATCATTCAATCAGCATGCAGAAAATGAGGGTAAAACGATGCTAAAGTTCAGAGGTAATTGTGTTACCAAATCCAAACCAAATTCAAATCAGCATATTCTAATACCAGTGTCCTGCTTACTTAACTTGAAGATATCTAGCAAAGGACGGAAAAATCACCCTTCCACCGAGATGGAGCAACAAAAATAAGCGTCAATTGAAGCATTCTAGAAATTGCAAATAGACAACAACTTCCTACCCTCTGAATATAATCAATGACTTCTTTATCTTTGATCTTGTTTCCATTACGATCCGTCACATTAAACACTGCCAAAAAAAACACAAATTAATACTAGGATCAGAAGCAAAGATAATAACAATAAACAAGTTTAATTTTTATACTTTTTCATTGTAAAATTTTTTACACTATTAATAAGTCACAACCAATCACATGTGTGACTTTAAGGTGGAACATTTTTAATGATCTAATAGTTATGATTGACAGTCAGTGTAAATAGTGACGATATATATGAATTAAATTCATGATTAAAAATATTATTAATTTTTTTTTGTTTCCCCAATTTTGTTTGACACTAGTTAAGAGAGGAAATTACCATCCATGAACCAAACCCCGTCAGAGGAGATATAAGCCTTTATTATCACAAGGTTCATATCTGAAAGAACTTGGACTACATCTAGGAGTATCCCATGTTTGTTGACACTGTCAACCTGCAAAAGAAACAACCTTATATTATTAAATTAAAAAAAGGGTAAATTGCAATCAAGGATTTCTATTTCATTACAAAATTAAAAGAAAAAAAAAAGAATATATTTCTTCTTGTGAAGTCAATTTTGTGAAAACTAAACAAAGAGAAAGCAGCAGCTATACCTGTATAACAGTGGCGTATTCACATGTATTGTTGTCAATAACAACCCTACATGGCAAGAAGCTAGTTAGTCAAAACCATTCTAACACACACACACACACACACATATTCATACACGGAGATAATCATCATAATAAGATCAAGGCTCTGTTTGGTTAAAAGCACTTCTAGCATTATATAAGTGGTTATGTATAATTTATTTCTAAGCTATAACTGAGATTTTATGGAATAAGCTAAAAGCATGTCATAAGTTATGTATATAAGCCCTACCAAACAATCTCACTCTCACATGTTACCAAATAGGTCCTATACCTTATAAGTTATGAGCTATAAGTCACAGTTTATTTGCCTTGCCAAACAGACCTTATATCAATAGATTTTTTTGGTTTTAACCCTTTGGTTATCAGCGGAATGGACCCTAGTAATCCAGAGTTCGTTCGAAAATAAGTAAGGTAAGGTCTATCCAAGAATTGTTCAAAATCGAGTTCTTCAGAACTATTTGTCTTTAATAAAGTTCATTAATCACTTGATAAACTCGAATAATTCAATCCAAACATGTCCAATTACAAACTAAAAATTCCACCGAACAAACGTTACAAACCAAGATTTATCATTCCAGAAGGAAATTAGGGAGTATAAAAAAATTAACCAAAAAGTAGTCGGAAAGAGGAAGAATCAAGCAAAAATCTACACAATCAGAGGGAAAATTGAAGACACGGAACTGCGAAAAAGCTGTTTAATTCATTATGACAACTTCCATAAACGAAAATACAAATAAAATAATTAAAATTATACTGATGCAAAAATTTGAAAGGACTGGTTCTAAATTCTAATAAAGCATGATAATAATGAATTATTAAAAGATAAAAAAAATTGAAACAAAATAGAAGCTCCAAAAAAAATGAAACTAGAAAGATGAATGAAGTATTACCTGGGTGGATTCATCCTTCTTATGAGCTTAGCATATTCATCGTCCATATTTTAATTAAAGTTTGTATGTACAATTTGGAGAGAGTGGGAAAGGGGTTAACAAATATGCACAGGTAAAAGAAATTGGAGTTGGGTGATATTTATTGTTGAGATATTTGAAGAAGAAATGTGAAATTCTCCCACAACCAAGGGAGAGAGAATAAAGTGAAGTAGGTGAGTGGCACTTTGAATCTGTATGAGTTTTCAACTTTTAAATTAGGACTTAATTGGTGATGAATTATCGGGTGGGGGAGTGTCTCATCATATGCTTTTCGGTAATGTTTAAAAATTTGTAAGAAACTCTAACCGACTAATATATGGATTTACATTTAACTTGAAAGGGACTAGTATATGGACTTACATTTAACTTCAAACTGAATTTTTGGTGCACCACTTTTACATCTCGTTCCACGTGGCTAGATGATTAAAAATTATTAGAAATTTTAATAATAATCGGGTAATATTTTTTAGAAGAATAATTTATAATTTTTATTGTTTTTATATATAAAATAATTATTTGATTTGATATTAATTTAATACAAAATTTATATATTTTTTATTTTTATAAAACTACTATTATTTAAATTATTATCTTAATTTAAAAACAAAGATCATCATTAAAATTTATTTGTATACATATAATGACGGATAAGGTGGTGCCATGCTAGTTGGGCACCACCATGGTCACTTGCACTCTCAATCTAAATACAATAATAAAAAAATTGAATGGTGAAGATATGAGAAGTATAATAATAAGATATCCTAAAGTGTATATTTAATGTAATAGTTAAAATTGAAAATATATTTTCATTACATTTTTTTAGGAGGATATACAATACAAATTTTTACAAATTACAACGAAATGAAAAGTTAAAATTTGTTAAAGTTGGCCTATGTATTTTTCACCTTTTTTGTGCCAAAGTGAGTTACATTTATTGGATTTCTTAATATAGCATTTATTGATTTTAAAAAAAATAAATTTTCCATTGAATATTTTAATTGCAACAAGAAAATTAGAAAAATAAAAGTAAACCATGGATAGAAACAAAGAAATGGTAGAAGGATAACTCAAATGTAATAGTATTTAGAAGTTTATTTTAGGAATTTGATTTTAAAAGCTAAGAATTGAGAAAGTTAAGATTTTTATTAAAAAAAAATGCAAATGACATATTTATAATTAAAAAATAGGCTGCGTTAAAATAGTATATTGTCTTTATTATTAGTATAGATATAGATTATCATCTCAGTATTAAGTATTAAGTATGTGTTTGATTTTGCGATTATAAAAAAATGATTTTGAATATATTGATTATATAAAACGAATTTTGATTAAAAGTTAGATGAATGATAAATTATATGCTAAAAATCAAATCTAAAGGCATAAACTACATATTATGTCTATGTTTATTATCACGGTGAATTTGTCATAATAACTGTGAACCATCGTAATTTTGTAAAGTATTAATTATAAATTTTACAAAATCACTATAGTTCAAAGTAATTTAGAGAATTTAAATGTGATAACAATCATACACTATAATTTTAAGTTAAAATCAAATTTAAAAACAAAATCAATTATCCTCTACAACACTACACTACTACAAATGTAACTAATTTTGACCCACTAAAAGTAAAATCATATAGATACACTAATAGCTTGTTTGGTTGATTAAATAGGTGTAGATTTTTAGAAAACTAAAGGCAAATTAATATTATTGTCTCAAATTCAATTCGTCTCTTGAATCAACATAGAGCACTATTGATTGTCCAATAGTTGGAAGAGGAAGGTCACATGTGTTTGTGAGAGTGTTCTATATTTCTATCTTCACATACTTTAAACGTCAACTTAATAAATGATTAAGATAATAAAAAATATTTAGAAAAATGTATATGTTTGTTTCTCTTAAGGGTAGAGGTTCTTTTATTGTAGAGCAAAGTTATTCACTAGAATTGGATGTAATTTTATAATATTTTTTGTGATCAATGAATCATTTTTTAATCTTTATAGTAATTCTTTGTGTAAAATAAATTCATATATATGTAAAAATAAATAACTAAGTTATCATTTTAAAACGTAAAAAATCAATCGGAGAAAATAAAAGTTAAAAGAGTAAATTATTACTTAAAATTAAATTAAAAAATCAATAAACTGATTTTTCGTAAAATTAAGAGAAACTTAGAATAATTTTGTCATAAATATAAAAAGTTACATATACATTCAATGATATTTCACATTATTATACTTTATATAAAATAATTTTGCACTTATAGGTTTTTTACGAGGCATTGTAGTTATAGTACGTCTTAACCTATATCAATTTTGCTTTTTAAGTGAAGAGACATTTTGGTCCTTCACAAAAAACATGTGAGGCAGACTATTCCTTAAAAAAATAGTGTTTGACAAAATAAAACAGGACACGTTAGTGATTCTGTAAATTTTTTTTTAATCAGTTTTTTTATTAATTTTTGAACTGTTAAGTCCATATGTCACATAGTGGTCCACGAAAAGGAAATGAAACAATCACGAAAACAAAAAACTGCAATTTGAAAATAAAAAACATAAAAAGAACAAATAAAAAATGACAGTAGAAATATTTTAGATAGAAATTACCAGAAAATCATTGTTATGTTGAACGCTAACCATTCATTGTTATGTTGAACGCTAACCATTTCTTCATAGTATTTACTTTTAATAAAATTAGTAGTCTATAACTTTTTACGAAAATAAAGTTAGTGTGCTATCAAACACTACTAGTTTTTAAATTGAGGCACAAATTATTAAATACTCCTCTGGTTAATACTATGAAGAAAAAAATGTCGGTCATTATTATAAAAAAGTTTACTACTTTTAGTTTAATTATTATTATTATTATTATTATTATTATTATTATTATTAATACATCATTTATTTAATTCAAAATAATTATTATTCGTTTAATGTTTGATATTAAAAAGAGATTAATAAAATTTAATTATATGAAACTTAAAAAATTAACTATATTTAACTATATATATTTTTTAATGCTTACTAGATTTTAATGTTTATAATAGTGTCCAGATGAGTATATATTTAAATTAAATAAAGAAAATACTGTTATTTAGATACAAATTGTGGATATAAGACAATGTACTTATATGTTGAACAATATTTTTCTAAAAGATGATCTTTTGAAAAAAATCAAATTTACTATTAATCATTGAAATGTTTTTTCAATTTATTATCAATCATTAAAACAACTTTATGTGATACTTTATATTATTAATCACTTTGAATATTTTAATAATCACTAAAATAAATTATTAATATTATATATTTTATTAATTATTAAAATACAAGACATTAACTAGATGTATTTTAATGATTAATAAAATATATATTTAAAACATAGTTAATGATATATATTTTAATAAAAATAATTAAAATAATTAATGATACATATACAAATATGTATATTCAAAATAATTTATGATCCAAATATGTTATACGTTAATAACACAACTATATAATTAATTGTTTTAAATTTATTTATTTATTTATTTAAATAATTTTTTTGAAAACAAATGGACACCGTATATATATTATACAATGTATATGTATCAAAATTCCGATAAAGAAAGGCTGCTGCACTCCAATTAGTGCGTGGATACCCGATGTAGACGGCACGTTTGGATTGTATTGTGAGGTGTAAGTATTTGATTGGAAGTAGAAGCGGTCACGTGGTTCCATTCGATGTATGGGATGGGAGCATCTCCGTACAAAAAGGGAGGGTTGGGGTTTTCTCGATTCCGATTGATGACGTCATTCCTCCACATCACCGTTCCAAACTTACAATCTAATCGAAAGCATAACTTTTTTAATTAAAAACTTTTAAATTTTTCAATTAAAATATAATAATATAATATATTTTAAATGACATAAAATATAATAAAATAATATTAAATAATTAATATTTATAAAATTTCAATAAAATATTCTAAATTTTTTAATAAAATACTCTAAAAACTTTAATTTTAACTTAAAAAATATTTATTTTTGTAATTTTAATTAGTAACATTAAATAATGATTTCATCAAGATTGTTCTACATAATAAAATCGTATATTAGCTATAAAATCTTAGAGAATAACTAAACTCTTGAGTTTAAAATTAAAGAATCAATTACAAAAATTAATAAAAATAAAATGACCAAAATTACAACAAAGCTAATTTTATATTAAAAAGACAATTTTAAACTTTTAAAAAATTAAAAATATAATTCAATGCATTTTGAATATATATATATATATATATATATATATATATATATATTATTCTATTTTTAGTTCTTTAATAAGCGACCTTACTGAAGGACACTTGTTAAATAAGAAGACAAATATAAAATCTTAAAAAGAGTATGTTATAAAGTTGCGGACTCATCTCCATTGTTTTCATTATAATCATTATAATGAGGCAAATATAAATTTTCTTAAGATGGTTAAATAAACCTAAATTTTGATATCCATTAGACTGAGGCATCTTTCTAACACTCTAACTTTCCTTTTGAAAAAAAAAAAGTTGCTAATAAGTATCATAAAAGTAATTGTTAAATAATCAAAATGGAAGTTTTGTATTGGAAAAATGTATTGCATATTCCACCTCATTTTTATTATATTGATCCTTAACAAATGTCTTTGAGAATTTGTTAGCATTAAAAAAAATGTATAATACACTCTTTTAGATCTACATCTTCTAAATGGTGGAAATCACTTTTTTCAATCATATTTTTTAGGTTTAATTCTACGTTTGATATCTCTATTTTATTATATTCACGAAAATAGTCTTTCTATTTTTAAATTCATTTTTTTTCCTCTCGATTATCACAATAACTACAGTTTGGATCCCAACCTAGATGAAAGACTCATAATTTATTTATAGCAAGAAATAAGGTTTCTTGTCTATTTGTGTCTTTTGTTGTTTATTTTTTATCTGTTTATCGTTTACATTGTCCGTCTATTTATAAAATTTTCTATAATTGTGTCTTACATGCAAATTAATTTATGATGAATTACTTAGATGTTTTTCTTTGATGTTATATGACTACTTGAATGTCTTGACATTGTCGAAATATAAAAAAAAAAATATTATTTTTTTTTTACTGATTTTTAAGAAAACGGACAAGATATACTTGTTTAAATTTTAACAGACTCCGAAGACCACCAAAATTTAGATGGAATATTTATATATTGATTGTAATGAGAATTCGATATCATTATATTTTTCTAAGCTAAGGAACAAAAATCTTGTCGGATAAAAATTTATTCGCGAAATTTTAAAAAGTTTTAATTAGTAGAATTATTATATAACTTCTCTGTTACCAAAACAATTTATCTATGAATATTATGTGATTCTAACGGTGCTTTATTGTATCAATTATAAATTTAAAGAGAAAATGTATTTCTTAAGGTCAAGAATCATCATTTTATAGATTAAAAATCACTATGTACGGGATAAAAATGTCCGATCTTAGACCAAAAATGCAAATAATTAAAGCATATAAACGTTCGATTTTAAAATAGGAAGACTATTTTTATAAATATGATAAAATAGAGAACAAATCGTGCAATTAAACATATTTTCTTATTAGTTGAAATTGAAAGTACCCACTTTAATATGACTTTTTTGTTATATGCAAATGTTAGTAAACTAGTAGTTAGATTAATTAGTTGTCCAATGTTTGAACTCAAGACCTCATTCTTATAATTCATTGAGCGCTCCTTAGCTCACCGATAAAACTACCTATACGAGACACTTTAATATGAAGATGTGAGTTTGACGAAATGGATCATTGTAATTGGAAAAAGATAAAATACTAGTTAAGGATGATGTATTTTTAGAAATAATAAAAACAATTATTTGATATATTCTCTGTTTTTAGAAATAAGACAATTAATTGTTCACTTCATAAGTCTAAGAACTTCTTTGTTAGAAAGGAAAATTAATATAATTTTTTTTTAAAAAAAAAAACTTAAATTCACACAAGTTTTAGAATATGAAAAGAGAAATAATATCACTAAGTAAATCGACCCTTAAATTTCAACTGTGTGTTATATTCTTCTAACTTTTTTTATTATACTCTCTTTGAATTCATTTATTGATAAAAATATTTATTTTTATATTTATTAAAACATCAGTTCGGTGAATTTTTTTATTTTATGTAAAGCATAAAAGAAATTTACTAACTTATCGCTAATTACAATTGTCATTTTTTCACAATATTAAGAAATCAATTTAACGGTATTTTTAAACTAATAAATTTTTTGGATAGTTTGAACTAATAATATTAAAAGTGTCAATGTAGGTTTATATTTGCTCATATTTATTTCCAAGAAATATAGACATTTATTAGCCTTTTTAACCTGATCAAAGCCAATTTTCGTGTACCTTAATTGGTGAACACATTTAATTTGCGAGTTTTAAGAGAAACAGTAAATCACTCATAATAAATTTTTTGAACGATCGTGGAGTTAAGGATTATATTCTAGTGTCTTGATTAGTTATTAGAAGTCCAATATGAGAAGACCCAACCCTTTTGAATATTGATCATTCCCTTTATTTCTTGATCACAAACATTCATCAGTCTCAAAGATTTATAATCGATGTATGATTTATCAGTTTATAAGGTTGCTTTCGTGATTAATTCCAAGTAATCATGTAAACAGATTTACTCTAAAGTTAATCAGTTTTCTTGCACATAAAAGGTTTTTAGGGTTTCTATAATAGTTTATGCTAAATTAAAGTGTGTGCTATGAGTTGTATTTAATGGTTGATCGTGATATGTGTTATTGTTTTATTTATTGATAAGTTGATGATTAGTAACAGTTAAATAATTTAATTATGAGTCAATGATGATAAGATTGATAATTCTGATTTTTTAAGATAGTTTTGTACTTATGACAAACTAGTTAATTGATTAGTATATGTCTCCAAATGTTAACTCAACATTAGTTCATTATATATAGTTCATGTCACATCATTAACTCATTCATTTTTTACTCTAACGATGAACTCAACATGAATTTATTAAATAGGGTCCGATGTGCCACAAATCAACCATTTCATTTTACTGTTTAATTAGGTCCACAACTTTAATTTATACATTAATATTTTATTTATATTTAATTTTATTATAATTTAAAATATTAATTTAAGTATTTCAATTAATATAATTATACATTATTTTAATTTAAATTTAAAATAAAATTAAACTTAAATTTTTATAACAATAATAAAAATTAAATGTTAAATACAAGACATAAATAATTAAAAATTATAAAAGAAATTAATAAAAAAAAGGCAACAGTCATAAATTTATTATTATTAATAAATTAATAAAAAGTTAACGGTATAAATTTATATTATTATTAAATTATGAAAGTAGCATTCCTTCTTGAGAGAACCGTGATGACAACTTGACACAACTCCAACAGTGAACTCGCTAAAAACTGAATTTTACGTAATTACATGCTGGCGAACGAAAATATTTGACAACCTTTATAGATGCTCTAACTTGTCGATTAAATGAAATAAAAACTGGTAAAACGTTAAGAATAATTAATTAGTAATAATAGATTAACCGATTAAGTGTCAAATATT
The DNA here is from genome assembly GCF_000331145.2 of Cicer arietinum. Lineage (NCBI taxonomy): Eukaryota > Viridiplantae > Streptophyta > Magnoliopsida > Fabales > Fabaceae > Cicer > Cicer arietinum. The sequence goes on along the minus strand of NC_021162.2, from coordinate 29,118,907 downwards.
GTTAGAATAATTGATTAGTTACATATGATTAAATGATTAAGTGAGTAAAACCCAAAATTAGATTAATTGTTGATCAAGAAATAGTTTAGAGGAAATAATTGATTCTTTTAGACTAATCATCTCTTAATTAGTGTGATAATAGAATAATTGGAAGATAATTGATTAGTTGTTGACCATAATTAATTAAATGATTAATTAGTAATAATTAATTAGTTGATAATGTAATGTTGATGATAAAGTTAATTTGTTATAACACTAGTCACATATATGAGTTGAGTTAAGTAACGTCTAACTGTGATTGTCGATTTGTTAATCAGTTATAAATTGATGTCTAACAATGATTGTTTATAATGAACATGTCTTTCATGTATCATGTTTTGTATTCATATAGTAAGACATGTCAGGGGTTGAACCGTGGTAAAATCAGGATTCAGCGGTCAAAGAGACCTTGGAGGTATTATCGATAAGACGTCTTACACATAGGCGATATATATACCGATGGGACTATCCACTATAGAAATTGAGTGACCGTTAATGGACATCTCTTGTTCGTGGGATAAGAGGTAGCTTCTCTAACGTTATCAACCCAAAGTTAGTTGGACAGATGTGTCTGAGTTAGTCATTGACTAGGTTGTATAATATACTATATATTGATTGCATTACTATCGTCGTTAGGCTACATGTGATCTATGTGTTGATTGATATTTTTATTGTTGTGATATATGTGTTAGATGTTGAAATCGTTGTGTGATTGATTATGTATTATTTGTTGATATTGTATGATACAGTTGACAAGAGATATATTTAATTATCATGGAAATGTTTATGGGTTGGTAAATAAATACAATACAAGAAAACAGACATATACCTACAGAAGCTTATAATGACAAAATTAAAAACTGTAGGTATAGACAATCTATCCCCATAGATAAATTAATTTTTGTTGGTATAGGTGTCTTATACCTTCAGTGACATAAATTTGTCACTAATTGTTATAGTTACACACTTAAATCTGTAGTTATAGACATCAAAATTGAAAAATATATATTTTTTAAAGGAGCCAAAATATTAATTGTTTGTGAAAATAAAATTGTACAAAACTTTCACGATTTAAGTCAAAAAAAAATTTTATGGAGGCAAAATCCTAATTTTTTTAATGCACCAAATTTCAGTATATAATGTGAATCTGTTGTGTAGGTTTCTTGTTTAATTTCAAGTTTTTTAATTTCAGTTGGCTTGTGTGGATTTGCTGATACTTGTGCTTCTAATAATATTGCAATTGCAATGTTAGGGGGAATTGTATTAAGAACATTCAAATATCGATCTGATTTTTATTTTTGTTTTTTGACAGATTTTTTGTATATTGCTATTGTTTTGTATATTGCAATTGCAGTTGTTTTGTGAATCTGTTTTGTATAATGTGAATCTGTTGTGTAGGTTTCTTGTTTAATTTCAAGTTTTTTAATTTCAGTTGGCTTGTGTGGATTTGCTGATACTTGTGCTTCTAATAATATTGCAATTGCAATGTTAGGGGGAATTGTATTAAGAACATTCAAATATCGATCTGATTTTTATTTTTGTTTTTTGACAGATTTTTTGTATATTGCTATTGTTTTGTTTTGTGAATCTGTTTTGTATAATGTGAATCTGTTGTGTAGGTTTCTTGTTTAATTTCAAGTTTTTTAATTTCAGTTGGCTTGTGTGGATTTGCTGATACTTGTGCTTCTAATAATATTGCAATTGCAATGTTCGGGGGAATTGTATTAAGAACATTCAAATATCGATCTGATTTTTATTTTTGTTTTTTGACAGATTTTTTGTATATTGCTATTGTTTTGTATATTGCAATTGCAGTTGTTTTGTGAATCTGTTTTGTATAATGTGAATCTGTTGTGTAGGTTTCTTGTTTAATTTCAAGTTTTTTAATGATTGAATGAAATGTTCAATTCAAAATCAAGTGCATAACAGCAATTATGTGCATTGAATTTACCTATAAGTAGGCCATTGTGAATCATTTGTGTCAATCATATAAGAAACTTTTAATTTATATACTTTTAATTTACAATTTTTTTGACCCTTTTATGTTGAATACCATGATTTGATGTTGTTGTTGAATACCATGTTCTTCATTTGAATTTTAAGATTGTTAATTTTTTAGGACTTGCATCATCCATTTTCAGTTAATTTTTCCAAATGGATAGAGAATGGATGTGTGATCCATCCAAAAAAAGTGAAGAATATATTCGAGGAGTTAATGAATTTCTTGAATTTGCTTTTTAAAATTCACAAATCAATGGAAAAATAATGTGTCCTTGTACAAAATGTGCCAATTGTCACTCTTATTCTCGCGTATGTGTTTATGAACACTTAACAGATCCACATCGTGGATTTCTTAGAGGCTATAGACAATGGATATATCATGGTGAAAAACCTAGAACTTCAAGTAGCGCTACTAAACAAAATGTAGAAATGGAGCATGACATGGATGGATTAGTTCATGATGTATTTGGAGTTCATTCTACAGAAGAGCCAATTTGTGGTGAAGGTGAAAGGATTCCCGAAGTTAGAGAAAACTCTAAATTTTACGAATTTGTAAAGGAGAATGAGCAAATGCTTTACCCCAACTGTAAGAAGTATAGCAAGCTATCATTTATGGTACATTTGTATCATTTAAAGTGTCTTCATGGGTGGAGTGACAAGTCATTCTCCATGTTGCTTGATTTACTAAGAGATGCTTTACCAGAAGAAAATGTTTTGCCAAAGTCATATTATGAAACTAAAAAGATTGTTTCAGGATTAGGTTTGGGGTATGAGAAGATCCATGCTTGTCCCAATGATTGCATATTATATTGGGATAAATATGCCAAATATGAAGTATGTCCAAAGTGTAGTACGTCAAGGTGGAAAACAACAAATGAAGACGTACAAGGTAATGGAATGGAGACTTCTGAGAGGCGAAAGAAGATACCAGCAAAGATCCTTCGATGGTTTCCATTGAAACCAAGGTTGCAAAGGTTATACATGTCCTCCAAAGTTGCAGAATCAATGAGATGGCACCATGAGAGTAGATTGAATGATGGTTCTCTTAGGCATCCAGCTGATTCCCTTGCTTGGAAGAATTTTGACGCTCGATATCCAACATTTTCGTTAGATCCTCGTAATTTTCGATTAGGAGTGGCTTCATATGGTTTCAATCCTTTCAAGACTATGAGTATTACTCATAGCACTTGGCCTGTCATTCTAATTCCTTACAATCTTCCTCCTTGGATGTGCATGAAACAACCATACTTCATGTTATCACTATTAATTCCGGGTCCAAAAGGTCCTGGAAATAACATTGACATTTATCTGCAACCTTTAGTACAAGAGTTGCAAGAGTTATGGGATGATGGAATTGAAACATTTGATGCCTATAAGAAAGAGACATTTCAACTTCGTGCAGCTATGATGTGGACTATTAATGACTTTCCAGCATATGCTAACTTGTCTGGATGGAGTACTAAAGGTCAATATGCATGTCCATGTTGTGGTATTGAAACTACCTCGCAGTGGTTACGTCATGGCAAAAAATTTTGCTACATGGGTCATCGTCGTTGGTTATCTCCCAAACATAAGTGGAGATTGAATAGTAGGGATTTTGATGGAACACGAGAGCTAAGGATCCCTCCTAAAAGACTTGATGGGACTGATATTTTAAGACAAATAGATGAATGTAGAGAAAAAGGTCTAGCAAATGGAGCACAACCTTGGAAAAAGAAGAGCATTTTCTTCACATTGCCTTATTGGCAATATAATGTATTGCGTCATAATCTTGATGTGATGCACATTGAAAAGAACGTATGTGACAACATTATTGGTACATTGTTAAACCAAGAGGGAAAATCCAAAGATAATTATAAGGCACGAGCTGATCTTGTAGATATGGGCATAAGAAGTATGCTCCATCCTCAACCAAGTCCTAATATAACTACAACGCGTTTGCCTAGAGCATGCTATCAAATGACTAACAAAGAAAAGGAATCTTTCCTAAGCATTCTCAAGAATGTAAAAACTCCAGATGAATGTTCATCAAACATCCCACGTTGTGTGCATGTCAAGCAACACAAGATGTTTGGATTAAAAAGTTATGATTGTCATGTTTTGATGCAAGAGCTTCTTCCAGTAGCATTACGGGGTTCATTGCCAGATAAAGTCACTTCAGTGTTAGTTGATCTTTGCAATTTCTTCAAGCAAATTTGTTCTAAGGTACTTAATGTGGAATTTCTATCACAATTGGAGTCTCAAATAGTTATCACACTTTGTCAGTTGGAAACAATTTTTCCTCCTTCATTTTTTACTGTTATGATGCATTTGGTAATTCATTTGGCACACGAAGCCCAAGTTGCTGGACCGGTACAATATCGATGGATGTATCCGCTTGAGAGGTATGTATGTTTATAAAAATTGGTTTAATTAAAAGTGTTAAACAAGTTTTTTTGGATGTTGAGAACATAAATATTTTAAATTTTCTTCACTTTCAGGTTTCTTCTTACTCTTAAGTCCTTTGTACGTAATAGAGCCCATCCAGAAGGATCAATTGCAGAGGGATTTTTGGCCAATGAATGTTTGACGTTTTGTTCGCAATATCTATCTGGGGTAGAAACTAGGTTCAATAGACCTAACAGAAATGACGATGAAGTCTCTGGAAGGCCATTAGGGATAAAGAAACAACAAAAGTTACGATTAGGGAAGAGGAAGAAAGTGAGTAGAACTAAACTTGACAAGAAAGAGTTAGCACAGGCACATAGATATGTGCTTTCTAATTGTGATGCAGTTGCTCCATTTATAGAGTAAGTCACATATCATATTTCAATTTTATACAATTGAAATTTTTATTACATTTTATTTTAACTCTATTACTGTTACTTTTAGAGAACACATTTTACATCTTAAGAGACAGTGTCGACCACGACGATTGACACAACTTGAAATTGACAAGCAACATGGTCAAAAATTTATTGAGTGGTTTAAACTCAGGGTGAGCATATAATAATTTAATTATTTAAATTTTACTGATTGTTTTTATATATAAACTTACTATATTTCATGAAATATTTTAGATCCAGCGTATGGATGAACAAAAGAGCTCAGAAGTTACTCATGAACTTAGATGGTTATCCCGTGGACCATCTGAGGTAGTAAGAAGATACACAGGTTATGCGATTAATGGTTTTAGATTCCACACAAAGAAGAGAGAGAGATTTTTGAAAACACAAAATAGTGGAGTTGTTGTAAAGACAAAGACCTCAACAGATGAAATTAATTACTATGGGGCAATAACTGATATACTGCTGTTGGATTATTCTGGAAAGTACAAGTTTGTGTTATTTAAATGTGATTGGGTTGATATTAATAAAGGTATCAAGAAAGATAAGTTTGGTATGACGCTTGTCAATTTCAAATTTTTAAAACATACTGGGAAAAATATTTGTGATGACCCATTTGTGTTTGCATCACAAGCTAAAAAGGTGTTTTATATATATGATGAGAGAAACAAGGATTGGCTTGTTGTTCTCAATGCAAAAGTTAGAGATATCTATGATATGGGTGATGAGGAATCTAATGAAATTGAAGAAATTCATGGGCAACTAATGGGCGATACAAGTGAAGCTACTCAAAATGTTAATGATTTGGTTAGGCTTCAAGTTGAAGACGATAATGATTTTTTTGAAGTTGTTGATGTTGATAATATGGATGATGATGAAGATAATGAAGATGATGAGGAAGACGAATGAAGTGTGTTCTAATTGTGCATGATTTTATACATTATGTTTTTATTATACTTTTAGATTTGTCTATGTTTTTCTTATACTTTTAGATTTGTCTATGTTTTTCTTATACTTTTAGATTTGTCTATGTTTTTCTTATACTTTTAGATTTGTCTATGTTTTTCTTATACTTTTAGATTTGTCTATGTTTTTCTTATACTTTTAGATTTGTCTATGTTTTTCTTATACTTTTAGATTTGTCTATGTTTTTCTTATACTTTTAGATTTGTCTATGTTTTTTGACTTTTGTCCAAGTTACTCATTTATAATTTTGTGTTAGAGAAGCAATGGCTCGAAGAAGAAAGTTAAATATTCGACATCGAGCAAGTGATAATGAAGGAATTCAGTCTACTTCAAATAATACAAACTCAACCAATGTAGAAGGAAGTAATGTTGCAGAAACTCGTTCTAGTCCTTGTCATGCAGAAGGTGTCATACGTGAGTCTGTAGAATCTCACTCAATTCCCTCTGATATAGAAGTTGAAGAAGAACAAATTGAAAAAGGTATTAATTATATATTCTTTGTTTTGAAGTTTTATTTATATTATTTTTATTATGACTTATATGCACACATAATGTTATTGTCCTTTTGTTTTGTTTGTAGAAGTAGAGCCTAAACGGGCTAGAGGTCCTACAAAAATGTTAGATGTATGGGAAATGGAAGATGGTGATTTAATAATCGTTAATTTGGACAAATATGGTCGACCCATTGGTGAGGAAGGGACAACTCTAACTCGTTTCATTGGTAGCGTAGCTAGAAGGTATCAATATGCTCCTATCAACTACAAGTCATGGAAAGTTATGCCAAATGATTACAAAGAAGAAATGTTGAAATTAATAGAGGTATTATGATTATTCATTTAACTAATATAACATTTTTTTAAGAAGTCAATTGAGATGTACAATTAACATGTTTTTTAGTTTTTGTGCTCTAACATGTTTGATGTACAATGATGATGTTAGGAATATTTGATGGATTAACAATTTATAATCATACTTATAGTTTAAGAATATAGATGTTTAGCACACTCAAACTACATCATAACATGTTGATAACTGTAAGAATACATTTAACTAATATAACATGTTTCTTTAACATCTCTTATTGTGTAGAGTAAATTTGAGTTTGTTCCTCCAATAAATGACTTAACAAGAGAAATGTTAAAATCTGAGCTGAATGAGAAATGGAGGCAATGGAAGGGTGATCTAAAGTCAATGGCATATGACCCTACTAAAACAGAAGAAGAAGTTGCATCTCTTGTACCAGATGATAGGGTTGACCCAAATCAATATCGTGGTTTGGTTCATCATTGGTTTTCTGATGAAGGACAAGTAAGTCGTATATATTATGAGTAATATATTAAAGAGTTTATTATTAAGACTAATATTTTATTTCAATTGCAGAAAATAAGTAAAATTAATAGGCAAAATCGTGCTAAATTTGAAGATGTTCATTGTATGGGTTCAAAAAGTCTCCCAAAGTTTATTGATGAGAAGGTTTATTTCTATTTCTATTTTTATGGCTTTAATTTAAATTAAAAATGAAATGCATTTAACTTATTTATTTGGTTGTAGATAAAAAGGGCAAAGGAGTGTTGCCTGGACGTAAAGAGATTTACATTGATACCCGCACTCGTAAAGATGGAGCAATTGTCAATGGAAAGGCTGCAAGATTGATTGTAAGTTTTGATAATAATTAAACGGTACCAATATATAAAATGTGTATAAATTAAGTTTGACAAAGTGCTGAATTTTATTTTCAAATGTATGATGATTGTATTGGATTTTTACTTGACCATTTAGGAGATTTTGTATTTGTTAGCCTATATGCAATGTTGAAGTTTTTTAATTGGATCTTATTGTAGTACTACATGCTTTGAATGTCAATTTCAATTTGGTATTTTCAATCATTAATAATTTTTATTTTATTTTTTAGGAAGAACTAAAAAAACATAATAATGAGGCTGGAACTTCTCAATCAACCCAAGACACACAAGGTTCTATGTCTTGGAAGGATGACATATTTTATCAAGTACAAGGACCTGATAAAAACGGACGTGTGCGATGTATGGGCAAGATTCCTCATTCTAAAAAATCGAAGGTTTGTGCATCTGAAAATGAAGAGTTGCGCGAAAGAGTTAAGAATATGGAAAACTTGTTAGCAAATGTGATGACTTTAATTCAAAATCGATTTTCTGGAGCAGATGTTAATGATATAATACAAGCTGCAAGACAGGTATATCATAAGTTATTAATCTTATCCAACTAACTTCATAAGTTCCATAATCGTATTTTTCATAAGTAATATTTTCTATTTTTTGTGATAGGTTCCTGATGCTACTAGTGCTCAAAACCATTTGAATTCACTTAGTCCAAACAACAACGAAAATAATGAAAATGGTAATTAGATAGTATTAGTTAATTTTAATTAAAATCATTAACATTTTCTCTATTTTATTAGTAATATTTTTATGTGGAATCGTGTATTTATTCATTTGTTATTTTATTGATTGTAGGTGAAGATTAAAAGCTAATTTGTTGTTGAAGATGGAATATTGGCAATTTAGTGGACTCTATTTCTTAATATTTTTTGAGATTGTTATGTATGACACAAGATGTCTATTTTAAATGTCTATTTTTTGAGGTTAAGGGTTTTGTATTATCGTTGTAAGACTTTTATATTAATTTTTAATATATACAATGAACACCTTTTATTTTATTTTGAGTCTTAGATATATATATTTCATTGTATATTTATATTTGGTTAATTTTATAAAATAAATTTTAAATTATTATATAATTTTTGTTGATAACAAAAAATTAATATTTATAATAAATTAATTACTCTTAAAACCTATACCAACAGAAAAAAGTTGTCACTTAAATGTATAGCAACAGAATCAAAACCGTAGGTATAATTTGTATAAATTATGGCTAAAGTATATACCAACAATGAAATATCCGTAGGTAAAATCAAATGTTTACTGCAACGAAAAAAATTCTGTCACTATACCCTGTAGCCACGGCGAAAATCCGTAGGCATTGGGCGATTATATACCACGAAAAAAAACCCGTCAGTATAGATAATTTTGCCTATCCCTACGGTTTTTATACGTTTACCTACAGATTTTCACTGTCGCTAAACGTTCAATTTCTTGTAGTGATAAAATAAAGTTTATTATTTGAGCATCTGCTATACTCATTCTATATTCTTTATATATTTGAGTTAAGAGTTAAGAACTTAAGGTCACGTTATATTCTAGTTATATTAGAATCTGACCAAGTAACATGGAGTTTCATAATACTTTTTCAATTAGAAGTTTGAAAATGTTTAGATTGATACTTTTTGCAAAAGAGATGTTTTGTAAAATATTTATTAAAGATACAATTTTTCTCTTCAACAAACTTTTGACTAAATTTACGTTAATTATGTAGTTATATGTAGAGGGTGTCACAACGTAGTCACAATATAACGGTTGAGCCTAGAGAGGAGTGGGCTCCTTTTTGAGGAGTCAAATATTTCTTCTACTCCTGCTACTTCCTAGGGTTCCATAGCCAAGTAAAACCAGACACCAATGAACATGTTTTGTTGTATATACCCTCTTATGTATTTTGGTCAGTGTATCTGTCTTTTAGGTAGTAGATCATCCAATAAATGGTCATGTTTTGTTATGCTTTGTTTTGGGATACACCTTGTACACTTGGAATCCATTGAAAATCACAAACACTTATGACGCATAAGCTTGATATTATGTATGTATATATTTTATTTTTCATATTAACCTTGTTTGACTCAAATTTATTCTCTTATTTTATATCGTAATCAGGATTTGCAAATTAAGTGTCCTGTCACTTTAGGAAACGTGAACATACTAGTTGACCTTCTAGTCCTTCTACTACAAGACTTAGACATTATCATGAGCAAAAATTAGCAATGCATTAATCATATGACCTTACGTTGTGAGAAGAAGACTCTGACATTCACTAAAGCCTGTGAAGATGGCAAAGAAAATAAAGATTCAACACAAGTTCAAAAGAAGACTTTTAGATCATTATATGGAAGAAGATACATTTGAAATAAGGAAGAAGATATTCCAAAGAAGACTTTTAGATCATTATATGGATATTTCAAGTATTTGGTAATGTCATTCAATTTGACCAATACTCTTATATTATTCATGGATTTTATGAATCAGGTCTTCAAGCCTTGATTAATTCATCTTATTGTGGTGTTTATTTATGATATTCTTATCTACTCGTAGAGTAAGGAAGATAATGAAGAACACCTAAGTATTGTGTTGCAGGTGTTGAAGCATAGAAAGTTGTATGCAAAATTGTCTGTGTCAATTTTGGTTGGAAGAGGTGTAGATTCTTTCACATGTGATTAACAAGGAATGTATTGTAGTAGATCTTGCTAGCATGAAAGTATTATTCAAATGAGATAGTCCAAGAACAATTGGCAAAATGTGTAGGTTCCTCAGATTCGAAGCATATTATTGGAGATTCATCGAAGAATTTTCAAAAATAATTTTTCTAATGACTCAACTAACTAGGAAAGGAAATACCTTGGATTGGCTAGAAGCATGCAAATCTAGTTTTCAAGAACTAAAGAAAAGGTTGACAACATCCCCTATACTTATCCTACCCGATCCTTTGGGACAATTTGATGTGTACTTTGATGTGTTCTATCAAGGATTAGAATGTGTGATGATGTAAGAAGGAAATATGGTTGCATATGCTTCTAGGAAATTGAAGGTACATGAAAGGAATTATCCTACTCCTGATTTGGAGTTATTAGGAGTCGTCTTTTTCTTTCAGATTTGGAGACATTATCTATATAGAGCAAGATTTATGGTGTTGAGTGATGATAAGAGTTTAAAGTATCTCTTTGATCAGAAGGAATTAAATATGAGATAGACGATATGGATGGACTTCTTAAAGAATAACTATTTTGAGTTATTGTACCATCTATGAAAGGAAAAGGTAGTAGTCGATGCCTTTATTAGAAAGATGTTGCATGTGTTCAGGATGATGAAAAAGCATGAATTGGTAGAACATTTTATGGAGTTGAGCTTAGATACAAAGTTTTCTCGGGTAAGGTGTTCTTAGACACGACTATCACGTTCTGTGACTTCTTGAAATTTATCAAAGAGGAACGAGTTATAGATAAACATACGTCAAAGATAAAAGAGATGGTGGAAAATGGTCAAGGTGGATATTTTTAGATTGAGAAAGATGGAGTGCTAAGACTTCGGGAAAAGATCTATGTTCCTTAGCATACAATGATTAGAAAGATGATTTTGGAGGAAGGGCATGAAAGTAAGTTAAGTTTCCATCCATGATCCACCAAGATGTATCAGGATTTGAAGAATAATATATCGCAATACGTGTAGTCATTTTTAGTGTGCTAAAGGGCTAAGGTTGTTCGTCTAAACTGCAATGTTGATGCAACCTATGAATATCCCCAAATGGAAATGGAATGCATTTGCTTTGGGTGTTTTGGTTTGATTACCAAATACCCCATTTTTTTTGTATGCTATATGAGTTATCATCGATAGATAGATTGACGAAGAGTGTTCACTTCATTCCCATTAGAAATAACTACAACTTGGAAAAGTTCGCACAAATTTACAACTTAGATAGATTGTCATTTTTTTTTGTCAAGGATTAATCTGTCCTCCGTAATTTTTGTGAGGGACCAAAGGTCTTGAATCTAAATACTATGATATTATTGGTTTCAAACTATTAGTTCATAAGGGAAATGAACTTTAATAATCTAAAGCTTAATTGTTTTTTTTTTCGTTCATCTATTTTCACAAATTCACAAATTTGATCCCCTTATTTTAAAATCCTACAGTGTTGGTATCAGTGACCTCGCAATAAAGAAAATATATCAGTTTTCGTTACCAAATTAATCAGTATCAAGTGCACAGCGGAAATTAAATTTTGAGGCATGCAAAGTTAGCAATATAGAAAATTAAAGAGAGAGAGTTAGAGAAGAAGACACAGAGATTTATCCTGGTTCGGTTGTTCCACAACAACCTACGTCCAGTCCTGAAAATCCAATCGGATTTCAGATTTTCTTCTCCTTCAATAGAAAGAATCAATTACAAAGATTTTCCAGTTTCCTCCCTGAAACCTATCAATCTCTAATTATGTCTTTCCTATTGAATACCCTCTGATCCTTGAAGACACTCAGCAGCCTATCACAGAATCAAAGTGCGACTCTTTCTTGTTGAGCCCTCTCAACCAAGAAAGTAGCCACCAGTTTCGAGCTGGCTTTTCTTGCGTTCTATTTCGTTCAAAGAATTATTACAGGAAGAATAAAAGATTGTAAAACAAAAGGGTCTTCAATCTTTATGAATGTTGCTCCTCACAAATCTGGATATTCATGGATTGTTCTTGAGCACATTATCATTTCTCTTAGATTGTCAACAAACTGTATTGAGATCTGTAATCACAATTATGAAATTGTTAGTTTGTTGTTATGAACAGCTGAGAGCGTTATGAGAAATTATGAAAGATATGAATTGCTATGTAAAAATTATTAGAATAAAGATTGAAAGACATCTTATATAGTTTCTGAAAAACCAACTACGAAATCGATTTCCCAATCGATTTTGTAAAGTTATAAAAGGTGCTAAATCGATTTGCCAATCGATTATCGCGATCTTGGTTTTCTTTAATCTTGAAACTATACAAGCTAATCGATTTACCAATCGATTCTTTAAAACAACACTTTTCAGCAGAACATGTCCAGACCTGTATAAATCGATTGCCTAATCGATTTCTGGGAAACTGTTTTAATAAAACTATTTTCAATCGATTACTCAATCGATTTGCCTCAATCGATTTGTCAATCGCTTTGGTGGCATGTTCCTGAAAAGTTTTTACCTGGTGTTTAGTTCAATCGATTTCCCAATCGATTGCAACCAAAATTTAACAAAATTTAAAGTGTTAACAATTGATTGTCCAATCGATTGTATTTGTCACAGGTGAGTTTATTTTTCAAATGATACTTTGTCAATCGATTTGCCAATCGATTCCCTCAGCACTGGAGTGCCACTGTGACTCATTCAATCGATTTACCAATCGATGTGTTACCATCAGGTTTGATTTGTGAAATGTTCAATCGATTTACCAATCGATTTTCTCCAAATCAGAGGCTACTGACTTGTGCATTTTTCATTTTTAATTAATCTAATCGATTGCCTAATCGATTGCACATTTACAAACACTTAAGATTTCCTTACACCCTTGTTATGAAATCGATTTCCCAATCGATTTACATATTCAGAATTCAACTTTTGTTGATTTCTTGTGTTCCAAGCAATTTGATCCAAGTGTGTAGGGTTTGATTATGGTTCCTGAAATCTTGCTCAATTCAAATATTAGATTTATCATGCATTGTATGAACATTGTTGAATTATTAATTATGTCAAAATTAGGAATCAAAGGATCAAAATCCAACAATCTCCCCCTTTTTGGCATAATTGACAATTCAACCAAATTGACCAAATTGTAACTTCAGACATTCATTTAATAGCATCATAAAATTATTGATGATCAGATCAGAGCATGTAGAGCATGTAGAGCATGTATCAGAGCATATCAGATCAGATCATATTATTACAACATATATTAATTAACAAGTGTTAGAGCATATATTGTCAATATCAGAAAAAAATATCAGAGCATTATAAGCATTATAAGCATCAAGTTATAATTGTTCTCCCCCTTTGTCTTTTAAGTCAAAAAGGTTGAAAAACAATTTCTCCCCCTATGTTTCAGAACATATCAAGTTATGAACATATCACATGAATGCATAGAGAAGGAATAAACTGTCATATTCATTAATTAAAATCACAGGAATACAGCAAGACATGGCAAAAACAGCATGGATCCTAAGAACCTAATCTCCTAAGCTAGGCTGGGGCTCACTATCATCTAAGGAAGGGGCTGAGACCGCTGTATTACCCTCAGCAGGTGTCTCCTCTTCGTGAGTCTCAGGGTTAACTAAGGGATCTGGGTTAGGTTCCTCAGCTGCTTGGCGACCAATGTCTGCAACGTCTTCAAATGAGAGCTTGATGCCGAGGTGTGTCTGAATCTCATCCACAGTTTGAACAACTGATGTCAAGGAGGCTTGCATAGACCTTAGACGTTCTTCCACTCTGGACTGAAATTCCAACACTTTGGCATTATGGGCCATCTGAGCTTCAATGAATTCCAAAAACTTATCAACCAAAGCAGGAGTAGCAGAGACAGTTTCTGTTTGAGGCGGAGGTGGAGGTGGAGGCTGTGCTGGTTCAGCTGCAGGCTGTGATCTCATCCAAATACCTTGCACCCTTTTCAATTGCATCTGATTCACAATTGATTCTCCAAAAATCAGGGTCGTCTTGACAGATTCTTCATTTACCAAAGACACCTTGAATTATAAGTTTTACCTCTCAAGAAGTTGGCTCTGATACCAATTGTTGGTATCAGTGACCTCGCAATAAAGAAAATATATCAGTTTTCGTTACCAAATTAATCTGTATCAAGCGCACAGCGGAAATTAAATTTTGAGGCATGCAAAGTTAGCAATATAGAAAATTAAAGAGAGAGAGTTAGAGAAGAAGACACAGAGATTTATCCTGGTTCGGTTGTTCCACAACAACCTACGTCCAGTCCTGAAAATCCAATCGGATTTCAGATTTTCTTCTCCTTCAATAGAAAGAATCAATTACAAAGATTTTCCAGTTTCCTCCCTGAAACCTATCAATCTCTAATTATATCTTTCCTATTGAATACCCTCTGATCCTTGAAGACACTCAGCAGCCTATCACAGAATCAAAGTGCGACTCTTTCTTGTTGAGTCCTCTCAACCAAGAAAGTAGCCACCAGTTTCGAGCTGGCTTTTCTTGCGTTCTATTTCGTTCAAAGTTTTATTACAGAAAGAATAAAGATTGTAAAACAAAAGGGTCTTCAATCTTTATGAATGTTGCTCTTCACAAATCTGGATATTCATGGATTGTTCTTGAGCACATTATCATTTCTCTTAGATTGTCAACAAACTGTATTGAGATCTGTAATCACAATTATGAAGTTGTTAGTTTGTTGCCATGAACCGTTTTTGAGAGCATAAGAGAAATTATGAAAGTTAGGAAAAAGTTATGTAAAAGTTATGTAAAAGTTTTTAGAAGTTATGAGAATAAAGATTGAAAGACATCTTATATAGTTTCTGAAAAACCAACTACGAAATCGATTTCCCAATCGATTTTGTAAAGTTATAAAATGAGCTAAATCGATTTGCCAATCGATTATCGCGATCTTGGTTTTCTTTAATCTTGAAACTATACAAGCTAATCGATTTACCAATCGATTCTTTAAAACAACACTTTTCAGCAGAACATGTCCAGACCTGTATAAATCGATTGCCTAATCGATTTCTGGGAAACTGTTTTAATAAAACTATTTTCAATCGATTACTCAATCGATTTGCCAAACTTCAGAGTTCACTGTGTTTTCAACAAGTTTATTTCAATCGATTTGCCAATCGATTGTTTTCAAAACAGTGGCTCAGGTTTTTGATGTCAATCGATTTGTCAATCGATGTGATTCAAAATAGTGATTCAGTTTTAATATCAATCGATTTGCCAATCGATTGTTTTCAAAACAGTGGCTCAGCTATTTGATATCAATCGACTTGTCAATCGCTTTGGTGTCATGTTCCTGAAAAGTTTTTACCTGGTGTTTAGTTCAATCGATTTGCCAATCGATTGCAACCAAACTTTATCAAAATTAAAGTGTTAACAATAGATTGTCCAATCGATTGTATTTGTCACAGGTGAGGTTATTTTTCAAATGATACTTTGTCAATCGATTTGCCAATCGATTCCCTCAGCACTGGAGTGCCACTGTGACTCATTCAATCGATTTACCAATCGATGTGTTACCATCAGGTTTGATTTGTGAAATGTTCAATCGATTTACCAATCGATTTTCTCCAAATCAGAGGCTACTGACTTGTGCATTTTTCATTTTTAATTGATCTAATCGATTGCCTAATCGATTGCACATTCACAAACACTTAAGATTTCCTTACACCCTTGTTATGAAATCGATTTCCCAATCGATTTACATATTCAGAATTCAACTTTTGTTGATTTCTTGTGTTCCAAGCTATTTGATCCAAGTGTGTAGGATTGAATTGGTGTTCCTGAAATTTTGCTCAATTGAAATATTAGATTTATCATATTAAGTATGAATATTGTTGAATTGTGAATTATGTCAAAATTAGGAATCAAAGGATCAAAATCCAACAATCTCCCCCTTTTTGGCATAATTGACAATTCATACAATTGTAACTTGAGCATATCAAACCATTTCAAAATCATACCAAAGAAACCAATTCATAGCATTAAATATGTACCAATACAGATCATCAGAGCATGTGTCAAAATGTATCAAATCAGCATTACATTATTAAGTATCAGAGCAAAAACAAACAACATCAGATGCTCCCCCTTAATAATGCAACAACAAGCATATTATCAAGTTATCAAGTTATAATTTTTCTCCCCCTTTGTCAATTAAGGCAAAAAGGCAGAAAACAATTCCTCCCCCTATGTTAAAGAACATAAGCATAGGAAATGAAATCATATAACTTGTATATCAGATCAGAACAAAACAAATATGCAACAGATGTAGTATGGCAGTATTTATATGATAACAATTAATACATTTGCTCATACATATATATTAATAAAACATAAAACAGCAAAAAAACAGCACGACAACCAAAAATAAGACAACACAAATAAGAAACTTGACCATCTAATCTCCTAAAGTGGGCTGGTTCTCACTATCATCTAGGGGAGAGGTAGAGACCGCTGTATTATCCTCAGCTGGTGTCTCCTCACCGTGAGTCGCAGACCGATCTAGAGGATCTGGCTGTGGTTCCTCAGTTGCTTGTCGACCAATATGCGCTATGTCTTCAAAAGATAGCTTGAGGCCTAGATGCGCTTGAATTGCAGCAACATCCTGAACAACTGATTTCAGGGATGTTTGGATAGATGTCAAGGTAGCTTCCATCCTTGCATTTGACTCTAATATTTTGGCGTTGTGTTCCATTTGAGCTGCCATAAATTCCATCAGCTTTGAAACAAATGCAGGAGCCTCAGCTGCTGATTCAGATGCTTGTGGAGGAGTTGGTTCAACATTTGGCATTGGTCTAATCCAAACATTATCTACTTTCTTCAGTTTCATCTGATTCACAATCGCTTCGCCGAAGATAAGTGTAGTCTTTGCAGATTCTTCATTCAACAACGATACCTTGAAGTGCTTGAGAACCTTTGTAACCAACTGCGGATAAGGCAACATGATCTTACTGTGTGAAGCTTCTAACATGTGCCTTAGCACAATCCATGTCCAACTCATCTTAAGTTCCTTGGACAATCCCCATAATAATATAATATCAAGCTTCTGAACAACAGCATGATTTCCTGATCGAGGTACAAGCATTCTTGTTAATGTATACATGAGCATGCGTTGCTGTACCTTCATCTGACCAATTGGCAAAGAGATGGTTTCCACAAAACCATCAACCATGATGTCTTTCACTGCAGTGTGCCTGTCCAGCGATGCTTCCCAACCTTCGTCGGCTGCATCCGCATCAGAACTGCCGTCTATTGATTGTCCATGAAATGGCAATCCTGTCAACTCAGCAAAGTCTTCAAAAGACATTGATAATTTTTTACCTTTAACCTGAGTTTTGAACCCGTCATCAGTGAGCTTGAAATTTGCATAAAATTCTCGTATCAATCTCGGATAGCTGTCCAAAGTAGATGAAAGAAAACCTTCAAGACCATGAAATCTCAGATGATTCTGGAATGTGAAGCCTTCTGTATCAAAGAAACCAAAGTCTAGGGTTCTGCCTTCATGAATTTTCCGTTTAAGAAACTCTGCTGGAATGATAACTTCCACATCCTTCTCTTTAGGTGCTGGAGTTTTCTTAACTAGGGGTGAAGTAACCGGTTTCTTTTTCTTCTGAGCAATTTCTTTCATAGCATCAGCCAACAACTTCTCACTTGGTGGTTCCTTCCTTTTCTTGATCTTTTCTGGAATAGGAGCAGGAGCCTTGCCCTTGTCCTTTGCAAGAATTTTGTGTGTAGGAATCGGAATTCTTTTAGACACAGTAGGTGGCGGTGAGGGAGTTTCACTGGTTGAAGATGATGAAGGTGAAGGAGTATGGGCTTGTGTTTGTTTCACGCGGGCCATGGTTGCAAATAGAGGAGATGAGTGAAGATAGAGTTCAGATATAGTTGCAGATATCAGTTGCAGAGACAGAGGAAGAAGATGAAGCAGAGAAAGAAAATATAAATCTGGGTTGAAACAGTGAAGAAATCGATTTAGACCTGTTCGTTTTTATACTTTTACCCTTATCAATCGATTGCCCAATCGATTTGCTTACCGTTACACCGAATCCTTAATCGATTGTGTAATAATGATGTCCAACGGCTAGTAAAAAAGTACGCAACGGTCATTTTCCTAATCGATTCCCAAATCGATTTGCCGTGTTACTTAATCGATGTCCAAATCGATTGTCCCAAAAGTCAAATACTGAACACTTAATCAATCGATGCTCGGGATTTTTACAAAATATTTTCCACAAAATCTGAAGTCTGGGCTAACCAAATCGATTCCCAAATCGATTCTTTAAACAAACAAAGAGCAAACTCGAAATCGATTACTCAATCGATTTAATCCCAAACAAAACTTCTGATTAACTGCCATTGACTCTTTTTCTCTGTCATCAACACAACTATGTTGACCAATCTTTCTTCATTTAATCTTCATTTAATGTTAAAGACAAGATTCTCATACTTGTCTCATTTCACGTGTCTTGAGCATCCACTTTCAAATATCAATCTTGCTTGGTGGATGTCAAGTACACCTGCAAAAACATAATTAATTTTTGGATCTAGGTACCCAATTCAGATTGGGTCCTGGGGGGTCAGTCTTAAACACAGATTCTTTTGCTATCCAAACTTGCTTCCATCCTTGATTGGCTAATTTTTTAAATTTGCAGTTAGACACAAAATGTCCCTTTCTACAACAGAAATGACATTTGCCATCAAAGGATGAATGGTGATTTGGCTTAGTAAAGATATCATACATATTCTTAGCAATAAAAGATTTTTGACCATGTTTGACATTTCTGGTTTGCATATAACCAATACCAGATCTGTTTTTATTTTTTCTTTTGACATGCATATTTGGTGTATATCCTAAACCAGATTTTTCATAAACATGTCTTTGATTGCTAAGTATGACATTTAGCTTATCTTTACTATTTGCAAAATTTAATAAATCAGATTTTAATGATGCAATAGTATCTTCAAGTTCAATGCACTTTGCAGATTTTTCTTGTGAATCCTTTTTCAGTTGTTCACATAAATTTTCAATTTCTTTGTGTTCAACATTCATTTGTTCAAGCATTTTCTTTGTGCTTAACAACTGTTTTATGGAGTTCACATAATCATCATGCAATTCATTGAAAGCTTCTTGAAGCTCATCATATGTTGGATTAAATTGCGAACTAACCTCACTGTCAGATTCTGAATTAGTGTGAGCCATGAGACATAAATTCACTTTTTCTTCATCCGAAGAGGCAGAGGACTCATCGTTATCGTTGTCACTCCATGCAATATATGCTCTTTTGGCTTTGTGAGCTCTATTCTTGTTCTTCAGTTTGTAGCATTCCGACTTTGTGTGACCAATCTTACCACATTCGTAGCATGTAACTGTCTTGATGTCACTAGTCTTAGAGCTGGATGGTTTTCTGAATTTGTTATCTTTCTTCTTCAGAAACTTCTTAAATTTCTTGACAAGTGATTCGATTTCAGTCTCTTCTTTTTCACTGCTGGATCCATCTGAGTAGCTATTGGATTCAGGTTTAGATTGCTTGGTTTGTACTTTCAAGCATAATCCTTTCTTTTTCCTACTTTCAATTTCTGATTCATCCAGTCGTTGTAATTCCATTTCATGTTCCCTCAATTTACCAAATAATGTTGCTGTCGTTATCTTTGCTAGATCCTTAGACTCAGCTATTGCGGTAATTTTGGGCTGCCATTCTCTGGTTAAACATCTCATGATCTTTCCAATCTGCTGTTCATTATCCACATCTTTTCCTAGTGCATGCAGGTTGTTGACTATGTGTGTGAATCTGGTTTGCAAATCGCTGATTGACTCTTCTTTCTTCATGCTAAATAATTCATATTCGTGCATGAGCGTATTCACACGAGCTCTCTTAACATCAGTAGTACCTTCGTGAGTTTCTTGGAGGATGTCCCACATCTCTTTTGCTGACTTGCAATTGGACACTCTAAAGAACTCTTCTGCACATAGGGCGGACGTGATGATGTTCTTAGCCTTCGCATTGAAACCAACCTTCTTCTTGTCATCATCTGACCAGTCGGCTCTAGGCTTGATAATCATTGAGTTGTCAGTTCCTGCAATCTTGGGAATGTACGGACCGTTTTCAACAGCATCAAGGATATCTATGCCACTTGCTTCCAGAAATATGAGCATTCTTTGCTTCCAGTACATGTAGGCTGTACCGTTGAAAGCTGGTGGTCGAGCTAACGAAGCGCCTTCTCCCAGAACGTCAGTTGAGGCCATCTTCTTATAAGTTTTACCTCTCAAGAAGTTGGCTCTGATACCAATTGTTGGTATCAGTGACCTCGCAATAAAGAAAATATATCAGTTTTCGTTACCAAATTAATCAGTATCAAGCGCACAGCGGAAATTAAATTTTGAGGCATGCAAAGTTAGCAATATAGAAAATTAAAGAGAGAGAGTTAGAGAAGAAGACACAGAGATTTATCCTGGTTCGGTTGTTCCACAACAACCTACGTCCAGTCCTGAAAATCCAATCGGATTTCAGATTTTCTTCTCCTTCAATAGAAAGAATCAATTACAAAGATTTTCCAGTTTCCTCCCTGAAACCTATCAATCTCTAATTATATCTTTCCTATTGAATACCCTCTGATCCTTGAAGACACTCAGCAGCCTATCACAGAATCAAAGTGCGACTCTTTCTTGTTGAGTCCTCTCAACCAAGAAAGTAGCCACCAGTTTCGAGCTGGCTTTTCTTGCGTTCTATTTCGTTCAAAGTTTTATTACAGAAAGAATAAAGATTGTAAAACAAAAGGGTCTTCAATCTTTATGAATGTTGCTCTTCACAAATCTGGATATTCATGGATTGTTCTTGAGCACATTATCATTTCTCTTAGATTGTCAACAAACTGTATTGAGATCTGTAATCACAATTATGAAGTTGTTAGTTTGTTGCCATGAACCGTTTTTGAGAGCATAAGAGAAATTATGAAAGTTATGAAAAAGTTATGTAAAAGTTCTTAGAAGTTATGAGAATAAAGATTGAAAGACATCTTATATAGTTTCTGAAAAACCAACTACGAAATCGATTTCCCAATCGATTTTGTAAAGTTATAAAATGAGCTAAATCGATTTGCCAATCGATTATCGCGATCTTGGTTTTCTTTAATCTTGAAACTATACAAGCTAATCGATTTACCAATCGATTCTTTAAAACAACACTTTTCAGCAGAACATGTCCAGACCTGTATAAATCGATTGCCTAATCGATTTCTGGGAAACTGTTTTAATAAAACTATTTTCAATCGATTACTCAATCGATTTGCCAAACTTCAGAGTTCACTGTGTTTTCAACAAGTTTATTTCAATCGATTTGCCAATCGATTGTTTTCAAAACAGTGGCTCAGCTATTTGATATCAATCGACTTGTCAATCGATGTGATTCAAAATAGTGATTCAGTTTTAATATCAATCGATTTGCCAATCGATTGTTTTCAAAACAGTGGCTCAGCTATTTGATATCAATCGACTTGTCAATCGCTTTGGTGGCATGTTCCTGAAAAGTTTTTACCTGGTGTTTAGTTCAATCGATTTGCCAATCGATTGCAACCAAACTTTATCAAAATTGAAAGTGTTAACAATTGATTGTCCAATCGATTGTATTTGTCGCAGGTGAGTTTATTTTTCAAATGATACTTTGTCAATCGATTTGCCAATCGATTCCCTCAGCACTGGAGTGCCACTGTGACTCATTCAATCGATTTACCAATCGATGTGTTACCATCAGGTTTGATTTGTGAAATGTTCAATCGATTTACCAATCGATTTCCTCCAAATCAGAGGCTACTGACTTGTGCATTTTTCATTTTTAATTAATCTAATCGATTGCCTAATCGATTGCACATTTACAAACACTTAAGATTTCCTTACACCCTTGTTATGAAATCGATTTCCCAATCGATTTACATATTCAGAATTCAACTTTTGTTGATTTCTTGTGTTCCAAGCAATTTGATCCAAGTGTGTAGGGTTTGATTATGGTTCCTGAAATCTTGCTCAATTCAAATATTAGATTTATCATGCATTGTATGAACATTGTTGAATTATTAATTATGTCAAAATTAGGAATCAAAGGATCAAAATCCAACATACAGTTTTGGTAACTCCTTCTGTTTTTTAATTAAAAATATACTGATGCGACATATTTTAAATGACGTGATATAATAATATAAAATGACTAACACCCTTGAGATTGCAATAAAATCCTCTAAAAATATCATTATCAACTTTTGAAATTATTCATTTTTATAATTTAATTAATGACATATGAATAATTAATGCATCTAGATTGTTCTACATCGTGATATTATATACCACGTCATTTAACATAGTTCATACCATCAAATTTTAGTTCAAAAATATGAGGGATAGACCAAAACTATTGAATTTTAAAATAGAGGGATCAATTTCCTAAATTAGTTAAAATAACGGGATAAAACTGTAATTAAGCCATAATCTAAATTTCGATTGAAAGGTAAGTAAAATTCGGGTTATTTCGAATGATTCGATTTTAATTGAAACTCATTAACCACTTAATACCAACAACTTATAATTGGTTAATGACTTAAATGTATGTTTGATCCTTGTAAGTTACTGTATTTTTTTATTTACATCCTTGTAAATTTTTTTTCTTCATATTCAACGTTTTAAGCTCAATTTTATTTTAAAATTGTCTCTACTATTAGTGACTGTTAAACAAAACTGAGATGACAAATAAAAAAGAGACAAAAATAAAAAGACGCGAACTTACATGGACGAAAATAAAATGAAAGCATATATTTCCGTCCATTTAAGTTTGTAAATTTTTCATCCGTTCTCCATTTGTCATCTATTTTTTTAACCGTCATTGACAAGATAAATGATTTTAAAATAAAATTGAACTTACATAGTTAATTTAAAATAAAAAGAAGATTACAGGGATGATTATCAAAATAGCACTAATTTTCATAGACAACATTTTTAAGCCTTTCTTAATTATTTTTTTCGACGGAATTTGGTTGCTTATTATGATATTACGATATGATGTACTGTATTATTTATGTATTATGTGCTTTTTTTTTTTGGGCTCAAATTATGTATTATGTTCTTTAAATGGCCAACAATCATTCATCACTGTTTTGTTGTAGCTTAGGGGCACATTTGGATACGGACTTTCTGCATGGTCCAAGATTTCAAATCTTTTGTGGGCCAATTTGTGAGGTCGAGAGTGATCACAATATAGTTAAGGATTACTAGCTACAAGTAACAGCAATAGCAACAATATTGGCATGTAGTAGTATTATAGTAGTGCTACACATGACAACATTGTGTGTCTATTTGGCTATTTGCCTTATCATAGATACAATGAAGAAGCAAAATGAAGGAAGAAAAGCGTGATAGAAATACAGCAAACGTGGTCTTTTCCATGCAACTTATTTAAGATAATATAATATCCAAGATAGTGATATTTAGAAGCTTACAGTATTTTTCCCAGTTTTCTTAAACATCATAAGTCTTGGTCAGTCTATCTCATTCCATATTTGCATATCCATGGTTTAGTGTGACATTATTTTTATCTTTTCAAAAGAACAATTTCGATACGGATCAATTTTAAATTTAAGGTATGAGTTTTGCGAGTTTAGATTATCTCTAGAACTAAAAAGTTTCAATTAAAAAGTAAAAAAGAAAAAATATTATTATATTAATTTTTTTTATCTTTTTCTCTCTCCAATTAGACCTCTCCAATATCAGTGGAAATCCAAATTCGAGTTTTGAGTGAGTTGATTTATTGCCTATAAAGAAAAAACCATCGCACTTTAAATATTAGTTTATAGTAAATACCTTTTTTTTTTATAGAAAATTTACCTTATTAAAAATTAAATTAATAGTGTTTTTGGTCTCTGTAAGATAGACTGCATTTGATTTATTAAAAAATAGGGGATTGAACATGATTTTTTTACATATATTGTTTGATTCATATATTGGACAAATAAGGACTAAGGTGAAGGTGTTGGAAAACACAAGAAGGGAAGCGGATGATTGAATTGTGTTTTGCCATTTTTAAAAGATATTTCGATTGCTTTACATAAAATTGTTGTTTACCAAAACATTCAATTTACCCTTTATAAAACAGGTTTAGTCAAAATAAAGTTGAATCATAAAAAACTAACATAAGAGGAATATAAAGAGATAAAGGAAACACAAACATTTTTATACTAATTCACAACAGAATGTTGCTACATCTAGTCATCTCCTTACATAGATATTTTATTTCAATTAATAGCGTACAAATATTATTTACTCTGCCTCTTCAGACTTTGAGTATTTTCTCTAGTCTTTCTAGGTTGTCATCGTCAGAACATTTCTTCAACTTTCTAGCACCCTGCCGTTGAGGTTCATGAGTGTTGTTGCACATGATATAATATTTAAAATTTAAAATATAATATTACAATTTAATTAAAATTTAAATTAAATTTAAAATATAATATTTAAATTTAAATTAAATTTAAATTAAATTTAAAAATTAAAATAACTATTATATATAAAAATATAATATTAATATTAATTAAAGTAATAACTACCAAACCAAATAAAACATTCCAAAATTAATAAATCATGTCTTTAAAACAAAAAATAAAACACACCATAATTAAATAGGACAAGATATAATGTGTTCATACAAACCAAAAATAAAATTATGAAAATATTCAAATACATCAATCATCGTAATAATTCCTCTGATCAGCTCCACTCCCTCCATCATTATTTGTTGGAATGTTACCCGACGACAGAAGTCCCTCAAAAGTATTATTAATTTGTGCTGGAGGAGACATTGTGGTTTGAATTTGGATTTCATCTTCAATTACACCACCACTAGTCGAAGGAGGAGCCATAGTTGGTTGAGGTTGATTTAAATCTGATATGATCAAGCCAGCTGTTGGCATAGTTGGTCGGTATGGAGTTTGATCTAGTTGAGGTTGAGGAAGTTGATGTGAAGATGACGGAACATACTGATAATTATTATAATATTGTTGTTGCTGAAATATTGGCTGTTGTTGTTGCTGAAAGGCAGAGTTCAGAGGATCCTGGTGTTGCTGTTGGAAATTTGGAGACGGTTGCTGCTGCTGGGTGTATTGAGAGTAATTTTGTTGCTGCTGAAATAGTGGTTGTTGATGCAAGTACTGAGGCCGAGGCGGGAACTGCTGATGAAACACAGGAGGAAATGAAAATTGTTGCTGTTGAAATTGTTGTTGCTGCTGAAACTGCTGCTGCTCTTGAAACTTTTATTTCCATTCCTCATTTAGTTTATCAATTGCTGCTCGTATTAGCTGTTGTGTCTTTTCTTCTTGATCACTTGCCCATTGCTCCTTTAACTGGTCAAGATTATCTATCGACGAACGATGAGATCGATCCGTACTAGCATAAGAAGAAGACGTTTCAGTCTGAATATAGCCTGTTGGACCTTTCAAAAATGTTGACGATAAACTACCGACACCCAACACACACCCTTTGTACTTGCCACCACTAATGCTCATAAAACTTAAGGTCTCATATTGTTTCTGCTGCACTGGGCCAGCTCGCTGAGTAGGAGGAAGAGTAGCTTGATGATCATCCCATTCTTTCATGACTTGTTGAAGTTATTCCTATATAAAAATTAAAATTAAAAAAATTAAAAAAATTAAAAAAGTTAATTAATATATAATAATTTAGAGGGCTAATTAATATATAATAATTACCTGAATCATTTTTGATAATTCATCAGTATACTCATTTGTTTTAGGATTAACATGAAGATAGCGATGTATCTCTGCTTGAGTGACCTCTCTTCCAAGTTGCTTTTCCTAAAATATTAATTTAATGTCAAGTTTAATTAGTTGCTGAAATCTGATGATTAATAGAATATAAATTAATAGATATATATTATAAATAGTAATTACCATATAATATTTAATTTCTCCAACAAACATGGACCCTCACTTATGAGTATTGTTACCCATCTCAGATGCTCTATTAATCTTTACTTTTTCTCTTTTCTGTTTGTAAGCATATGTGTTCCATTTCCTCCACAGAACACTCCAAACATTTTCACCAATCCAATTCAGCCGTTTTTCCTCGCCTTTATTACATGCGTACGCCAACATAGATGATAGACGCTTGGAGAAGCGATGGTCAAAAGAAGTCAAAACTGCAGCATCATGCTCTCTTTTCCAAGTACATTTTTTGTCTGTTGTTTGTTTAAATTTAAAAAATATTATAAATATAATTCAATTAAGCAATCAAATGTATAATTAGTAATTAAATAAATTAATCATATCACTAACTTTGAAACAATGTAAAAGTTGATCAACTTCACTAAATTGAGGTGTCTTATCCTCTTTTACCTCACCCCAAGACAACCATGGTTTTTTATATTTCTCTTGTATAACTTCAGCAATTGCCTTTGCAGATGATTTAAAAGGAAGATATCTTCAAAGTTTACATGCAAATTAAATATAAAAATTAGTTAATAAAATAATGTAAAATACAATAATGAAATATCTAACAATCATAATTTAAAATAGCTTACATACCCATCTCCTTTTGGAATAATGACAATGCGGTTGTAGCAATCAACACATCTGGGTTCCATTATTTCGTCTATGGTATAAGGCTCTATAGGGACCTCAGGATATAGAGGAATAGCTCCACCACTAGTATCGATCGTCGGCATCGACATGAGAGATGAGTCATTAACAACACGTGGTTTAACAACTTTTTTTCTTACCACGTGATGTTTTGGATATTCCTCGTATTTCCGCCGTTCCCGTTCCTCTTGATCCTCCTACTCCCGACACTGAAGCCATGTCTATATATATATGTGTGTGTGTGTGTGTGTACAATTAACATAAATTAATAATTCAATATACATAAATAAAATATAAATATATATATATATATATATATATATATATA
>NC_021162.2:29086759-29089276 GCF_000331145.2 Cicer arietinum | reverse complement strand
GCCCAGGTTTCTGTTTCCATTAAAAATCTTCACCCCAATCGATTGCCCAATCGATTGGCTCAGTGAAAATCCTCATTTTTTTGTTGTATGATTAATTGCTCATGAATCTATCCATGCCTTGTTTTATCCTGTGTTAATTAGGAGATCGAGAACTGCATTTTACCTTCATTTTCATTGGCAATGTAATGTATGAACTTTTCGCACATTGAAAATCCTGTTAAGGTGCATGCTTAGTTAAAAAGTTGTTTTGAGCATTCAAAAACTTAATTGCTATGTGTTATCTGTTATTTTCTGGTTGGTGACCCTTTACACTATTGTGGAAATCTGGGCTTTGCCCTCAGATGAGAGTCAGGACGGCCCTACTGGTTCGTACCCTACGGACAGGGATGGAGATGGGAATGCTTGACTGCGGTTGTGTTAGGAGGATCTCACGGGGCGCGTGGAGATTACTCAGGGTGTATAGTTTTTGGTAGGATGATCAGATTAGGATGATGTATAGGGACTAGGGGTCCTTCTTTTTGGTTGGGAGTATTTTAGTTTTGGAAAACTGTACTTATACAAATATTATCAGTTTTATATCATCTTTGAATGGGTTCCATGTACCATTTGATGTTTATGTAGAAATGTTTTGGATTTGTAATTGGAGAAACTTTTCCGCTGCTTGTAAATTATAATGACTCAATTATTTATCCAAAAGCATTTCCTGATTTATTTCTTTGTTCGTTTTTAATTACTTTTAGAAAAAAAAAATATACCCTCGCGTATTAAAAACGGGGTGTTACAGGGCCCAAAGATAAGTGCCTCAAGTGGATGTTGATAGAAGTTTGTTCTTCGAGATGTACTTGTTGTTGAAACCATAATGGAATATTTGAATGTATATCAACAGATGATTGTCCTGTAGTTAAAAATGCCCTGATCGATGACCATATATATGGTGAATATCAATTTAATCATATAAATATAATAAAAAGAAGATGGATTTAAAACGTACTCAATGTATGGTTTAACTTCAGTGCAGTTAATCAAAACGTGAACATGTGTCGCATTAAATACTTTGTCATTTGGCTAGAAAATCAGAAAATCCCTACCAGCATGATGACCAGACAAGCAAAAAACTGATAAAGCATGTGGGTGACGTATAACACTATCAGTATCATTTCTTCCATTAACTTGTGACAACGTTTCGTTGTTGAAATAATGAGACTAAAAGTGTGTTGTTTCACGATGTAGGTAAGATGAACAAATTGAGCCCTCAACTCTAGCTTTATTTTTCACCGACCGTTTTGAATAACCCATGAACCTATAATATAAATGAGATGTACAATAAGCTCCATGTATATATATGTATATTGAAAATCAAGTGTATGTATATATATATATATATATATCACCTTTCAAATGGATACATCCATCTATACTGAACTGGTCCACCAAGCCTAGCTTCACTTGCAAGATGCATTGAGAGATGCTCCATGGAATCAAAAAACTCAGGAGGGAATACTTTCTCCAACTTACATAGAATTATCGGAATGTCATTTTCCATCTTGATGAGATCTTTATCAATGAGTGTTGAAGAACACACATTCTTGAAATATTGACTCACTTCAATAAGTGGGTTCAATACATGTGTCGGTAAAGCACTAAAGGCAATAGGAAGTAAACACTAAAAGTATATGACAATCATGACTTTTCATCCCATGCATCCTCCCATTTTTACATCAACACATCTTGCCAAATTAGAACAATAACTGTCATGCGTCTTCAACTCTTTGATCCAACGATAAACAGATTTGGCTTCATCAGTAGATAAAGTGTAATTCGCACGAGGTTTTAGAGTCTTGCCGTTGTGCTCCACCAACAACAAATCTGGTCGTCTGCAATATCCAACCCTCTTGATTCTGCAGCACGGATCTCTCTTCCCCTCTTTTCAAGATCCCGTTGAGTCTTGGCAGCGGTCTGTGTAGCGACAGAAGCAGCCATGTTATTCATAGCCTCCGCCATTTGATCATTCCTATTAGCGTTGTCTCTCGGAGCGTCATTCCTTCTTGGCGGCATGGTTTCCTATAAAACCATCATCAAGCAGAGTCTTAACACTACTTCAAAATATTCCCAAACTCACGTCCGACTATAACAACACATAATTATATTGGACTTGACAACTCAAGTCACCTAAACCGACACATGATCAGATAACAACTCCTAACTTATAGGTCGACCTACAATCTATAACCAAGGTTCCACAGCTCCCAAAGAAAACTAAACCTATGCTCTGATACCACAATGTAACACCCCGTTTTTCAAAGCGAGGGTATATTTTTTTTTTTTTGAAAGTAATTAAAAACGAGCAAAGAAATAAATCAGGAAATGCTTTTGGATAAATAATTGAGTCATTATAATTTACGCAGCGGAAAAGTTTCTTCAATTATAAATCCAAAACATTTTTACATTACATCCAATGGTACATGGGACCCATCCAAAGATGATATCAAACTGATAATATTTGTATAAGTACAGTTT
>NC_021162.2:29084441-29086259 GCF_000331145.2 Cicer arietinum | reverse complement strand
CCGAGCCAAAATCCAAAATACACCAAAAATACATAAAAGGGTACTTTAAAATTATGGGTCTTAAAGTAGATCCCAAAAAATACATATTTTTGTCCAATTGTGCCATTGTCCGTAACCTTGTGGTTTACAAGCCACACCATTAACAACATGTACCTTTGGCATATCTTTGACTTTATTCCAAACTTGTTCAGATGTCAATTTAACCGGGGGTCCTAGACTTTCAGCATAGCCCTTCATAAATGCAGCTTTGTTCCTTTTAAATGCATGATCATCAGGTAATAACCTACGGTGCGAGTCAAACCATGATGCCTTCTTGCCAAATTTTAAAGTAAATGTTTTTGTATCTTCCATACAAATAGGACAAGCTAATTTACCATGGGTGCCCTATCCTGACAACATCACATAAGCAGCGGAATCATTAATTGTCCACATCAAAGCAGTTCTCATCATAAAATTTTGTCTTCGAGCAATAGCATATGTCAAGACACCACTCCACAACCTCTTCAAATCGTCAATCAAAGGTTGTAAAAAATATCAATATCAGTTTTAGAATTAGAAGGACCTGAAATCACAACAACTAAGAACATATAAGGTTTAGACATACACATATCAGGAGGAAGATTGTAAGGAGTAACAATGACCGGCCAACAAGAATAAGGAGTAGACGATGCTTGTATGTAAGGCGTAAATCCATCTGAGGACAATCCAAGTCTTACATTGTGTGGATCTGACGCAAAATCGGGATGCATTTGATCAAAGTGTTTCCATGCCTGACCATCAGATGGATGTCAAAAGTCACCTGAATTTCTTCTATTCTCATAATGCCACGTCATCTTTCCTACAGTTTGCATTGATGCAAAAATTCTCTGCAATCTTGATACAATAGGTAGGTAAAACATTGCTTTCCTTGGAATTGATTTTCCCCTAATTACCCTTGAGTTATTCCTTTGGTGATACCTTTGTTGTTGACAAAACTTACATTCAACTAAGTTGACATCATTTATACCAAATTCATTTTCATAATACAACATGCAACCTTTAACACAACAATCAATCCTCTTGACACCTAATCTTAACTTTTACACTAACCGTTTAGCATCGTAATAACTTTGCGGTAAACCATCTCTAACAGGTGTTGAATCTAGCATCATTTTAGTCATCAAATCTAAAGCTAAATCAGGAACATGAAATTGAGATTTTAGACCTAATAGTCTAATATACATTGATAACTTTGAATTTGGAGATCCTTCAAACAATGGTTTATTCGTCTCTTTCAAAAGACCATAAAATCTCTGAGCTTCTTCATTCGGAAGTCCATCGGTATCGTCATATTGATCTTCATTGAATGAAAAATTAACCCCAACAACATCCGAAATCATATCATTCATCACCTCAAAGTGTTGATAGTTATAATAATCTACACCTAACATGTTAGTACTACTTGAAGGACCTATATTATTCTCCACACCTCTACTAGTATTAGGCGCCATCGGAGACTCTTCCCCATGATTAGTCCAAATCCAGTAGTTAGGCATAAGTCCACCTGCATATAAATGCACTCTTATTTCATCTTCACTCTTAAACCGTCTACATCGACATAAACAACATGGACATCTCATCCTCCCTTCATCTTCGACAATTTTCTTCACTCTCGCAAAATTGAGAGAGTCTTCAACCTTGTTAGCAAAACGTTGTTTAAGACTCTTCCTTCCAGGAAAATTCATTTCGTACATCCAACTACGGTCTATATCCATATATGTGTGTGTATATATATATATATATATGTTTATTCTGAAAATTAAATAAATATAATTATGT
>NC_021162.2:29056028-29083906 GCF_000331145.2 Cicer arietinum | reverse complement strand
AAAAACTAAATATATAATATAAACTTACCAAAATTCAAGATAGTAAAGAAAAAACTTGGAGAAATAATTTTTGTAGAGAGAAGGTGGAGAGAAAATTTAGAAATAAGGTTTAGAGAGAAGGTAGAAGTGAAAAATGATAAGAGTAGTGGAGGGATATTTATAGAAAATAGTTTATCCTTTGTGGCGGCCAAAGCAGCCACAAAAGCCAACGATCAAAATCCTTTGTAGCGGCTTTAACGATCACAATTGAAGTCCTTTATGGCAGCCTGGGCGGCCACAACGTGCAACGGATCTATGGGAATTTGTGGCGGCCTTTTCCGCCAAAAAGTGCAACAAATCAACTCTTTTGTGGTGGCCTGGGCGGCCACAAATGGCTTGCCTTTGTGGCGGCCTTTACCCTCACAAAGGGTTGATTTTGTGGCTGCAAAAGCACTCACAAAATGCTCCAATTTCAGCTGAATTTTGTGGCGGCCTAAGCTCTCATAAAATGACAACGTTGTGATTTTGTGAGGGCTTAGGCAGCCACAAAATCCAGCTAAAATTTTAATTTTTTGTGAGAGCTTTTTCAGCCACAAATAAAGACCAATTTGAATTTTTGTATTTGTGAGAGCTTTTTCGGTCACTAATTTGTGAGTGTTTTTTCCGGCCACAAAATATTTGTCAAGTTGGCCACTAATTAGGGGATTTCTTGTAGTGTTGTACCTTTTCAAGTACCTCTTAGGGGTGAGAGAGTTGTTGATACTAATGGACTGATTTACACAGTTCTAGTTTGTTCCTGAATTGACACTAAGTTTGTTTATATAATTCTAACTCTCATTGAGAGGATGTTACATATAAAGTCCTATATCAGTACAAGTGTGTGAAAACTCTTAGACTGATTTACATCAATTCTAATAACTCTCTATTAAGAGGAATTTTCATTCATACTTTTCTTTTTATGTGTTCTTGACCTTTTTAGAATTTATTCTTAACACATTGCCTTTTTCATTCTCTCACCCAAACTCGATTGTTTGAGTTCTTCTTAAATAGGGAGAAGTATTCGTTGAAAATGTTACCGTTGAGAAGAAGTGTCTGTTAAGATGTATCATATATATATATATATATATAACTTCATGATTGATTTTGCATATCTTCAATTTAAGAAGACATATCTTAAAGTATATTACTAAAAGACGATTTCGCACATACTTTTAGACAATTTAACGAATTCAAGATATTGACAAGAGGATAAAAAAAATTGTCTTCTTTAGAGCATTGACTATTCAGATTGTTGACTTTCCAAAGTGACGACTTTCATCAGAGTTAGACAATATAGTGATTGTCACAATTATCAGAGGCAGACAATGATATGGATGACAATGGGTAGGGTACTATAGTACTCGTCCCCATACCCGCGATTTAAAAAAATACCGATACCCGTGCCCGTACCCTCTTGGGTATCAACTTTAATACTCGTACCCTTACCCTCTGAGTACTTAAGTGCCCGTACCCATACCCGTTACCCACACTTTAACAAAAAAAAAATCGATAAATAAATGATATTGTGATTAAATTTTAAAATTATTCAAATATCTTAAATCCAATCATAAAATATTATAAACCAAAATATTTTCTAACTCAAAGCATTTCAAATGAACACTCGTTACAATACATATTTAAATTTTCATAATAATATTTTGTGAAGTTGCAAGTCATACAACAATATTATCTGAGATAATTGATACAAAGTTGCAAGTATAATTATAAAGTCACGATTAATAAGATATAACTATTAGTTATAAAATTACAATTATTTACCTATTTATCATAACCAGATTCTTAAAATTTTTGCAAACATTTATGTTTCAATTATAAATATTGTAATGGTCCAATGATATTAATAGATGTTAAAGCATAAAAGAAAATAATTAATTAAACTAATCATTAATATAATAAATAAATAAATGAATAATATATTTATATAAGTGCAGGTGCGGGGCGGAATGGGTACTATAGTACCCGTACCTACACCCATACCCGCTTATTTTTACGGGTAATTACCCGTCCCCATGCCTATACCCTTTATGCGGGTTTTTACCCTACCCATTGTGGTTTTTTTTTGCGGGTACCTACTGGGTATGAGTCTAATTGCCATCCCTATACAATGAGTTTGCTTGACACACTTACTAGAGGCATACAATAATTTTATTTAACACACTTATCAGAGGTAGACAATCATTTTGTTTGACACCCTTATCAAAGGTAGAGCATCCAAATGGTTGCTTTTATTTATGGATTCAACAGAGGCACATTTGAGAGTGTTTTCATTAGAGTTAAACACAACTATAACAACTTCTTTAGAGTCACTAAGAACTTTGTTTAGTAGACTCTCTTTTCCTTGTTCATTAGAGGATGTAGCTTATATCAAAACACATACTTGTAACGCTTTGACTCGAACTTCATATCGCAATAATTCTTATTGCTATATTACAACTTGCTCTATTATTAGACATAGTTACTTGTTTATTAGGTGATAATATTATTTGTGTTTAGAAACACTTAGATTATTAACTCTAATTTACTTGTAATTTTTTCTACCTTAAAATAGATAGTCATTAAACTAAATTTTTGCCTTCTAACTTAATATGCACACTTGGTAAATATAGTTAAGGGATTATTATTCTTTATTTGTTTGTTTTTTATATCATCAAAACATCAACTAGAGGATTGTAGCTAAAACCACTTTTGCACTAACAATATCTCCATTTTTTATGATGACAAATAAGAATACAATTTAAAGAACAATTTTCCGTCACAAAATAAAGTTTTAAAAGAAAGCTCCCTTTGGATGTAATACTGAAAAATTGTTGGACTTAATAATTATTTGATCTTCTAAAAAGAAACTTATAGATCAATATTATGGGATTCCCCCTGAATATGATGAACATGATTCTTTAAAAATTTCAAACTTATTAAGTTATTTTGTTTTTTATACACATGAGGATAAATTAAGAAGAAAATGATAAAGAAAAGAAACACAAAGATATCATAAAAAATATGACCAAACTTTCCAAAAAGAGTTCAATATTTCTAGGTTATTAAGCCTTTGATTTCGTATGAAGTCTATTGATTAACAATCCACAATTCTCATGATGTAAAGCCTTTGAATTATTGGTCTTCTTAGGTTGTTAAGGCTAATGGAAAAAAACACAGTTTTTATAGGTTTCTAAGCCTTTCAAAATAAGGGTTAATTGCAAGAATTTATCATATATGCAAATGCTGTGCAACGAGACATTTAGATGTTTTTAACAGCATACAGGTGCAAATGATGCAAAAAATAGATGATGTAATGTAAGTACGCAAATAATGGAAGCATACAAATAATTGTATTACTATATTTTCTACTTTTCTCCCCCTTTGTCATTATCAAAAAGGGTAAAATTATAGAATTTATAATAAGCAATCATGCACAACAAACACAACAAGAAAGAAAGCAAATACCATCACACAACATACTAATGATTAACATAAAATAAGTCTTTAAAAGAAAACTCAAAAGAAACATAGAAGAAAAAAAGTAAAGAAAGGGTAACATTTCATTAAGACGAGGATCGGGATTACAAAGCATACCTAAGAAGAAAAAAAGATATAACTTAAAGAAGAGGTGAAAAGGTCCAACTTGTGGCTTACTTTTTCTAGAGCAATTCAAGCTTCTAGTTATTCAAGAAAAATATTACTCATCATCGTGGCCATTTCAGATGGTGGGATTTCCTTCTTCTCGGGAGAGGAAGGTGACTTCCTTTTCCTATTATAAGACGAACCATCATCCATAGAGGACGAGTTTGAGAAACATAAATGATGAACAAAAAAAAAAAAACACAAGGATTTGGGAGAAGATTGATGAGACACTGGTAGGGGAAATGAAAACATTTGAGGTATAAATAGCTAGATTTCTCGCGAAAGGAAACAAAAATTTGTTTGAATGAGGAGGTGTAATGATGAGGGTGTAGATGAAAACAAAGAGTGAGACAGAGGACAAATCTAGAGTTTGAAAGAGACTTTAGCACATGTAGGACAATTTAAAAGCACAAGGCACAAAGGAAGGAGATGAATAGTTCTGGTCGAGTAAGAGAAAAAAAAAGTTAAAGAAGAAAATTAAGAGAGGAATAAAGTTTTTTAAAGAAAAATAGGGGAGAGGAAGAAAAAACAAGAGTCAACAGAGAACAAAAAAGAATAGAGGATAAAAAAAAGGTCAGAAAAGATGATAGATAATATTTATTCAATTCATAACTTATATTACACTTGTAACACAAACATATTACATTACAACTACAATAATTATTACAAAAGGACTATAAAAGGAAAAACAAAAGTCCCAAGGTCTTTCTAACCCTATCAAAACCAGATCTATTAAATTATATTACATATTAGGTTTGAATCACCAATTCCTAATGCATAAATAAACTAAGTTTCTTTATTTAACATTTTCTTCAGTAAAAATCTTCCTTCTTCGAACTTTCATATGATATAGTGATGACGAAGTTTTCATGTTCAGGATCTTACCGAAAGTTTCAATAAGATAAGATCGAGGCGATTTAAATCGTGTTATGGTCTTTTAAAACTATTTTTGAAATTTAATCGCAACTTGGTGATCAAAGCAATTTAGAAAATAAAAGCAAAGAGAAGAAGAAGAAGAAGAATCACACAATGATTTTTATACTAGTTCACCACCAATCAGGCTGGTTGCATCCAGTACCTTCACATGAAGGATTTCTTCCAGTAATTTAACTTGAATTACAAAAACCACTTAACCTCACCATGTTAAGTCTCCTTAACCTACTAGTTGCACCTGCAACATGTTGGGGGCAAAAACAACAGTCACTAATGGGCTAATTTACAAGTGTTTGTTTGGTTTGTGTTGGACTCTCAATGAGATGATATGTATATGTCAAACACTATCTACCACTTTGATAAATCTTTGTTTGTACAAGTGCTCCATAGTTAAACAGTAATTATGTTTTGAATTTGTTCTAAGTATTTGATGTTGATCAATTTGTTTTGATGTTCAATATTTGGATTAACCTTGTTATTTGAGTCAAAGTTCTTAAATTGATTCAAAGTTCCAAGTGCATAATTTCTTCAAAGTATTTGATGTTGCTGCCAATTCTGTCCAGATTTTGTTGTTCAAGATTCTTTCAAGGTTGTTTGATCAATTGTTGTTATTCAATCTCATATTGATCAAAGCCTGTTATATGTTATGTTCTTGACCAAAGTATTGTTGTATCAGTATGTTCTTGATCAAACTTCATCGTGTGAAGCAGTTGTTCAATGGTTTTGTGCCAACTCAAGTTTGGTGTAAGTTCTGCATCCAGATTTGTTCAATTCGATGTAAATTATGTATGAAATTATTGTCTTGTTGTTCAGTCTTGGTGGTCTTTTTGACCTTGGTCTAGTTGGTATATGTTTTTCCATGTGAATAGTTCCTTTTATAGTTTTAGATTAGGAACTATTCGTTCTTTCATTGAATTATTGCCTTGTTCCAGTTTTGAATCTTTGTATTATTACAAACATTATTCAAGTGAATGCATCTTTCCAGCCATATTCATTCATATCAGTTTTGTATCATTCTGAACATTCAATTTTTAATAGATGTATTGTTTTGGTTTCGGATTGTTTCTTGTGAACCATTCCCATGAATCAGTGTTTCAATTCTTACCATTTTTGTAGATTCGAATATTATTACTGTTGCCGGTGGTGAAGTCTTTTTGCAAACCTTTTATGCTAATTAAAAATACTCAACCAATTATTTCCGTTAAGTGCAATAAGTAGGTAACCGATTGAGAATTTGGTCTAGTATTTTACAGTAGTAGGATAAGAGGCAACATTGGCTTGTATCAGAGTCTGATCTGGAATCCTCCAAATTCTATCAGAGTTACATCTTCAAAACATACACAACTTCCAAAATCTTTGACCTTCATAAGAGGCATTGACTTTTTTAGAGGAGTTGACTTTTTGTAGGTGTGAGTGCATCAGAGTGAAAACTTTATTGCCAGCAGAGGATGCACATTCAAATAAGGTTTTTAACGAAAAATATTATTTTGAAAAATGCTTGAGAGAAAAGTGGTTTCAATAAGCATTAAAGAAAGATAAAAGAAACTATCAAATTTATCGAAAGTGATCAAAGGGAAATTTACAAGAAACAACTCGAGTAATACGAACAAGGACATGACAATATGAACCCATACATAAGGGACTACACAAACACACAGTTGGACAGACCGAAAACATAAACATGCGAAACAAAAGGATTGAAAAATTGAACATACAGATGAATGGCTTCAGACCTTGTAGTCAGAGGATTGTAAAATTAGCTCATTTTTTGTTCTGAGATATCCGTTAGTTTGAATAGATGATGAGATATATAGACTCATTTATGGTAAAAACTTCCATAAGAGAGTTTAAGTCATTTACTTGCAGTTCATACCTTTTTGAGGATAATCTTGTTTCATAATTATTTCAATTACATCATTTATAGATCACATTAGATGAAGATATTTGTTCAATCAGACAAATGTACTTTCATCTTACTTCTACAATGAACTTATGTTTGATTTTTCCTAGAGGATAATGATTAGATGATTGATTCTGTTTAATCTATCCTTTTTAACCACTATTGGATTTTGTCTTGATTTTAACCAAAAATGCTTATGGTAATGAAGAAGATGGATCCATGAGAGTAATCATGATTTTGGCTTCATTCATTTTATATTTTGTTAAGAGATCTCTTATGTATTTTTTTTGACATTTAAAAATGCCATCTTTATGTTGCTTAATTTGCAAGCCAAGAAAATATCTTAATTCTCCCATCTTACTCATTTCAAATTCCCTTTGCATGAGTTTTGAAAAAGAATCACACATTTTCTCATTAGTTGAGCCAAAGATAATATCATTGACATAAACTTGAACAATAAGTAAATCATTTTTTATCATTTTTCTTAAACAATGTAGTGTCAATCTTTCCTCTAGAAAACCCGTTTTTGATTAAAAAGGAACTAAGTCTCTCATACCAAGCTCTTGGTGCTTGTTTTAACCCATATAGAGCCGTGGTAAGTTTAAAAACATGATTTGGTTTTGATTGATCTTCAAAACCGGGAGGCTGATGCACATAAACTTTTTCATTTAAAAAAACCATTTAAGAATGTACTTTTAACATCCATTTGAAAAAGTTTGAAAAGTTTGTGAGAAACATATGCAAGAAGAATTCGTATGGCTTGTAACCTTGAAACCTTCTTGTTGATTGTAACCTTGAGCAACCAACCTTGCTTTTTTTTCTTACAACCATACCTTCTTCATCTAGTTTGTTTTTGAATACCCATCTTGTTTCTATGATGGTTTGATCTTGTGGATCTGGAACAATAATCCAGACTTCATTCTTTTTGAATTAAAGAAGTTCTTCCATCATCGCTTCAATCCAAGATTCATCAATTATGGCTTCTTTGATTGATTTTGGTTCAATTTGGGAAATCATTGTGATGTTGTTGTTGCTATCATCCTTGAATGATATTGTTGTTCTAATTCCATCAGTTGTATCTCCAATGATTTGATTTTGAGGACGATTGTTAATCATTCTCTAGCTTTTAGGAGGAGAATGAAACAAAGATTGTTTATCAATCTGGATTTCCTGGGAAACAATTTGCTGCTACTGCCCAAAATGTTCTTTTTCTTTCTCATCTTTTATACTCAAATCAAGATCATCAAATAATATTTGCATGCTGATTTCAATAATTTTATCTTTTAGAGTGAAAACACAATACCCTTTTGAATCAGTTGAGTAACCCAAAAATATAGCTTTGTCTGATTTTGCATCAAAATTTCCAAGATTTTCTTTGTTGTTCAAGATATAACAATAACAACCAAAAATGTGAAAATATGAGATGTTTGGCTTTTTGTTTTTCCAGATTTCATATGGTGTTTTGTTGATCATTTTTCTTATTGATACACGATTTAGAATGTAGCATGAGGTGTTGATAGCTTCAGCCTAAAAATATTTTTCAACATTAAACTCTTCCAAGATTGTTCTTGCCATTTCTTGTAAGGTTCTATTTTTTCTTTCAACAACTCCATTTTGTTAAGGAGTTCTTGCACAATATAGATTATGAGAAATGTCAAGTTCATCAAATAAGGTTTTAAAAGAGGCATTTATTGATTCTCCTCCATGATCACTTCTAATAGAAATGATATTGGAATCTTTTTCATTTTGTACCTTTTTACAAAATTGAAGGCATCAAAAGCATCACCTTTTTGTTTTAAAAATAATACCCAAGTGTATCGTGAGAAGTCATCAACAATAACAAAATCATACTTCATTCCTCCTAAACTTGTTGTTTTAATAGGGCCAAACAGATCTATGTGAAGTAGCTCAATAATTCTATTTGTGGAGATGAAATATTTTGAATGAAAACTTCTTTTAACTTGTTTTCCCTTAGCACATGCTTCACATACTTTATCTTTTTTCAAAATTCAGTTTATATCCTCTAACAAGTTCTAGTTTTGAATTTTTTTAAATGGTTTTCATCCTAACATGACCTGTCCGCTTATGCTAAATTCATTTATCTTTATTGATAGACATGAAGCAGGATTCATGAAGTAATTCCTCAAGATATAAAACATACAAATTTTTGTTTATAGTTCCAGAAAAAAGAACTTCCCCATAATTTGTTTTTATGATTTCACATACGTTATGTTTGAAAATAACTTCAAAGCCATTGTCACATAGTTGAGTTATGCTTAAGAGATTATATTTTAGACCTTCCACATATTGAACATCACCTATTTGAGCATAATTTTTCTTACCAATTTTTTATTTACCTTTAATCTGAGCTTGATTATCATTCCTGAAAGTGACATACCCTCAATCTTTCTTGACAAATGACATGACGCAATTTTTATCACCTGTCATTTGTTTTGAGTAGCCACTGTCCAAGAACCATGACTTTTTCTTGACACTTTGAGATCCAACCTACATGATTTGTTAGATTAACTTTAGCTACCTATTTGGTCATGGGTCCTTGAGAGTTCGTTTTAAATTTTGATTCCTTCTTAATATGGTGTGTTGATTAAGAGTGGCCAATCTTGGAACAGGAGGAACATCTAGTTGTTTGTTTTGTAAAAGGTTTAGAAAGCTGGGTTTTCACTAGTTTTTGTAAAATTCCAGAACATTATTCTTTTGTTACATTTTCTGGAGAACGCTCTCCTTTTTTGAATATCTCTTTTTTTTTTTAATTTTCTCATCTCTTTTCTTAAAATAACATGCAAATTCCAGATGTCCAATCTTTCTGCAATATGAACATTTGATTTTGCATTTATCCTTTTTCCATTCCGAAACAAAAAAGTTTTCATACTTTTTGGATTTTTGAGTTTTATCAAAATCGAGAACAACTTTATCGAATATTTCTACTTGATATCCCATGATTTTTTAAAATGTTTCAGTGGCTCTAATGAAATTTGACAGGTCATTATTTATTTGTTACATTTTCTAGAGAACGTTCTTCTTTTTTGAATATCATTTTGTTTTTAATTTTCTCATCTCTTTTCTTAAAATAACATGCAAATTCAAGATGTCCAATCTTGCTGCAATATGAACATTTTATTTTGCATTTATCCTTTTTTCATTCTGGAACAAAAAAGTTTTCATACATTTTGGATTTTTGAGTTTTATCAAAACCGAGAACAACTTTATCGAATATTTCTACTTGATATCCCATAATTTTTTAAAATGTTTCAGTGGCTCTAATGAAATTTGATAGGTCATTTTTAAGAAGTTCAACTTCAGTTTTAAGGAGAACATTCTCCTTTTGAAATGCATAATGTTCTTGACTTTCAATTTTAAAATCTTTGAGTTGAGATTCTTTTTGATTTTGAATGATCTCTTTAAGTTTATCATTCATAGCATGAGTTCTCTTTCTCTTATTTTTCTTTGTGAAATTTTTCTTTTAAAGAACTACACTTTTGAACAAGAAAGTTTGAATCATTTAGCAAGTTAACAAATTATTTTTCCATTTGTTCACACAAAAGACAAGGTTCAGAATTTGTTACCTCATTTTCTTCTACATTTTCCATTAAGCATATGTTGGCTTCTTCACCTTCTTCTGCATCAGATTCATCTGAGTTATCCCTTGTAGCCATCATATATTTCTTTTTGTAAGGAAATCTATTTGGTGGTTTTTTACGTAGGGGACATCTAGATTTGTAATATCCTAATTTATTACATCCAAAACATGTGATTTGACTCTTGTCCACTTCTATTTTGGGATTTTCTCTTTTGTTTGGAAATCGTATCTTGATCTGGTCTCCTCTTTTCATCATTCTTTGAGTTCTTCTGGTGAGAAGGGCTATTTCTTCATCAACATATTCCTGTCAAGTTTCTTCTGATTCTTCATCTATTTGTGCTGGTACATTTTCTTGGGATGCTTTCAAGGTTGTTGCTTTTCCTTTCTTGGCTGGTTTATCTTCTTGTAACAATACTTCATGTGCTCTTAAAGTTCCAATAAGTTCTTCTAATGCTAGCATTTCAAGATTTTTGACCTGGCTTATAGTTGTCACCATCAGTCTCCATATGGTTGGAAGACATCTCATGATCTTTCTTACTATGTCTTATATCGAGTAAGCTTTTCCAGGAGAACACATCTCATTTACTATAGTTGTGAACCTTCAGTACATCTCATCAATAGTTTCACCTTCATTCATTTCAATCAGCTCAAACTTCCTTATGCCAATGTCTATTCTTGTTTCTTTGACATGGCTTGTTCCTTCATGACCAGTTTGTAGTGTGTCCCATACTTCTTCAGCAGTTGTGCATTCAACAACACTTTCGGTTTCTTCCTTGCTCAAAGCACACGATAAGAATAATTGAGCTTTAGAATTTAGGAGTACCTTAGTTTTGTCTTCAAGTGTCCAGACCATTTCTTTCTTTTCAGTAGTGGTTGAATCGTTTTGATAAACTCTTGGTATGAAATTTCCATCTGTAATAATGTGCCACATTCTTGTGTCTTGATATTTTAGAAACAACTGCATCTTGTTCTTCCAGAAGTAGTAATGTGTTCCATCAAAGTAAGATGGTCTGCTTGAAGATCCTCCTTCAACAATGTATTTTGCTTTTGACATTTATTCTTCTAGATCTTTACTCTAGCGCTTGTTAAAGTGTTTAATCTTTAGAGACCTTGCTTTGATGCCAATTGAAGTAGAAATGTCAATTTTTAAGGAAGGGGGTTTGAATTGTAAACTCACCTATTTAAATTTTCCTGTTAAAAACTTAAGAAAATAACTCAAGATTGATCTTGGTTGTGAAAACAGAAAACGGATAACATTCTTGCTTCTAGAAACAAAAAACGAAGAACGTTCTTGGTTGATTAAAATCACAGTTTTAGCTTATCTATTTAACTTGATAATCAAAATGATTGAAAGTAAATAGAGATAAGGGAAGAGATACCACACAATGATATATCTTGGTTCACCCAACTCGGGCAACGTCCAGTTCTCACAATTGTGAGATTTTCCACTAAGTATTCAAATGGAGAATGTTCTTAGTTTTACATAGCTTTTGTTAAGATCAACCTTGATTTGTAACAACAATTCCTTTCCACCCAGAAAGGATTCAATCAGGTCACATATCTATCTTTAGAGAGCATTTTACAATCCACATTTTAACCGTAAAAGGATATTTTATAAAACTACTCAAACTACAAACAACCCTTATAGTTTTGAGTTTACACAATAATAATTTAAAGAGATTGGTAGAATCTAAGTATGTTCAACTCATGTTTGAGAATAGAT
This sequence comes from Cicer arietinum, assembly GCF_000331145.2. Taxonomy (NCBI): domain Eukaryota; kingdom Viridiplantae; phylum Streptophyta; class Magnoliopsida; order Fabales; family Fabaceae; genus Cicer; species Cicer arietinum. The sequence continues at coordinate 29,072,095 of NC_021162.2, read as the reverse complement.
TTCTGATAAAAGAATTCAGTAGTATGATCTTGATATATGAAGAGAAAATCAAAATTGATTCTTTTGTAATTGAGAAGCTTTCAAGTATGTAAGTGTATGTGATTAATGAGTTTTCTTAGCACTTGAAGTTCTACTTCTTCCTTGAGCTTGGGGTTCCTTTTATAGGCTTCAAGGAGGTTGATGATAGCTATTGTGACCGTTGAAAAGGTACTAAGTTGTCATGTGTCAAACTTGACCAAAGACCAGACTTTTTAAACCTTGAATGTTCTTGACTTTAACATTCTTTGTTTTTACTTCTGTGATAATAATGTATGATATGTAGCTTCTCATTCTTGACTGTGGTGATTCTTTGTTTATACTCACAAACATCTCAGAGATGTGATTAATTGGTTCAGATTAAATCTGTCTTTTGATTTGTGCAAAACAGGTTGGAGAATGATGTAACAATGTTGGAGAATGATTATCAATATGTTAGAAAATGATTGTATCATTATGGGACTAAAGTCAACATATTGGAGAATGATGTCATCATTTTGGAGACAATTTTTTAACATGTTGGAGAAAGATGTTTGCATGTTGGAGATTATGTGTAATATGCTAGAGAATGTTTATCAATCTGGAGACTGATGTTACCATGCTGGAGAATGATCAGTTGTCACTTTTGCTTTGAGTTGTGCCTTTTAATCTTTGATCTTTTTGAGTGTTTCTTTTGCTAATATGAGAGTTGTATATTCCAGTAGATGAACTGGAAATCATTTTGTATTTAGCATAAGCTTTTGTTGCATTAAAAGTTGGTTTGATCTTGCTTGATGAAAATGACAAAAATATGGAGAACATTCTTGGTTTTTCAAATTTTGTCAAGAACGTTCTTGGTTCAGTTTTGTTCATTTTTGGCTCTTTCTTTAAACTGATTTTGCTTGCCTTTGCTTAGTACCTATTTTGGATTATTACACTCAAAAGTACATGTTAAAATAAAACATAATTTAGAATCATAATTAGAGTATTTAATTAACCTTTATTTATTTACATCAAAACATTAATTTGGGATTTTGCCTCAACAAGTAGAACTTGAGCTTCAGAGTCAACTTGAATATAAGCTTCAAATATACTGTAGTAGGCTCTTTAGAGGCATGCGACACAGAGGAATGCTTTAGTCTTCATAGGCAGATGCGCATAAGCTTCAGAGGTACACTGGGCAGACGCTTCAGATGCGCACACACAACAACACGTGCAATAATTAGAGTCTGAACATTGTGTTGACTTCCTTTGACATCACTTGACTCTAATATTTTCATTTCCTCTAACATATTTGTTACCTTTGATGTCTTCTTTTCCTATGACATATACATGTATCATTTTTTCATGGTTTTATGTTTTATTTGGTTAGATATCTGGTTTGGTTTTTACATCATTGATGCAAATAAAATTTGTGAAATGAAAACATAACTAATGTGTTTCCACTTAATGGATGCAATGGACATTTAGAATTTAAAGTGAACCATTGTTTGCTCTATATCCATCCTTATTTGGTGCAGATTACTTGCTAGTAAATTGGATGAGAACATAACTAATGTGTTTCCACTTAATGGATGCAATGGACATTTAGCATTTAAAGTGAACCATTGTTTGCTCCATATCCATCCTTATTTGGTGTAGATTACTTGCTAGTAAATTGGTTGTTGCCTGCCATGAGTGGACATAATCGTTGTTATTCAACTTCTTCAACTTTGGATTCTTTGTATGATAATATTTTTTGTTGAATATAAAGAGTATTGAGAGACATATTGTGAATACCCCGTGTCTTTCAACTACACAACGAAATTTCTTTATATAGACAAATGGTATTAAACAACCCTAATTTATAGTAATACTAACGGGCCAGAATACTTACATCCCATCTACTATAATATAATATTTACATTATAATATTTAACACTCCCCCTCAAGCTGGAGCATATAAATCAAATGCACCTTGCTTGTTACATACATAACTAATTCTAGGACCTCACAATGCCTTTGTAAACACATCTGCTAACTGGTCATTGGAATTGACAAAGCTAGTGATGATGTCACCCGATTCGATCTTTTCTCTAACAAAGTGGCAGTCAATCTCAATATGCTTGGTCCTCTCATGAAAAATAGGATTCGAGGCAATGTGCAATGCAGCTTGATTATCAAATATTAGTGTCATTGTGATGGCCTCTTCAAATTGAAGTTCTTTCAGTAACTGATGAGTTCACATGTTACTAGTGCCATGGCCCTGTATTCTGCCTCAGCGCTGGATCTTGCAACAACATTTTGTTTCTTACTCTTCCAAGATATTAAATTTCCTCCAACAAGTACACAATACTCGGAAGTTGATCGTCTATCTATGGGTGAGCCTGCCCAATCGACATATGAGTAGCCAATTATCTGAGTATGTCCTCTATCTTCATAACTGAGACCTTTTCCAAGTGCTTTTGATGTATTTTAAGAATCCGAATTACAACATCCATATGTTCTTGGCAAGGAGAATTTAAGAACTGGCTTACCACACTGACAGCAAAGGAAATGTCAAGACGAGTGACTGTGAGATAGTTTAATTTTCCAACCAATCTCCTATATCTTCCTGAATCTGATAGAGGCTCCCGCTGATTGGGTAATAGTTTGACATTTGGATCCATAGGAGTATCAACTGACTTGGCATTTAATAGGCCTGTTTCTTCAAGAATGTCCATAGCATATTTTCTTTGTGAAATTACAAGGCCATCTTTGGATTGGGCTACTTCAATACCCAAAAAATAACGGAGTTTACCAAGGTCTTTAGTCTGAAATTTATTTGAGAGATATTATTTTAACTGGAGTATTCCTTGCTGATCACTTCCAGTAATAACAATGTCATCCACATAAACAATAAGATAGATGCACCCTTGGGCTGTGTGGTGATAAAATACAGATCATACCAAACTCTTGTACTACCGAGCTGAATCTGCCAAACCAAGCTCTAGGAGACTGTTTAAGACCATAAAGGGACCTGTGTAGCCGACAAACCATGTTGGAAGACTCCCCATGAGCAACAAACCCTGGTGGTTGCTCCATATAAACTTCCTCTTCAAGATCACCGTGCAAAAAAGCACTTTTAATGTCAAGCTGATGGAGAGGCCAATGTCGAATTGCTGCAATGGAGAAAAACAGTCTAACAGATGCCATTTTGGAAACAGGTGAGAATGTGTTGCTGTAATCCAACCCAAAAATCTGAGTATATCCCTTGGCTACCAAACGAGCCTTAAATCGATCAATCTTACCATAAGGACCAACCTTCACTGTATAAAGCAAACGACACCCGACTACTGACTTCCCACGAGGTAAAGGAACCAATTCCCAAGTACCACTGCTTTGTAGAGTACACATCTCATTAAGCATTGCTTGCCTCCATTAAGGGTGGGATAATGCTTCACCTGTAGTTTTAGGAATAGAAATAGAAGACAAGGTGGACAAGCAAGTGTAATGTAAAGGAGAAAGACGATGATAACACAAATCAATATAATGAGGAGATGGATTACGGGTGGTGCGAATATCCTTACAAAGAGCAATGGGAAGGTCAGGCTCAGGTGGCAGGGCCGAATCCGGAGGTGGCGTCGGAGGAGAGCCTGTAATGGGAACAGAAACAGGCACAACAGAGGGTAAGCGATGACGCTGATATATTTGTAGTGGTCGAGGAGGTTGAGGGGCAAACTCGGCAGGTTCGATGGGAATATGAGTGAGAGGTATAACTACTTGAGGAGGTTCAGGAGTAATGTCCTGGTAGGGCTCAATAGCTATATGGGTAGGTTTAAAATATTGTACAGACTCGAAAAAGGTAACATCGGCTGATGTAACGTAGCGGTGTAGTGTGGGAGAATAACAACGATAACCCTTTTGGGACCGATGATAACCGAGAAAGACACACTTGAGTGACCGAGCTGACAATGTTTCCAAACCAGGAGATAAATTATGGACAAAACACGTGGACCCTAACACACGAGGTGGTAGTGGGTGAAGAGGAGTATGGGGAAAGAGGACCGAATGGGGGATATTGCCATCAAGGACAGAAGATGGCATACGATTGATAAGGTAGCATGCCGTTAAGACTACATCCCCAAAAACAGAATGGAACATTGCCATGGAGAAGTAAGGTTCGTGTGGTTTCAATGAGATGCCGATTTTTGCGTTCGGCTACCCCGTTTTGCTGAGGTGTATGAGGACATGATGTTTGGTATAAAATACCGTTGGAAGCCATAAAATTTTGAAATTGATGAGACAAATATTCCCGAGCATTATCACTTCTTAAGGTACGAATGGAAATTCCAAATTGGGTTTTTATTTCTTGATAAAATTGCTCAAAGATGGAAAACAATTCAGTTCTATTTTTCATTAAAAATAACCACGTACAACGAGAATAATCATCAATAAAAGTAACAAAAATACTTAGACTCTAAAGTAGACACAGTACGAGAGGGACCCCAAACATCAGAGTGAACCAAAGCAAATGGAGAGGATACTCTGTTATTGACTCGATCGGGAAAATTACTACGGGTGTGTTTCCCTAACTGACACGACTCACAATGTAAATTAGACAACTTAGACAAACTAGGCACTAGTTTTTGTAGTTTGGTAAGACTTGAGTGTCCTAGCTGAGCATGGATAGTATGAGGGGACTCTGTAGCAGAGCACGTCTTGGAAGATGTAGAAAACTAATAGAGGCCTAGTGACTCACATCCGACGCCAATCGTCCGTCCCAAATTCCGGTCCTACAAGGTAACATTGTCATTAGTGAAAGTAATAATACAATTATCAGACCGAGTCAATCAACTAACTGAAAGTAAATTAAAGGGGCATCCAGGTACATAAAGAACATACGAAATTGAGATGGAAGGGAGGATGTGGACAGTGCCAACTCCTTGAGACCGGGTTTGAGTACCATTGGCAGAAATTATAGTAGGTAAAAAACCAGATGTAGAGAGTGAAGAAAAGAGACCTTTATTACCAGTAACATGATCAGACGCACTAGAATCAAGAACCCAAGGGCCGAGAGAAGATGAGTGAGAGAGGTAAACGGATGAGTTACCAGTGTGTGCAACCGAAGTAGGAGAACTAGAGTTTGGATGATTCTGAACCCATCGGAGAAAATATTCATAGTTTGCTGGGGAGCCTTGTGGAGATGGTGTAGTCTGAATAGTTGCAAAAGGATCAAGCTAAGTTGCATTTATCGAAGGCAATGGCTTACCATGCAACTTCCAACAGCGATCAATAGTGTGTCCAACCCGATGACAATGCTCACACTTGGGACGAGGCTTAGAGTTGGATGGTCCTCCACAAGAATGATGCTGATTATGTCCCTGAGATGCAAGGGCAGTAGTGTCACCCGAAATTGAAGTAATAGACTGCTCAACTGGATGTTTTGCTGGTACTCGAAGGAGGATCGCTGAGGTAGTAGACATATCCGAAACAGTAACAGACCCTAAAATTTGATCACGAGTTGCAGAGTACTCCTGGGTAGGCCATAAAGTGCAAGAAGCATGAAGAAGGTGTTGCGTTGATCCAACTCCTTCTTCTGTTCAGCTGGATTACTTGCAGTAGGAGGGATAAGCTCATTAAAGTCACGAAGTGCACTATGAACGGTGCCAAGATATGCAGAAATAGAGCCATCGAGTGACTTCGGAGTAATGATATTCAATAAGCGGTGACAAACTCCATAGAGACGTTGTGTATCGTTAGTATAGAGTGCCTTTGCTTGACTCCAAACCGATTCACACGTGAGATGCAGACGGAAAATCGGTTTAACATCTAGATGAAGGGTAAACTTAATGACACTACACAACTGAGCATCAATCTGATTCTATTTGGAGGTTTCAGTCACACTCACCTTTTCAGAGTTTTGGGTGAGATGATCCTCGTAACCTTGACCACGTAGCCATAGTTTGATGCCGGCAGCCCAACTATCATAATTGGATCCATTTAATTTTTCAACAGAGAGAGGAGAAGTGATGTAGTTGGTGAAGATGCTCTTTGTTTCATACTGGGACGCCATGGTCAGCATAGATTGTAAGAAAACGCGTCGGAACCGGGAAAATAGGGGTTGTTTGAACTGGAACTCGTACATCTGTAACTCAAAACTAAAAACTGAGGGCAAATATGGAAGTAGGGGTCGAGGCGAGTGCAGTGGAAGAAGCGGCACCGTGAACGGCCACCGGACGCGCCGTCACACACGGTGGCAGCGCATGGATCTCATGTGCGGGGTGTGCAGGCGGCGCATGAGAGCGCCTAAGGGTGCGTGAGTAGGTTTCTAAAGGCGCGGCGGAAGGGTTTGGCCGATCTGGGGTGTATGGCGCTGATGAAGTGGTCGTTCGTCGAGAAAACTCGTCAGAAACAATGACGACAGTGATGGCAGTGACAGTAGAGCGTGAACGGCTGAACAAAAATTGAGGAATCAGCGTATCAGCGACAGAGGGGGGGCAAACCGGATTTGAGAACACGGTTTGCCGAAAAAATATTCACTAGAGATAGTGGGTCGACCGGGTAGTTGACGATTAGGGTTGTCTCTCAGTTGGCTCAAGATATCATGTTGAATATAAAGAGTATTGAGAGACATATTGTGAATAACCCGTGTGTTTCAACTACACAGCGGAATTTCTTTATATAGACAAAGGGTATTAAACAACCCTAATTCACAGTAATACTAACGGGCCAAAATACTTACAGCTCATCTACTATAATATAATATTTACATTATAATATTTAACATTTTTAATTAGTTTGATGTTAATATTAAAGTCTTTAGTAAATGTAAAAGTTAGATTAAATTTGAGTTTAACATTTATACTAGTATTTTGTTTTCTAGACCACAAGATTAAAATCACCAAAAGATGGTAGACGTTCTTCAATGTCTAGTTGTTGGCCTCAAGATCATGGAGCAACATTACTAAGGACTATTTAGATGTTTTTAGAAACATTTAATTTTGATGTAGTTGTTTTGTATGTTCATTCACTCAACTAATATTTTAGTTCTTGAATGTTTAAACCATTTTGTTTGTTGTTTTAATTAAGTTTTATCTATAGATCTTGTTCCTTTTGAATAGATTATATGAATGAGATTTAATCATTTACAACTAAAAATGTGTGTTTTAATTATGTGAGTGATATTTGTGAATATTTTTCATTTTAATTGAAGATTAATTGTTATTTAATAAGTCAACAAAATAAAATTAATGAAGAATGTATAAAAAATATTACTTCAAAAAAATAAACAAAAACATATGTTTGCGACGGTTCAAACCATCACAACAAGTAGTTAGGGGAGCTTAGCATCCCCGTGAGACTCCATAGAACAAATAAAAACTGGTGTGTTTAACGATGGTTAGAATCGTCACAAATGTTACTTAGAGGCTATTGGTGCGACAGTTTTTTGAATCATTGCAAATTAATCTCACAAGACACATATCTATGATCGTTGGAGAACCATCTTAAGTATCATATTGTGGTGATTATAGCTGTCGCAAAGTCTTTTTAACCACCACAAATCATCTTTTTTTATTAAAGTGCACCTATCAAATAGGGAACTTATGGAAACATGACTTTCAACATGGTCATCAATGTTATTTAAATAATTAATAAAGGGTTTACAAGTAAATTGACATCAACTTTATAACTCTCAATGTCAGCCTGCAGGATGTTTGTGTTCTCAATAGAGACAAATATAATCACAAAAGTGAGCATTGGAGCCATATATCATAATTGTTCTTTGTGGTTTTTTATACTATGAAAATATTGAAGGATTTTTTTTTTCTTCATTTTCAAACGTTAGTAAAAATATATGTAATTAACTAACCAATCATTAACCCTTTATCTTGAGTGCAATTTTGAACTCGATTTCCAAAAATATTCATAACAAAGAAAATTATTTTAGTTATAACAAATGTCACATGTAATATCAAAGGGAATTCTAAAAATAAATGTATCAACAAATACATGACCTATTGTCTAGTCTCCACTAAGGATCCGTTTGATAGACATCTTAAGATACAAGATTTGAATCAATGATCATATCATGTCTCATTTCTCACGTCTCAATTCAGTGTTTGAATAACTAACCAAATATGATAAGTTAATTCAGAATAGTATCATATATCTTGCATATCTAAGTATAAATAATTCTTATTCTGAATATGAGTTGAGTTAAAAATTATTAGAATAAGATAAAAATAATTATCGTTATAAAATATAATTCAAAATATAAAAAATTGAAATATAATAAAATAAAAAGCAATAGAATTTTTTATTAAACTTAAAAAAAAATTAATTTTATAAAAATATGTATGATATTATTACAATGTGAAAATTTATATAATCTAAAATTTATGTATGATTTTATTTGAAAGTTTTTATTTAGTAGTGTCAATAATTTGTTTTAAATATAATTTGATAACTTCAAAGGAAGATCACAATATCCAAGGTATGTCATCTTTTGACAATTGTGAATGACAAAATTGTCAATTAGTCAAACTGGTGTATTTCTTTTACAATGTAGGAATTTCAAAAATAAAATGGGGGTTGTTTCCTATATGATCTATAAAGTAAAGCGGTCTCTCGTTGACAAAGTTATTTTTTGAGACAAGGGGATTATAAATATAAACTCATACATTGTTTGATATAAAAAAATATTTTCAAAAGTAAAAAATAAATACCTCTTTTTCATATTTTTATTTCTAAGAAAAGGGGTGAAAATAATAGTCTAGTGAGAATAGATTTTAACTAATTAGTCATATACATTCTTTGAAGAAAAAAGAATTAGAAATGTGATAGGTAATTAATCAAACACATTTTATAAATATACTAGAGAATAACTTTATTTTCCCAAAAGTTATTCTTAAGAATGAATTTCTCAATGATGAAACAAACATCCCCAAGTGGGGGGTGTGTCTTTGGGATTGGCTAAGAATAAATAAGAAGGGATTAAAGGGAGAGACATTAAGCATGACCCATGAGCCGCCCATGGCCCACTACAACGGATTCGCTGGATAGTGCTGTGGGCCCAAATACCCAACAAAGAAAAGACAGTCCCCTATTATCATAGGATAATAATGCAACCACGACACCCAATACCTTGGTTACCAAGTAAAATGTCAATGTTAAGACGAATAATTTATGCAACTTAAAGTTTAACTTTGAAACATGAGAGAGATACATGACAATGAAACGTGACACATACATATGATTAACGAGAAACGGTCATATTTTAGACATTAAATGTATGAAACGTTACTATAGTTAAATCTATCAAAATTACAAAAAAAATATATTTAAATTTATCTTTTATTAATTATTTTAGTTAGATAATTTGGTCTATGAATAATTTTTATTAGTTAATTTAATCCATAAAATTACTTATAAAAGATATATTTAAAAACGTTTTAAATTAAAATACTAAAATTAGATATCTATCCTATGATACATTGTAGAATGGTATACATTAAATAAGATATTACTTAAAAAGTAAGAGATATTAGATAATTGATTTTGAAAGAATATATTAATATAATATAAAAATATAATTTCACATTAGAGTCTATAAAAAAATTTATTTGTCACCAACGATATTTAGGACAGTTGAGTTGTTTATAAGGAAAAATATCTTTTATTTTATAAATTGATTTTATAAAAATAAATTAGATTCAATATAAAACACTCAAATATAAAATATTAGTTTTTATGTTAGTAATTTTTTCGTCACTAAAATTAAACTGGGATCTTCTAATTCTATAAAATCAGTTGAACTATATAATTAACTTTAATATATAAATGTTATTATAAATATTATCATGTCGTTGTGATAAGAGTTTATTCTTATAATCAAAATATATTTAATTAAAATCTAGAAGACAATTGTGAAATGAATTTAACTTCGATTGATAAATAAAATTCCTTTCCCAAATATTAAAAAAATATTATGGGATTTTGTGATAATCAAAGGCCAAAAATTGACAAGTTTTATAGTAATGCCAATGAGGATAGGATTTGAAGAAATGGGGCTTTCGCACTTTTCCTTTTCCAAGTAAGATATTTTACTAGTTGTTGTTGTCACTCTCAAATTTAAGAACAAATTGCTAAATTAGTATCTTCTCGAAATCGCACACGTGGTTTGTTTTGCTAATTTGCCACTAAAAAAAGCATCAAGTGTGCTTGCCATGTTTGGGCTGTGAAATCGCTGTAATAGAATTTTAGAATTTAGAACTTCATTCTCCTATATTACTGAATCTGGATTTTATATTCCAAAGTTTGAGGTGCCAAAGTCAGAAATAATCTAATCTAAAAAAGCAGGCATGCATCCTTTATTTTTTATTTTGTTAGGTGGCAATGGCATGCATCTTCTTTTACTGCTTTTGGCTGTATAGAATATAAAATAAAAATGTGCAACTTTTTTTGATTCCATTCTCATGCTAGTTCCTAAATCTCTTTATTCTATTAAAGTTATTGGAAAAGAAAAAAAAAATTCACATATAACAAATTTGGGGATTTGAATTAAAAGTAATCAAACGGATGAAATTAATTAATTTGTGTAACTGTATTTTTTTACTACAACAAAATCCAGATTTAAAATTTATTTAGGATTATTTAATTCGGCAAAATGAGATTTGTACCTTACATCCCACCACGTATACTTCCCATCCCTATTCCAATGGAAAATACTATATTGTCATTCTTTATTATGTATAAAATCATCAAAAAAATTTACCACTTTATTTCTCACCCCCGTTTTTGAAAATTACAAAATCTTCCTAAACATTCGAAAATTTCAAACTTTCGAAATATAAAAAAGTGAGTATTTTTGATATTTTTGAAAGTTTTGTTAAATACGAAACTTTCGAAGTATGTTTTGCCAAAAATCATCAAAACCTTTGAAAGTTTGGATGAATTTGAAATTTTCAAAACGTAATGTTCGAAACTTTCAAATTTTTGAAACACATAACTTTCGAAACTTTCAAATGTTCGAAGTAGTTCAATTTCGAAAATTTCAAATAATTCGAAAGTTTCAAAAGTTTTTGTTTATTTTTTAAAAAAGCAGTTGTTTGTTATAATTAAAATTTTATTTTGAAAAATAAATTTAAAATATTATTATTAATTAAATTTATTACTATTTTTGAAATTAGGTATGAGTAGAGTTGTGGTTCTTGCTTCAAGAACGGTTATAGATTCTACATAAAAATTCACTATCGATCAAGTATTATTATTGATAATCCAGCACCGATCAAATTTTTATTATAGATATATATTTGATGTTTTATTTGAAACATATTTTGTAGGTATTTTCCTCTCGAGAAGTTGTATTTGAATGGGCAAAAACCATTGGAAGGAAAATGAAAAAACAAATTAATTTTGGGATGCAAAAGATGTGGAAGATATAAATCAAAATTAAAATCAACAGTAACTTATTCTCACAAGGAAAATTGACTGTTTACCCTTAGATGTATATCGTTAAGTGTCGGTGAAGGATGGAAAATCAGTGTTCGTTATGGAACACACAATCATGATTTACTTGATACTGTAACCGGTCATTCATATTTGAGGCATTTAAACGCAGAAGAGAGGAAATTTGTCAATGACATGACAAGGTATTAACTTGCACCAAGATTCATTTTGAATGCTTTGAAAGAGAGAAATAAAGCTAATCTGACAACTCCCAGTCAAATATATAAATCAAGGAGTACTTATCGATCATCGTTGAGAGGTTCGTACACAGAAATACATCATCTATTGAAGTTGATACAACAAGAAAATTATGTGCATTGGATAAGAAGACGAGAGAAATCAGATGTTTTGAGAGATATATTTTGGACGCATCCTGATTGTATAAAGTTGTTAAACATGTTTCATTTTGTTTTGACATGTGATAGCACATACAAAACAAATAGATATCGGTTATCATTACTTGAAATTGTTGGCGTCACATCTACTAGTTTGACATTTTTGGTTGGGTTTGCTTACTTGGAACAAGAGCGACAAGATAACTTCATCTGAGCATTTGAAAAGGTACGACAAGTGTTCGTTTATGAGACTTTAATTTCTAAAGTTATGGTGACTGATAGAGATCTTGCCATGATGAATGCTATTAGTGTTGTGTTTCCTACTTCAATACATTTGCTATGTCTTTTCATATTGAAAAAATTGTTGGAGCAAGATGCAAACAATATGTGAAAAAGGATAGATAAAATGAAGTAATGGATTTATGGAGAAAAAAAATTGTATATTCGACTAGTGTGGAGGAGTATTATCATCACTTGCAACACTTTGAGCTAGTGTGTGCCGATATTATTATTTTTGCTGATTATGTGAAATATTCATGGTTGACACCTTACAAAGAAATATTTTTCAAGGTTTGGACCAATAGAGTGATGCATTTGGGGAACACAACATCTAACTGAATAGCCTTTTACTAGCATGAATTGAAGGATGAAGAATCTTTATCAGATTATGACTTTTCAGATGAGTTGGAAGCAATGAAAGCGTACATGAAGAAACAATATATTGTTGGTCAAAGGATATTCAGGGCAAAGGTGCATGAACTTGTATTTCCGCATACAACATCAATAGTTGCACTACCTAAGAAGGTGAGAACCAAGGGAGATAGTAAAAGGATAAAACAATTTGATACTCCTCGTGATCCTTCATATTGGGAGTATGTTGATGCCTCTCAAGAATCTGCAAAACAACCATCTCAATGTTCTGCAAAGCAACCATCTCAGCGTTCTGTAAATCAATCAGCACAGTATTCTGCAAGGCAACCATTTAACATACATTTTCCTACTTTTATACATCTGTATATTGAGGAGATAATAGACGCGTCTGATGAAAATTGTGGGTTTCATGCAATTGCAGCATTGTTAGGTTGGACTGAAGAATCTTGGTCTTTAGTTTGATCACAATTAGATAAAGAGATTCATCTACATCAAGACCTTTATTCCAATGTTTTTGATGACAGTATTGAATCAATGCGAAACTCATTGAAAATTTCAGGATTGGGTGCTCAAGGAAAAGATAAGTGGATGAGTATATTAGACTTGGGTTAATTGATAACAACACTATATAATGTCATATTAGTGTCGTTGTCTCGTAATTTAAATATGATATTCTTTCCGCTAAACAAAGCACCATCATAAGAGTCTTCTCTCATATCTTTACTAACAATTGGATTCGTCAATGAAAATAATTGGGTACAGGTAAAATTTATAATTAGTATTGTTTAATAAATTAATATTTAATATTTTCTTGTTCAGATAAATTAATGTTTAGTATTTTTTTGTTCAGATCAAATTGAAGTCTGATTGTCTTTTGCCACCTACCTCAAAAAAATGGAAAGACTTTTGTAGTGAGTGTGCAAAGACATGGGAAATAGCTTATGCATGACGTATGAAGCATTGGGAACACATTGATCAATCATTTATCAAATTATTTTATATTTCATTAAATAAATATTAGAATATATGTTTGAACATTTTATCATTTATCATTTACGTTTTATCATTTATGTTTTATCATACCTAACACAATAACTAATCATCGTACAAAATAAATGCGGATTAACTCAAAATAAATGCGGATTAAAATAGAAATTCATCTTCAATATTTATCATACATAACACAATAACTAATCATCGTACAAACGACTTAACTCAATTAATATGTCATAAACTTCACTAAATGGAGCTACCAAATCTATGGCCCTACTACAAGCTCAACTGCTCTACGGTCTCGTGCCGATGATGGATCAACATGTACAAAAGATGACGGACCATGTGCAACAACAATAGGTGGACTCAAAGGTGCAACATTAGATGGAGGGAGGATCAGAGGATGTGAAACACTTATGTACCATGCATAGTAGTCTGTAGTGACCTCTCCAGGAAAAGTCGCAGCAAGATATAGTCTATGAAAGGTCACTACAAATGATCTCATAGTAGTCTGCCACTCCCAATCTATACAGTTCGGCACCGGAGGAACTTCATGTGGAATGCACTGAATACGACCAAACTATCGAAGACATCGCTCCGGCAGCTGATACTCCACCACATCAATGGTATTCAAAGAACATCGAAATCGATACAAAAGGGAGGATTAGCTTGATCATCATCATATGGTGTAAATACTACATCCTCGAACAATAAAGCATCAAGTCTCCGACGATATGTCATTAATCCGCCTTCAACAACATGTTTTGCAGTCCACTTACATGCTCTTGGAAGATGTGCATGAACCGCACTCCTCTATCGCCCCACTTACAGATGCTAGGGAAGTGCTCGTAAATCCAACATTGCCCTATAAATAACACCATATATAACTCAACTTAATAAATAAATAAATAAATGACACAACTTAATATAAATCATATATCTGTAATAGAGTCATGTAACCTTCCAACTGTCGAGTGTCGTGGACAACTCCATCTTCCATATTGTCATAAAGGAAAACCAATGTCGCGGTACCCCACAAATAGTCCCGAAAACGATCTAAATCAATAAATGAACTATCATATTTCGCCTCCACACACGTATGTGTTTTATCGGCAAAAATAGTGCTGCCAACTAAATGCAACAAGTACGTTCTAGCCGCACACTCAAACAAGTTTGTTTGAATGAGACGACTATATAAATCGCGCAACCATTGCAATCTATATTGGGCACAATTAATATAATTAATCTCAGCTAGTGCTTCCTCCCATGTTGCACCTAAGTATTCATGTGCAGCTCTTGCAACATTATTAGTGTTCATATTTACAAGTGCATCACAAAATTTGCCATGGGGTGAAATATGAAGGAGAGTCACGACGTCGTCTAACGTGATGGTGATCTCTCCAAATGCCAAATGAAATGAGTTGGTCTCCCTATGCCACCTTTCAACAAATGCAAATATCAGACCAACATCAGCGATAGTGAGGTAAGCTGAAGACAAATGTAGCAGTCCAGATTCCGAAATCCAATGTTGTACATGATTTGGCACATGAACTTCAACAAACTTCTTCAGCTTCAATCCATGAGCAATAACTTTTAACGACCCACGATCCTGCAATTAATTACAGAATAATTAAATAAACTTAATTAAATAAATTTAAATTAAATAAACTTAATTAAATAAATTTAAATTAAATAAACTTAAATAAAAAATTAATTAAATAAACTTAAATTAAATAAACATAATTAAATTAATTAAATAAACTTAAATAAACAATTAATTAAATATAATTAAAAATTAATTAATATATATCTCTTATTCCCATAGCCTCCGAGCCACGTGGTGTTTCTAATGTGTCAAGACATGTGTCACCACCGGTCTCCCGGGGAATCCGAGATGCTGATCTTGCTCCTCAGCATCATGAATATCATCAGCATGTGTAGGGACATCAACAACATCATCAGCATCATCAGCATGTGTAGCATACTGTTCCTCAACCTACTCCATCTGTGGATGCTCATGGACATCTTCCTCCATATATGCAGGCTCAATAAGCTTGTAAGACATGAGCTTCCCTGATCATGTTTTTGATTTAATTCCCAAACATACAGTACATATGAAATATTTGATTGATCTAATGATTTGAATTAAGAAACATTTCAGGCAAACAAGCAGATACCATACACTTGGAACAAAAGCTTGCAACTCAAGGAATCAACCAAAGTTGGAGGATATCCTTGATAAAGATGCCATTATATGTTGTGTAATTAGGTGTCATAGTAGTTAGTTTGTTAGACTAATCACTATGGTCTCATGCTTAAGTCTTTGCCAATGAATATAAATCAATCAACCAATAAGTCAATTGATGAATCAATTGATAAATCGATTGTCTGACTCAGAACAAGTGTTTTCACTACATAAATCGACTGGGCAATCGATTAGTTTAAAGATTTTAGTGAAACCTGAGTTCTGGGATAAATCCAATCAATTGGACAATCGATTGGGCAATCAATTGATCAATTGATTTTACAAGTCTCAGAACCAACCATGTATGGAATCAATCGATTGACAAATCGATTGGGACAAAGTTTTAAAATCAGGAATAA
>NC_021162.2:29040103-29056010 GCF_000331145.2 Cicer arietinum | reverse complement strand
TTGAGGCAATCGATTAGGCAATCGATTGCAAATTAATCATTTATCAGAACAACTTTGATTAAATCGATTGGCACATAGATTTTGTCAAAATAGCTGAAGTTCTGTAACAGGCACAATCGATTGGCAAATCGATTGACGTTTATGTCTGAGTCATTGTGATCAGCACAATCGATTGGATAATCGATTGATGAAAAAGTCTGAGTCACTGTGATCAGCACAATGGATTGACGAATCGATTGAAGCTAATGTTTAAGTTACAAAATGGATTCAGCTCAATGCCAAATCGATTATGACTGTGATTATGAAGTCGACTGAGCAATCGATTGTTTTGATCTTGTTGTTGGAACAAAACATCTATAATCGATTACTCAATCGATTCTGATAAAATCATAGTATCAGTTCTGATTGATGTATTAAAGGAATCGATTGGCAAATCGATTCATGCTTATATGATCAAAATTCAAGAAAAACAAGACATTGACAGCAATATTTAATTGACGCTATTGGTGGAATTCTCTCTACACCATCACCTCTATCACCTATCTCGTTGCGAATAATTTGGCCAATCACACCTTTCATTCTAGACACTGCAATATATCAATATATCAATAATAAATAAATAAATGGAAAAAAATAAAATAAATAAAAATACATTTCGGAACTTTCGTATTGTTTCCAAACTTTCGAAGTTTGTTTCGAAAGTTTCATTGAAGGCCAAACTTCGGAAACAATTTCAGAACTTTCCATGAATTCGAAAGTTTCGAAATTGATTACTTCATGTTTATGAACTTTACATTTAGAAACTTTCATATTGTTAGAAAGTTTCGAAGGTTTATGCATTTCGAAAGTTTCATGTTGATGGAAACTTTCGAAAGTTTCAAAATTTTTGGAAAAAATGAACTTCGAGAATTTCATGTTCATGAAAGCTTTTGAAGATTTTGAAAAATGAGTTTCGAAAGTTTCAAAGTTTCGAAGATTATCTTACTTTTGTGTTTCGAATGTTTCAAAGGTTCGAATGTTTGACAATTTATGATTCGGAAAATTCAATGTTTCGAAGAATTGAGTGAAAAAAGGAAAGGAAATTTTTTTGGGGGATTTTATAAATAACAATAAGGGTAATATGATATTTTCTATGGAGATGGGGGTTGAGAGGTATAGGTGTGGGGTGCACGGTACACATCTCCGACAAAATATTGGAGTATTTGTTGTGCTTATACTAGGTGGAGGTAATTAGCAAAGGGAACTTTTGTGACTTAAAATTGGGTTTTTGCAAGGATATTGTTTTCGAGTTCCAACTTGTGATTTTTCACTTCTATACATTTTTTATATAAGAAATATGCTGTGAGATTGACCACACTTAATTTGTTTTTTTTGTTTATAAATAAATATTAGTATTAGTATGTTAGTTAATTAATTAATTTTTTTATCGGTGTTTAATCTCTAATCTTTTCACCAATCAAGATTTAGCTCAAACCCATTGATCTCCTCAATCATGGGGTCAACTGTTAATTTCTATCGCAATCTTTGGAGTGTATATTGATTTATGAATTGTAATTTTCATGTGAAGATTAGGTTGAGGTTTGGATAAAGAATATGAACATAGAATTATATCTACCTACTGGCCTTGTCCACTTGCTTATTATATTTCATAATAAAAAATCTAGAGATTAGACAGAATCTTCCTTTCCACATACCCAATAATCAGAGATCACAAAGTTTCTTTTTTTTTTTTTCAATTAATTTAGAGATCACAGAGTTAAAATCTAACTAGTTGACAAATTGCATTACTATTAGTAATGCAATTACAATGAATAATTAAATTTATTTGTTAGTATATGTGTTTGCATCACTTTTAAGTACCTATAATGGAAGAGGAAAAATTAAGAGTTATAATTGTTAATTAAAAAATAATAATTATAATTGTGATAATATACGAAAACACATAAACTCCACGTGCAACTTACATTTCCAAATAAAATAATTGATTTATTATGTATCTAATTAAAGGTTTTCATTTGTACATTGCAGCTTCTGGTTCTCCTTTACCAGCTCCAGGTATTAATTAATTCAATTGCTTTGGATATTTTATAAGGACAAAGCTATTCAATCATGGTTTTATTAGCAATGCGACATTTCTTTTTGAATGAATATAGCAATATGACATGTTCTATTCTTTCTACTAACAAAATAACTAGTAACATTTGACATGTTAACATGTTCAATGATAACAAGTTCCTTATTTAAATAATGGTACATAAATAATTTTTTAAGCAAAAAAAGACTATGCACTACTAATAGTATAATAGTAATTATTGATGATAACTTCCACCGATCAATAACTATATAATTCATGATTTATGTTAACCTTTAAGGGTAAAATTGGTACATAAATAATTCATGATTTACCTAGAATCTAGAGCAGGTCTCCGACAATTCTTGTTAAACTTCACTATTTTCTTTTATTGTAAATATATGAATTGGAATTTTTTTTTATTTGTGCAGATTTTTCTAAACTATGTTTGGGTGATTTTGTTAGCCTATCTATTGTTGAATATAAACGGATAAAATTCCTTATTTGTGATGTAGTCAATCTATTTAGAAATGAGTATTGTTGAAGGTTATAGACTTTAAGAACTTGGTGAGGTTAGTTAATGCTATCATTTGCTAACAATTTCTTCATTTGATTGGTATTTGAGATAATTTGAAACCATGAAAGAAATTAAAAAAAATGGTCCAAAGCATGAGTCAGAGGTTAATTACGCACTTCTAACTTTTTATGTATGAGTATGAGGTTGTTTTGGTGGAGTTGTTCCCATAGCAGCTAGGAAATAATGACTTCCTTATTTTGCATTTTTTATGTTTATTTAGACTTGTTTTTCTTTAAGGACATTTGTTTTGTGAATCTACTTTATGACTCTTTTGCATGTTTTGTTCCTTTATGTGTCAAAATAAAATATGTTAATATTCTTTGAAGCAATGGATAAGTCATGGATTAAGAAGCCACACAAATCAGTTGAATATGATCAAGGGATCAAGGAATTTATTACTTTTGCCTTTCAAGATGAATTAGAAAATGGCGAAATAATATGCCCTCGTAAACATTGTGGTTTCAGAAAACTGCAGAGTAGAAGTGTAATTGATGATCACTTAAAGTGCAAACCATTTCCAAAGGGATACACCCTTTGGGTACATCATGGAGAGTCCACAAGAGAAACTAGTAGTATCTCACCTAGTAGTGTTTCAAATATAGTTCAAGACACAATTGTCATTGATGATCATATACAGAAAATGATCAATGATGCTTTTGGAGTCGAAGATCATCCAAAAGAAGTACCCATTGAATCGAATGCAGAGATTGATCGAAATGAAGATATGTTGCCAAGTGGAAGTCAGCGAAGGTATGAAGAGGCCAAAGATTACTATGAATTAAGTAGAGATGAAGAACAACCTTTGTATGAAGGGTGTGTTAAATATTCAAGACTACATTTTTTGGTAAAGTTGTATCACATCAAATGTTTATGTGGAATGACTGATAAAGCCATGAAAATAATTTTAGTTATTAAAAGATGCATATGAATTTACAAATATAGCAAATTCATTCTATGAAGCCAAGAAAACAATCACCAAGTTTGGTTTAAATTATGAAAAGATCCCTGTTTGTCCGAATAATTGTATGCTTTATTGGGGTAATAAGAAAGATGAAGAGAGGGAGACCTACAAAATTTGTAACACTTCCAAATGGAAATCAAAAGCAAAAGTTGGTGCAATTGGAGTGTCTGGTGATGAAAATAATCGAAAGAAAGTTCTTGTAGAAGTTCTTCGTTATTTTTCATTAAAACCACAGTTAGAAATATTATTTTTGTCCTCAAAATCGGTGGAGGATATGAGATGGCATGCAATCGATAGTAAGAATGATCGAATGTTGAGGCATCCTAGAGATCTTAAGCTTGGAAACATTTTGACTTGACGCACACTTGGTTTGCATCTGACCTGCAAAATATGCGTCTTGCATTGGCTATTGATGATTTTAATCCTTTTGGTATGATGAGTACAAATTATAGTATTTGGTCAGTTATTCTTATTTCACACAACACTCCTCTATGGGTGTGCATGAAAGATATATCTTTTATAATGTCAATGATAATTTCCGGTAAAAAATACCAAGAAATGATATTGATGTCTACTTATAATCTCTAGTCAAATAATTAAAGGAGTTATGGGCAACATGTGTTGATACATACAATTGTTTAAAAAAAGAGATGTTCACATTACATGCAACTTTGATGTGGACAATTAGTGATTTTTCGGGGTTGGGTACACTTTTTAGGTGGAACACTTACATCGGACTTCCTTGCCTATCGTGTAACATTGACTCTACTCCTCATCATCTTCCTCATAGAAAAAAATGGTGTTTTATGGTTCATCGTTGTTTTCTTGATCGGAGACATAGATTTAGATTGAACAAGGTCCGCTTTGATGGTCAACAAGATATGCGTGGTCCACTTAAAATGTTATTAGGCTTCAAATTCTTGAACAGGTTCAAAATATTGATGTCACATTTGATAAAAAGCTAGAGAAAGAAAGGTCGGGAAAAAGATCACGTGGTGGACGACCTACACAAGGTGTCAATCAAGAATGGAAAAAGAAATTCAGATTCTTTGAACTTCCATATTGGAAGGATAATCTTCTGCACATAGTCTTGACAACTGTCGCAATTTTTTAGAAACAAATAAATTTGAGTTGATTAGCGACGGTTCTAACCGTCGCAAACTATATGTAGAGGCGGTTAGGAACCATCGCAAATGTTGTCGACGGTTTGAACGACGATTTTTGAACCGTCGCAAACTGACCTCGCGACGTACGTATCTGCGACAATTACAGAACCGTCGTAATCATCCATTTGAGGCGGTTATAACCGCCGTAGGTGTCCCTTGCAACCGCCGTAAACCAATTTTTTTTTCTTGTAGTGAAATTTTTTATCATGTATTTAGAATATGATAATAAATTCATACATTTTAATTAAATCAGAGAAAATCAATTAAAACATCGTAGGTATATCACTGAAATGACTTGTAATTATATAAAACTAGTGTGTTTTCAGTGCTAAACATAGAATATATTAACGTCAAAATAACTTTATCCAAATTATTTAAAAAAAATCAATTAAAGTCATTCGATTCATGTAGTATGTATTGTAAGTGAATATTGTTAAGTATGTGTTAGGTTATTGCGTAAATAAATATAATTTTGACAAAATGGATTTTTTTTAATAAAGTTAACTTATGCACCATTTTTGTGGTAATATTGTAGTATAGTCATTAATATTATATTTTTATTTTACACATATAATATAGTCATTATTTATGTACCATTGATTACATATTGTAGTATTTGTAATTTTATATTATAAGTGAGGGGATACATATTATTAAGAAAAAGAATTGAAGCGAACTATAATTTTATTTGAAAACTTAATTTATGATTACAATAAAAAAATGTAAATAACAAATATTCAAAAAAATTCTAATGGTAAATAATTTCATACTTTCATAAATTAATATCAATTCACACAATTTTCATGTGAATTTTAAAGACATGATATAAATTGTGAGAATTCTTTTTAAAAAATTTAAATAAGATACTATTTCATGCTTTGAATTCATTTTTATCACAAAATTCCCTCCACCGAAGTCCATATTTTATCCTATTACGTTGATTGTTTTCAACTGATTTTTTAGCGACAAATATTTGTCACGTATATGATTTTTATAATAAATTGAATTGAGTATTTTCTAATGATTCTTATTTTTGATTAGAAGATATAAAAAATACAAATTTAATTGATTAATTAATGATAAACAATTTTTCTATGTATGAATCGTACACTTTAATTACTTTTTTAAGTAATTCATTTGCAGTAAAACAACCTAAAAAATGATATGTAAAGAAATTATAGTTCGGGTATTATATGGTTTTATTTTTACGACGACAAAATAAAAATAAAAATAAAAATATTAATTTTAACCAATTCTTTAGTTAGAAATATTTATCCATGTTTATAATAATATGAAAAAATATTAAATTTAATAAATTGATCAATGACAAATATTTATCTTATTTTATTTAGAAAATGTAAAAAAAAAAAAAACACTAAGTTTAACTAATTATTTAATAATAAAATAATTATCTCGTGTTTGAATTATATACTCCAAATGCTTGTTTAGTGATTCATTTTCACCTAAAACAACGTGAAAAAAAATCAAAGTATGACAAAATTATAATTAATGTATTATTATTGTTCTCATTTTATACCGACAATCTTAAAAAAAAAATACAAACTTAACTAATTCTTTAGTAACAAATATTTATACCCTTTTATGGTGTTTATAATAAACTAAAATCACTATATAATAATTATTCTCATTTTTATATAGAACATGTAGAAAACAATAAAATTAATTAATTAATTAATTAGTGATAAATTTTGCCTTGTATATGAATTGAATGCTCCTGCCGTTTCTTTAGTGATTCATTTAAAAAAATCGTAAAAAATGAAAATGTGTAAAAATTATAGTCAAGAACAAACTATAATTGTCTAAATAAACAATCTATAAGGTAGTGTCCAATTAAGTAAAAGATGGCAAAATTATGAGAAAAATAAGTTAAAAACTACAATAAAAATCATACTTTTTGATCCACAAATTCTATTTCAATTGCAAAAGGAATCATCAGTTCAATCAATCTTCAAACACATAATATTAATAATATTAATGTAAGAAAAAAGTTGTATCTCATGGTTATGGTTAGTGTGATTATTTAGAGACCTAATAAAATATTACCAACGTTGCTCATTTGAATGCATATTTTTTATGAGATTTAAATACATGTTTAACATCTCAATGCAAACAAAACTATATCCATAAACTAAATTATAAACATCATAAATGTTCATTAGGTTTGAAGCAAATAACATTGAAATAATGCATTCATGTATTTATAAATATAAATCATAAGTACTTATCTCTTATCTATATATCCATCTTTGCATTTTAAGAAATAAAATTATATGTACTATATAACAAAGTGATAAGAACAACATCAAATAAATGTATAGTCACAAGAGAACCATATAATAGATCTTTATCGTGCTTCAACTTCAATTTTTGTTGCTGGATGTCATTCTTATACTTCTATCTTTGAATTAATCTAATATAATTAGAAAAAGTAAAACAAATCCATAAAATGAAGTCAAAAGCAAATAATATTTGGATCTAGAACAATAGACACATATCATCAGTTGCAAACAAAATAGTTCAATAGAATAAAGGCAAGAAAATTTGCATACAAAATGAGATAGAGATTCAACAACAACAAAAGTGAGATGGAGAGAAGGATCACAATATGAAATGCAGATTTTCTATTTCGACTTTTGTGGAGTAATTTTTTTTTTGAAGAAAACATTTTTATAGGCCAATTATATTTAATTGAAGGGAGATATTTGTGGAATGGAATTTGTTACCTTTTGTGAATTTATTAAGGACATTTTTCATCAGTAAAAAAAAAATTAAACACTTTTTTCAAAAAATTATTGTGCAGGAATATTTGTATTAGATATTTATTTTTGTAAGGAGGTATAGAATAATAAAAATGACAATAATATGCTGAACTTTCCTGATTTGTTTGATGCCTCTTTAGTATTTTAGTTTTTGGTGATATAATTTTTCTTTAAGTGGACCTAGTTAATTTGAAAAACAAACTTTTTTAATACTAAGTTAATGTTTATTATTAGAGAAGCATTAAATATTTTATTTCCCTAAAACTTGCCATGTGTACTATTGTCTTGATGCTAAACAATTGTTTATATTGTAGATGTGGATTGTAGACGTAGATATATAGTTTACACCACTTGTAGATGTATCAAGTAAGTTAAAATTACAACTTTAGTAAATATCCAGATCTAAGGTACTATCCTCTGATACATCAAAATTATACATCATATTACACCAAAATAAAATCTAAACACTAAAATACTTTAACTTTGCCTTTAATTGGAAGCATGTTGGAAATAGCGAGTTTTTACCTTTCGTGGAAATCGAACCCGATACCTGAGGGATAAGTACCACCATCCATTCATTTCCACTACTCAATTGGTAGTTGGAATGAATGGAGGATGGTACTATTTCTAACAATGAAAAAGGGGGCGAGAAGGTCGTGATTAAGGGTTGTTACAATGAAAACATAATTTGAATCCTCTTTTCCTTAAAGTATGTAATTAATATGTGATGTTGGAATCAAGTTGGTTTTACACTTAGATATTTGATGTTAACAAAAGTATTTGATGATCATAATATATTTGACTTCATAGAGTATGAAAGAAGATTCATGTTTTTCAAGAAAATCTATAAAAAAATTTTATTCAAATTTATAATTGAAGAAAAACTTTGACCAAGTTGAAAAAAAGATATTAATTATTTACAAGAAGATTTGAGCAAGATTTATCTATGTCCTTGAAACCACATGATAAATCCCATGCCGTCATGATTTGCTTCAACCCTGCCTGACAATTCGTCTTTTCGAAGATCTTTTCCACTTCTTGAATCCCCTGATCAACATTTTTTGAGTTCTCATCACCCTTGAACTTTGGAGGATGGTAATGACGAAAATCTTTCAATCCTCTTGACTAAGTAGCACAGATCTCTCTTTCCAGCTTCTCTAGATCCCTTAGAGTCTTTGTAGTTGTCTGTGCAACAACAGAAACATCCATGTTATTCGTAGCTTCAACCATTTGATCATCCCCACTGACGTTCATTCTTGCAGCGCCGTTCTTTCTTGGAGGCATTGTTTCCTCGAATCCAACATCAAGAAGAAATCTTAACACCACTTCAAATAATTCCAAAACTAACTTCCGACTATACCAACACAATGAAACTACATCGAACCCAACAACTCAGACAACTTAACCCCACGTATGATCAGATAACGACTCCCAACCTACAGGTTGACCTACAATCTATAACCAAAAGCTCCACAACCCCAAAGAAATCCAAACCAAAGCTCTGATGCCACTATTTTAACACCCCGAATTTTAACAGCGCGAGTGTATTTTTTTTTCAAAACAAATTCATAAAAACAAAGAAATAAAGAAGAAAATACTTTTGATTAAAATTTAAGTCGTAACATAACGACAAAGTCAACAAATATTTAGAAGCAGCGGAATAGTTTTTGAAATCAAAATCCAACGTATTCAAACATCAAAATACACCGAGGCTATGAGGTCTATCAAACATAGCTCATACCCCTAG
The DNA here is from genome assembly GCF_000331145.2 of Cicer arietinum. Lineage (NCBI taxonomy): Eukaryota > Viridiplantae > Streptophyta > Magnoliopsida > Fabales > Fabaceae > Cicer > Cicer arietinum. The sequence goes on along the minus strand of NC_021162.2, from coordinate 29,046,708 downwards.
GGTATTCTTGGCAGACACTTGTACAAAAGCACTGCCCCAAGAATTTTAACTTCCCACATCACATCAAAAAGTGGTACATGGAACCCATCAAAATAAAGTGTCAAGCTAACAATATTGGTATAGGTACAGTTTCCAAATTAAAATAAACACAACCAAAAAAGAAAGACATCTAGTCCCTATACGTCAACCTAATCTGATCATTCTACAAAAAACTATACATCCCAGATGATCTTCATGCTCCCCGCAAGATCCTCCTAACACAGCTCTAGTCTGGTGTGTCCAACTACCTTCCCAGCTACAGGGTAACAACCGGTAGGATGTTCCTGGTTCTCATTTGAGGGCAAAGCCTAGATTTCCACAATAGTTGTAAAGGGTCACCAACCGAAATTAACAATTAACACATAACATTTAAGTTTTTAAATGCACATAATAACCTTTCAACTTAGCATTCACCTTAAAAGGGTTTCCATATGCCAAACATGCATAAACAAGGTTGAAAAATGAAGTTTTTTACAAAACTGCACTGTTGTATTCAAATACAACATCTCTGTATTCGAATACAAGGCTATTTCAACAGTTAGCAGCAACAACAACGTATTTGTATTCGAATACAACCTTCTGTATTCGACTACACATAAGTCAGCAACAAAAACAACAAGTCTGTATTCGAATACAACCTTCTGTATTCGAATACACATCAGACATCAGCAGAAAAACAATAAAATTCAGTAAAATTCAGTTTTTAAAAGGGTTTTGAAATCAATCAACACTTACACACAAATCCAAACAATCACACTTAGCAATTATAGCACAATCACCACGACAACTTGAGTTTCGAAAAGGTTTTGCAATCTATCACACTTACACACAATTCCACAACATCCACACTTGGCAATTATAACACAATCACCATGACAACTTGAGTCCAAACACTCAATCATAATCTTGAATCAAACACGACTCGTGTGCCAAGCACCCTAATGCAATGCGTATATGCCAAAATGCATGGACTCGGAATTCCAAACCAAAACCCTCCTCGAAGGGTCGTAAATCATAATTGTACCGCCTATCACAGGCTGAAGTACTAAATTACCGAGGTGCCACCTATCATGAGTCAGCACGATTTACTAAAAACGTAAATCGTAAACGTACCGCCTATCACAAGCCGAAGTACTATTTACCGAGGTGCCACCTATCACGGGTCAGTACGATTTACCAAAAATGTGTAGTCGACGTAGACCTTACACGACACGATGCAACAATCACATGGAATCATCTTGTGGCCTATCCGGTCACCACTATCACCATGACCCATCTGGTCGCCATGTACTATGAAATACATGAGCATACTCTGACTCTATCCAAATTGGTCACCCTTAAATTTTCTTTTGAATTAATCGTCACTTAAAAGTTACAACAAATTAAAGCAGAGATTTTCAAGTAGCAGACAAGATAATTAATTATTTACTAGAAGGTACAACACGTGACTAAACCAAAATGAATTAGGTATTACATAAACCACTTTAAAGGTTATACATCATTCTAAGAATTGATTTGTAGACTTAAATTATAATAAAATGTATCACTAATCATTTAGCACCAAAAAGATTATTGAGAACTCAAAGTTTTTCCTTAAATTAATTTTCAATAAGTCACGTCTAAATGAAAACAACTAAAATAAATCACATTTCTAAATACAATAAAAATAAAATAAATCACGTGTATTTTTAAAATCCGTCATATTTCTAAAATTTCACTCGTACCTTAATTATCAAAAACACATTCGAATAATTAATCAATATAAAATTATTATTTCAACTTATATTTTGAAAGAAAATTTAAACTACATATATAGATAGATAGGAGATTTTCCAATTAATTAACACTTTCAAAATAGTTTCAATTTATTTTCTTATTTTCTCAAAATTTATAAAAAAACAAAATTGTATATTGATATATATTAAAGTAGCACACATGACACAAAGCATAAGACATATTTGAGTATGATAATAAATTACATCAATTCACAAATCTACAAAATAAGAGTCTCCTCTCACACTAACTACTCAACATGTCTATAGATACATCATCAGTTTCTATCAAGGCACAAAATTAGTCTAAAGCATAACACACCATCAATTTTACAAACAACATGTCGCCTTCTTATGTTAAACTCAAATATACATTTCTACAATGATAACACAACAACCACAATTCTATTTAAACAAAAAAAATATTCTACTCATAGAATACAATGAGTATAGAATTCAAAATTTAGATAACTTTTCAAAACGAGTTTCACCATTGAGATTGTTCTTTTAAAAACTTTGTTTTTTTTTCTTGTGTTTTTCTTCTCTTTCTCAATTAGTAGACATTTTATTATTTGACATTTTTTTTTTCTATTAGTACCATTATAAATCACTAATGAGTTCTTAAAATCTAAAACTCTAACATCAAGTTAAACTCTAACGAGTTCATAATATTAGAATGAGAAAATCAATCATTTCAAAAAATATTCCAACACCCTCACAATTCAATATTCACTCCATCACCTCTAAACCAACATTACAACAACCCTTTTATTTTAAAAAATAAAATCGGTTTAAATTTTCAGCTATTTTAAATATTAAATAAGATCAGTAGTATAAAATTATTCTTATTTTATAAATCAACAAAACTCCAACTCAATTTAATTCTTTAAAATAAATCAACAATGATTCAAGCATAAAATATTTCCTTTTATAAAATAAATCAACTTTAACTCATTCACGATTTGTTATCTAAAAAGTCTAACTTTAAAATTCAACCAACCTTGAATATTCAAGAATTACTATTGCTAATAATATGAATTTCATACTATTTAAAATCATGACAAACATTCTAAATTGTTTTTCAAAAACAATATCAAAACTCTAATAATCTAGATACAACCATCAACACTAAAGTTAACATTCACAATTTAAAATCGATTTTTTTTTTTCACACAAGCCAACATAAAATCAAAATAAGAATTTTTTAGTCAAAATTAAAACTTTAAACACAAGAGACATATTTCCTATCTAACTCAAAATTTATAACGAAACATCATTTTATCTCTAAATTGAGTTTCAACAAAAATAATAACAATTTGTACCTAGTAAAAGTCAATATTTGAAGTTTTAAACATATAGTTGATATGAAAATCAATGTTTCAATTAATTAGTTATTAGATCAAACACTTTAAACATATTCATATCAAGACTAAATATTTTAAATTGATTAAGGTGAAAATGGAACTTTAAAACAACTAACAGGTGAGGTCTTACATTTGATAACTAAGACTGCATGAATGAGGTTAATAACTTCAAACATATTGCTGGTCAATCAAAATTATTATTTCCAACCATTCACATAAAACAAGAGTGCAAAAATTATAGTTCGGTAGACAAAGCAACAAGCAACAAGCAACAAGATCATTCAACAAGTAACTAACACAATCTTGTCAACAATTAAAATTAACTCAAATCTTAGCAATTAACAAGTTCATACTTACTCAATCATTCAACTAGTAATAACTTTACATCAACCCGAAACTACTTAATATTATCATAATTGTTTAGTCTCATGAATGTGACTATCATAAAATTCACACCTAATGTTTTACATGTCAAATTGAACACGACTCAATAATCTCCTTCGTTCCCTTGATAATTTTCTTCTCCTAAAGTTTTGGATCATTAACTAACTTACAATCTTAAGTCCAACCTCCATATCACAACCCCTACAAGACCCACTAAGTTTCAACCACGCTTCCGTCGCGCCACTCTGATTAAATCGATTAAGAACAAAATTTGTGTTCTTGTGCAATATTCACACAATGTTTAGGTGAAGAAATATTTCGATCAAGGTTGAGTTGGTGCATAAATTCACACACCATCTCTTGAGGATTTTCGAGACACATGACCAACACTAACAAGACTAAAAACTAAGCCACTAACTTGTAGTCCAATCTAGATCAAACTTGTAAGACCCATAATTTTAAAGTACCCTTTATGTATTTTTGGTGTATTTTGGATTTTGGCTCGGAGACTTTTTAGCCAAGGTTAATAATATTTTGGAGTTTTTATAATCAAAAAGATATTTTGATGCCGATTAGAATTTCTCGTCGATAAATAAATTGAATTAAGTGCGGTGAATCCTTTACGGAGAATCTAATGCGTTACGGGTGAAACGGTAATTTAACAAATATCTAGATATTTTGAGATATTTGTTAAGTTATATTTATTATATATATATGTTTGCTTGGAGGGAAAAAGAAAGGAAAACTAGAAGGAAGGAAAAGGAAAAGAAAATAGTATAAAAGGGAAAGAAGGAAAAAGGAAGAAAGGAAAAACAAAGGAAAGAAAAAGAAAGGGAAGAAAATCGAAAATTTCCATCTTCTTCCTCTGAACCGCGAACGGATTTCCCTCCTTCTCCCATTTTCAATTTCGTTGCTTTCTTTTCTTCAAAACTAGTAACCCAAGGTTGGGTGAGTGTTAGAACAAAGGTTTCGCAACTCCACTCTTCTTCTTTGATCCGAAAACGAAGAAAAACGGTATTTGAAATTCAAACACAAACCCCTCAGTTTCTTCTGAATCCAAGCTTCATTTTGCGAAGAGTTAGAAGGGAAAGTTGCTCACCACCACGCCACGGTGCTAGGGGACCAATTTGGAGGCGACGTTGTGAGCAAAGATTTAACCGGCTTTACTCGCGGTACCGGAAAACCACGTTGAAGCTAACGTTAAGGTAAGGGCTCCTTCCAAACTTCTAGTTTGCATTAGGGACTTATCTATGGTTGTGTGGGAAAGAATTTGTTAGGGTTTAATGTATCGATTTGGGGAAAAACGAATCCAATGCGTTACGGGTAAAACCTTAGAGTTAGGTTTTGTTTATATTGATGAATGTATCGTGGTAAATGAATTTGAAGTCATTGTGTATGACTATGAGTAAATGAAGTCTGATGCATTTGGGTGTCACGTTGTGTTGAATTGTGTTCGTTGTATTTGGCGTGTCCATACTTGATGTTTGTTAATTGGTGTGTTTGTTGTGAATTATGGTTTGAATGTGAGAGTATGTTTGAGTTTGTTTCTGTGGAATTTGAAAACCATTAGAGTTAAACGAGTATTAAAAATGGGGAATCTTTTAATACCTCGGTTTACTTAATGTGCGTTTGAGGAAAATGTTTAAATTAACTGGACGTTAAGAATGGGGAATCTCTTAATGTCTCGGTTACTTAACTATCGTTTTTGAAAATCGTTTCAGTAAATGAGAATTAAGAATGGGGAATCTCTTAATGTCTTGTTTACTGAATGTTTTGTGTGAAAATCGTTTAAATCAAAAGTATATTAAGAATGGGGAATCTCTTAATATGTCTGTTTGCTTAACGTTTTGTTTTGAAAATCATTAAGATAAATCGGTATTAAGAATGGGGAATCTCTTAATGACTTATTTATTTAATGTTGTTTTGAAAATCGTTTAAGTTAACTGGGCGTTAAGAATGGGGAATCTCTTAATGTCTTGGTTACTTAATGGTTGCTGTGAAAGTCGTTTAAGTTAAATGGGTATTAAAAATGGGGAATCTTTTAATATCTGCATTTGCTTAACGATTGTTGTGGATGGAGTCTGTGTATGCTCATGCATTTCATTTGGTAAATTGTGTTGACCCGTGATAGGTGACACCTTGGTAAACTGTACTGACCCGTGATAGGTGGTACGTTTACGATTTACATTTTTGGTAAATTGTGCTGACACGTGATAGGTGGCACCTCGGTAAACAGTACTGGTCTGCGATAGGCGGTACGTTTTCGATTTACGCTTTTTCTTTTAGTAAATCGTGTTGACCCGTGATAGGTGACACCTCGGTAAACTGTACTGACCCGTGATAGGTGGTACGTTTATGATTTACGCATTTTAGTAAATCGTGCTGACCCGTGATAGGTGGCACCTCGGTAATTGGTACTTTGGCCTGCGATAGGTGGTACAATTATGATTTACGGCCCTTCGAGGAGGGTTTTGGTTTGGAATTCCGAGTCCATGCATTTTGGCATATACGCATTGCATTAGGGTGCTTGGCACGCGAGTCGTATTTGATTTGAGTTTATGATTGAGTGATTTGAATTTTGATTTATCGTGGTAATTACGTTGAAGGTGCTAAGTGTTATGTGTTGGTTATTGGGTGTAAGTATGATGGTTATCGAGATCCCATTTGCCGTGGTAATCGCGTAGGAATTGCTAAGTGTTAGGTTGTGGATTTGATTAGGAATGACTTGAGTTAATTCATGAATTTTTGGAAAAATGATCAGGGAAATCGATTTCCCAATCGATTGGATGGGTAAACAGGGACTTGGCCAAATGGACAAAATCGATTAGCCAATCGATTCTGTAATCAGTTTTCGAAAATCATTTACCAAATCGATTGGGAAATCAGGGACTCATCCATATTCGACCAAATCGATTTGGAAATCGATTGGCTTAAAACCTGGGGGCTCAGTACTCACTCAATCGATTGCCAAATCGATTGATTTAGCCCAGGATTCTGTTTTCATTGAAAACCTTCACCCAATCGATTTCCCCAATCGATTGGATGG
>NC_021162.2:29034794-29039550 GCF_000331145.2 Cicer arietinum | reverse complement strand
GTTTTATTTTAATTTCTTTTGAAAAAAAAAATATACCCTCGCTTTGAAAAACGGGGTGTTACATTGTGGTATCAGAGCATAGGTTTAGTTTTCTTTGGGAGCTGTGGAACCTTGGTTATAGATTGTAGGTCGACCTATAAGTTAGGAGTTGTTATCTGATCATGTGTCGGTTTAGGTGACTTGAGTTGTCAAGTCCAATTTAATTGTGTGTTGTTAGTCGGACGTTAGTTTAGAATTATTTGAAGTAGTGTTAAAACTCTACTTGATGATGGTTCTTATAGGAAACCATGCCGCCCAGAAGGAATGACGCTCCGAGAGCCAACGCTAGGAATGACCAAATGGCGGAGGCTATGAACAACATGGCTGCTTCTGTCGCTGCACAGACCGCTGCCCAGACTCAACGGGATCTTGAAAAGAGGGGAAGAGAGATCCGTGCTGCAGAATCAAGAGGGTTGGAAGACTTCCGTCGTTACAATCCTCCTAAGTTCAAGGGGGATGAGGGTTCAGAGAAGGCGGATCAATGGATCCAAGAAGTGGAGAAAATCTTTGATATGATTAACTGCCAGGCTGGAGTGAAGGTCAGCTATGCCACGTATATGTTGCTAGGGGATGCTGAATACTGGTGGAGGAGTGCAAGGTTGTTGATGGGAGCAGCCCACGAGGAGGTGAACTGGGAATCGTTCAAAAGAAAGTTTTTAGACAAATACTTTCCGATGAGTACCAGGACTAAGTTGGGTGACGACTTTCTGAAACTTCACCAGGGGAGCCTGACTGTGGGCGAGTATGCTGCTAAATTTGAATCACTATCGAGGCATTTCAGGTTCTTCCGTGAAGAAATTGATGAACCGTTCATGTGTCATCGTTTCCAAGACGGATTGAAGTATGAGATTCAAGATTCCGTCTTACCTTTGGGAATTCAACGTTTCCAAGCGCTGGTGGAGAAATGTAGAGAAGTGGAGGATATGAAAAACAAGAGGGCTAGCCGAGTAGGGAATTTTAATTCGGGAGGCCCTAGTCGGGCGAATTATCAGAACAAGGGGAAGCAAGTTGCTAAACCTTATAATCGACCCCAGAATAACAACGGTGGGCAGAGTCGCCCGGGGAACCAGAATTTCGGGAGGCAATTGGGGCAAGTGCTTCGATGTTTCCGATGTGGGGGAGAAGGACACTATGCTAGTGCTTGTACCACTAACATCCCCATCTGTCACAATTGTCGGAAGTCGGGGCACATGGCAAGGGATTGCACGGCTCCAAAGGTGGAACCAGTGGTGAATGTAGCTAGGGCTACCCGTCCTACTGCTAGAGGACGCATTTATTGTGTGAATGCTGAAGAGGGAAATCCATCTGGTAATCTGATTCAGCGTGATTGTGAGATTGCAGGTAACACTCTAACTGCACTCTTTGATTCGGGGGCAACCCATTCCTTCATTGCTATGGACTGTGTGAATCGCTTGAAGTTATCTGTGTCTGCTTTACCTTTTGATTTGGTTGTTTCCACGCCTGCTAAGACCTTAACCGTAAATTCAGCATGTTTACATTGTCGAATGACTATTCAGAATAGGGATTTCTTGGTTAATCTAATTTGTTTGCCGCTACAATCACTCGAGGTCATCCTCGGTATGGATTGGATGTCTTATCATTATGTGATTTTGGATTGTGCTCGTAAATTGGTTCTTTTCCCCGAACCAGGAGTTGTTAAGTATTTAGCTGCTAACAAACTCCGAGTGTCGCTAAGTGAAGGGACTCATGAGTTTTTGTCTCTGGCAAATGTGGAGGCAAAGATAAATGTGGATATAGAAGATGTGATACTTGTCAACGAGTATCGGGATGTATTTCCAACGGAAATTCCAGGATTGCCACCGGTAAGAGAAGTGGAATTCTTCATTGATTTGCACCCAGGAACGGGACCCATTTCAATGGCACCTTATCGAATGTCGCCATTGGAATTAAATGAGCTCAAAGGCCAAATTGAAGACTTGTTGGAGAAGAAATTCATCAGACCAAGTGTATCACCATGGGGTGCTCCAGTTTTGCTAGTTAAGAAGAAGGACGGAAGCTCGCGCCTATGTGTGGATTATAGACAGCTTAACAAGGCAACTATTAAGAATCGTTATCCTTTGCCACGAATCGATGATTTGATGGATCAATTGAGGGGGGCCGCGATATTTTCGAAGATTGACTTGAAGTCGGGTTACCATCAGATCCGAGTAAGGGAAGGAGACATTCAGAAAACAGCTTTCAGAACCCGCTACGGACATTATGAATACCTGGTTATGCCGTTTGGAGTTACCAATGCACCGGCAATTTTCATGGACTACATGAACAGGATCTTTAATTCGTTCCTTGATAAATTCGTGGTGGTATTCATTGATGATATATTGATTTATTCAAGGACTGAAGAAGAGCATGGAGAACATTTGCGACAAGTTCTTGAGATTTTACGCGAGAAGCGATTGTATGCCAATCTGTCGAAGTGTGAATTTTGGCTAGAGAAAGTGAATTTCTTGGGACATGTGATAACCAAGGAAGGAATCGCTGTAGATCCGGCTAAGATTGAGGCGGTTCTTGCTTGGAAACAGCCTCAGACTGTCACTGACATACGGAGTTTTGTAGGACTGGCAGGGTACTACAGGAGGTTTATCGAAGGTTTTGCTAAGATTGTGACTCCACTGACACAACTCACTAGAAAGGATCAACCGTTCGCATGGACAGAGAAGTGTGAGGAAAATTTCCAGTTACTAAAGAGAAAGTTGACGACCTCACCTGTATTGGTATTACCGCAATCAGAAGAACCCTATGAAGTTTATTGTGATGCATCTCACCAAGGGTTGGGATGTGTTCTGATGCAACACAAGAAAGCTGTGGCTTATGCCTCAAGACAATTGAAGATTCATGAGAGAAACTATCCTACCCATGATTTGGAGCTTGCCGCAGTTGTTTTTGCATTGAAGATCTGGAGGCACTATTTATATGGGTGCACGTTCACCGTGTTTAGTGACCATAAAAGCTTGAAATATTTGTTTGATCAGAAGGAGTTGAACATGCGCCAGAGACGATGGATGGAGACTCTCAAGGATTTTGATTTCACACTGCAGTACCACCCTGGGAAGGCCAATGTAGTGGCTGATGCGTTGAGCAGAAGAAGTGTATCGGTGTCTTCACTGATTATGGCTAGACAACAAGAGTTGTGGGGAGCTTTTAGAGACTTGCACTTGAACGTAGAGTTTGCACCGGGAATTTTGAAATTCGGAATGATTAAGATCTCGAGTGGATTACTTGAAGACATTGCGAATTCTCAGGATGACGTCTTAATTCAAGAGAAGAGGAATCTAATAGTACAAGGGAAGACGACTGAGTTCAAGATTGGGGCAGATAATGTTTTGCGGTGTAATGGTAGGATTTGTGTACCAGCCATTACAGATATGCGGAAAACGATTTTAGAAGAGGCGCATAAGAGTAAGCTGAGTATTCATCCTGGGGCAACAAAGATGTATCAGGATTTGAGGCAGAATTATTGGTGGCCAGGAATGAAGAAACATGTGGCGGAATATGTATCCACTTGTCTAACTTGTCAGAAAGCGAAGGTGGAACATCAGCGACCCGCTGGGATGTTTTCCATGGATTTTATAACCGGATTACCAAAGACAAGGAGAAAGAATGATTCCATATGGGTGATAGTGGATCGACTAACTAAATCTGCTCACTTTTTGCCGGTAAGGACCACCTATAAGGTAGATCAGCTAACGGAGATCTACATTGCTGAAATTGTGAGATTACACGGGGTACCATCGAGTATTGTATCAGACCGTGATCCGAAGTTCACATCACATTTTTGGGGAGCATTACACGAAGCTTTGGGAACGAAGCTACGGTTGAGTTCAGCTTACCATCCACAAACGGAAGGACAGACTGAAAGGACGAATCAGTCCTAGGAAGATCTGTTGAGAGCATGTGTATTAGATGATAGAGGAAGTTGAGACGACGTGCTTCCGTTGATTGAGTTCACCTACAACAATAGCTTCCATGCAAGTATTGGAATGGCTCCATATGAGGCCTTATATGGGCGCAAGTGTCAAACGCCCTTGTGTTGGTATAAGGACGGTGAAAATATGATTGTCGGACCAGAGATGGTGCAACAGACCACAGCTAAGGTAAGGAAGATCAAGGAGAAAATGAAGACTCAACAAGATCGTCAGAAGAGTTACGCGGACAAGCGTCGCAGACTTTTGGAATTCGAATAGGGTGACCATGTATTTTTGAGAGTCACACCTACTACTGGAGTAGGTAGAGCCTTGAAATCGAAGAAGTTGACTCCGAAATTCATTGGACCATATCAGATTTCTGCACGAGTTGGGCCGGTTGCTTATCGGATTGCGTTACCTCCGATACTGTCCAATATTCATGACGTGTTTCTTGTGTCACAGTTGCAGAAATATCTTGCAGATCCATCTCATGTGATTGAACCAGACACAATCCAGCTAAAGGATAACCTGTCGTTCGAAGTACCACTTGTGAGAATTGATGACCGGAAGATCAAGCGATTGAGGACCAAGGATGTTTCATTGGTCAAGGTAATTTGGAATCCAATTACTGGAGATGCGACTTGGGAACTGGAGAGCAAGATGAGAGAGCAACACCCAGAGCTATTTATCGACGCATAGTTTCGAGGACGAAACTAATTTTAGGGGGGGGTAGTAATGTAAGACCCATAATTTTAAAGTACCCTTTATGTATTTTTGGCGTATTTTGGATTTTG
>NC_021162.2:29007663-29034601 GCF_000331145.2 Cicer arietinum | reverse complement strand
ATATATATATATATATATATATATGTGTGTTTGCTTGGAGAGAATAGAAAGAAAGGAAATTAGAAGGAAGGAAAAGGAAAAGAAAATAGTATAAAAGGGAAAGAAGGAAAAAGGAAGAAAGGAAAAACAAAGGAAAGAAAAAGAAAGGGAAGAAAATCGAAAATTTCCATCTTCTTCCTCTGAACCGCGAACCCATTTCCCTCCTCCCATTTTCAATTTTGTTGCTTTCTTTTCTTCAAAACTAGTAACCCAAGGTTGGGTGAGTGTTAGAACAAAGGTTTCACAACTCCACTCTTCCTCTTTGATTCGAAAACGAAGAAAAACGGTATTTGAAATTGAAACACAAACCCCTCCGTTTCTTCTAGATCCAAGCTTCATTTCGCGAAGAGTTAGAAGGGAAAGTTGCTCACTACCACGCCACGGTGCTAGGGGACCAATTTGGAGGCGACGTTGCGAGCAAAGATTTTACCGGCTTTACTCGCGGTACCGGAAAACCACGTTGAAGCTAACGTTAAGGTAAGGGCTCCTTCCAAACTTCTAGTTTGCATTAGGGACTTATCTGTGGTTGTGTGGGAAGGAATTTGTTAGGATTTAATGTATCGATTTGGGGAAAAACGAATCTAATGCGTTACGGGTAAAACCTTAGAATTAGGTTTTGTTTATATTGATGAATGTTTCGTGGTAAATGAATTTGAAGTCATTGTGTATGACTATGAGTAAATGAAGTCTGATGCATTTGGTGTCAGGTTGTGTTGAATTGTGTTCGTTGTATTTGGCGTGTCCATACTTGATTTTTGTTAATTGGTGTGTTTGTTGTGAATTATGGTTTGAATGTGAGAGTATGTTTGAGTTTGTTTTCTGTGGAATTTGAAAACCATTAGAGTTAAACGAGTATTAAAAATGGGGAATCTTTTAATACCTCGGTTTACTTAATGTGCGTTTGAGGAAAATGTTTAAGTTAACTGGGCGTTGAGAATGGGGAATCTCTTAATGTCTCGGTTACTTAACTATCGTTTTTGAAAACCGTTTCAGTAAATGAGTATTAAGAATGGGGAATCTCTTAATGTCTTGGTTACTTAATATTTGTTTTGAAAATTGTTAAGTTAACTGGGCCTTAAGAATGGGGAATCTCTTAATGTCTTGGTTACTTAATATTTGTTTTGAAAATTGTTAAGTTAACTGGGCCTTAAGAATGGGGAATCTCTTAATGTCTTGTTTACTGAATGTTTTGTGTGAAAATCGTTTAAGTCAAAAGTATATTAAGAATGGGGAATCTCTTAATATGTCTGTTTGCTTAACGTTTTGTTTTGAAAATCATTAAGATAAATCAGTATTAAGAATGGGGAATCTCTTAATATGTCTGTTTGCTTAACGTTTTGTTTTGAAAATCATTAAGATAAATCAGTATTAAGAATGGGGAATCTCTTAATATGTCTGTTTGCTTAACGTTTTGTTTTGAAAATCATTAAGATAAATCAGTATTAAGAATGGGGAATCTCTTAATATGTCTGTTTGCTTAACATTTTGTTTTGAAAATCATTAAGATAAATCAGTATTAAGAATGGGGAATCTCTTAATATGTCTGTTTGCTTAACGTTTTGTTTTGAAAATCATTAAGATAAATCAGTATTAAGAATGGGGAATCTCTTAATATGTCTGTTTGCTTGTGGTACGTTTATGATTTACGCATTTTAGTAAATCGTGCTGACCCGTGATAGGTGGCACCTCGGTAATTGGTACTTTGGCCTGCGATAGGTGGTACAATTATGATTTACGGCCCTTCGAGGAGGGTTTTGGTTTGGAATTCCGAGTCCATGCATTTTGGCATATACGCATTGCATTAGGGTGCCTGGCACGCGAGTCATGTTTGATTTGAGTTTATGATTGAGTGATTCGAATTTTGATTTTTGATTTATCGTGGTAATTACGTTGAAGGTGCTAAGTGTTATGTGTTGGTTATTGGGTGTAAGTATGATGGTTATCGAGATCCCATTTGCCGAGGTAATCGCGTAGGAATTGCTAAGTGTTAGGTTGTGGACTTGATTAGGAATGACTTGAGTTAATTCATGAATTTTTGGAAAAATGATCAGGGAAATCGATTTCCCAATCGATTGGATAGAAGTCAGGGACTTGGCCAAATGGACAAAATCGATTAGCCAATCGATTTTGTAATCAGTTTTCGAAAATCATTTACGAAATCGATTGCCCAATCGATTGGGCCTTAAGTCAGGGACTCATCCATATTCGACCAAATCGATTTGGAAATCGATTGGCTTAAAACCTGGGGGCTCAGTACTCACTCAATCGTTTGCCAAATCGATTGATTCAGCCCAGGATTCTGTTTTCATTGAAAACCTTCACCCAATCGATTTCCAAATCGATCGGCTCAGTGAAAATCCTCAGTTTGAGTTAGATGATTGATTACTCCTTAACTTATCCATGTCTTGATTTGTTATGTGTTAATTAGGAGATTGAGAACTTCATTTTACTTTCACTTTTAATTGGCAAAGTATTGTATGAACTTTTCGCATATTGAAAATCCCGTTAAGGTGCATGCTTAGTTGAAAAGTTATTTTGAGCATTTAAAAACTTAATTGCTATGTGTTAACTGTTATTTTTTTGGTTGGTGACTCTTTACATTTATTGTGGAAATCTGGGCTTTGCCCTCAGATGAGAGTTAGGACGGTCCTACCGGTTCGTACCCTACGGACGGGAATGGAGATGGGAACGCTTGACTGCAGTTACGTTAGGAGGATCTCACGGGGCGCGTGGAGATCACTCAGGGTGTATAGCTTTTTGGTAGGATGATCAGATTAGGATGATGTATATGGACTAGGTGTCCTTCTTTTTGGATTGGAGTATTTTTAGTTTGGAAAACTGTACTTATACTAATATTGTCAGTTTGACATCTTATTTGAATGGGTTCCATGTACCATTTGTTGTTGTGTAAATGGTTTGGATTTATAATTGGAGAAACTTTTCCGCTGCTTGTAAATTATAATGACTCAATTATTTATCCAAAGACATTTCCTTGTTTATCTCTCTGTTTTAGTTTAATATCTTTTGAAAAAAAAAAATACCATCGCTTTGAAAAACGAGGTGTTACAAAACTGCTCTGATGCCACTTGTAACATCTCGCTTTTTCGAGACATTAACTAACGAAATTCTAATCGTAAAAATACAAATTCGTTTATTTATTTATTTATGATTATTTTAAATACTAATTTATCTTAAAATCAACTAATGAAATTTTTAGCTATATTTTCAAAAATAATGAATCAAAGTATTTGCAATTACTAAAAGTAAAATTAATACGTTAAACAAAAGAAACTCTTAGAGCCAAAACTCTTGACGTTTTACTACCCAAACATAAATACTAGTTGGTCAAACACTTTGAACTTGTGGAAAACTCACCCAACAAGTCTAACATCGGCACAAAAGTATATCGGAGCCTCCAACTGCATGCTATTGTATTTCCTCGCATTTATCCTATTAGGTTGACCGTAACATTATTCGCTCAAGTAACACTATGTGTGACGTCCTGTCAAATGTAAGGGTCATCTCCAAATAACAAACACATAGCAAATATGCATGCATATATAGTTTTTATAACAAAAATATAAATGAATCATATATTTCATTTAACAGTTAAAAATCACAACGCACCAAAGATACATATCAACCAAAATGCACAACCTATTTGTTAGATTATATGTCAATGCATGATTCCGGAATATCACCTCCCCCACAAGGGCTTCGTGGGTCCTTCCAAGCAACACCACTAACTCAAAATCCCCACAACGATCTGTGGGCTCCAATCAATTATGGTCGCACCACACAACTTTGGACTCCAACAAATTATGGACGCACCACACAACTATGAATGCATGAATGTAGACACTTTTGTTAGTAACAATATAGATCACTCAACCAGAGCGTTCAAAATTATTCAACTTTGTCCTAAACCAACTTATTTTAGACACAAAGTAATCACCTTGAATAACCACAACATGTCAAGCACAACTATTATAAAATTCATTTTAAAAATAACACGCAAACAAAACCAATAGACAACATCATAGTACATTTATATCACATATAATTCAAGTAGGAAAGCGGATAGACTGATGCTCTTACCTTTATGAGTGTCGCTATTAAAATTCTCACACAGCGGTCTTCGCTCCAACTGTGCTGCACCATCACAAATGAATTTACTTCTCACTTAGTGTCATAATTTTTTAGTTTTATTTTTTATAGATTGACGTACATAATCTATTACTAGTGTGATCGTTATTACAATAATAATGAGATAGTAGAGTTTCTAATAATATATGATATTAAGAACTTTCATTCTCTTTACTGTGTAATAATTGTTCCTACCGTCTAACTCATTTACTACTTTACCTAAACATCATAACAATATCATTCCCTTTCTTGTGTAATAATTGATCCTACCATCTAACCCATTTAATACTTTATCTAAACATCATAACACAAATATAATACCTATATTCCTGATAGTTGATTAAGATAAAAAAAATAAAGATATAATTAGAGAGACATATTCATCGATCAATTTTATTCTATTTTATTTTATTTTTTCAAAATATCAATAAAGGGTTGTGTTCTACTACCAATAAAAATGGTTATATAAAGTTAATATGACCATAAAGAATTCTTACTTGAGGGGATGAATACTAACTCCTTTAGTTCTTGAATTTCTTCCTTTTTCTCTCATAAACCCTTTTTTCTATATCGTAGAGCGTTTGTGAATGGAAGACGTCGGTTTTGTATTTTTTCCTTTCTTTCAGTAGAAGTGGGTAACGTGAAATTTCAACCTAAGCCCATTAAGACCCTAATTATTCACTCATCAGTTTAATGTAATTTTAACGTTTCCCGATTCATGCTTTTATTATTATTATTATTATTATTATTATTATTATCATTATTATTATTATTATAATAATAATAATAGTAATAATAATTATTATTATTATCAAAAATTAAAATAACACAATACAATAGTAACTATCATCAACAATTTCTAGAATAATTATCTCTACTCCTAATAAGGTAAAATATAAAAATAAAATAAAATGCTTGGATGTTACATTCTACCTATCTTAAATAGTTCCGTCCTCGAAACTGACGCTAATGAAGAAAAATGCGGGTCTTACAAGATGTATCCATGATTTTGACCAAATGATGAGATATTTAAACCCATTTGTTTTATAGACTTATCTAATGGAGGAATCAAATAACGATCTTCCATAAGATAGTTTTGGTCTTTCACTTACAGTTGAGTCTTCTTCAAATATAATCTTGTTTCAAAATCATTCCACATGTGTCATCTATGGGTCATATCAAATGGAGATATTTTACCCATCAAAGAATGAGCTTCCAACTTACTCCAGTATTATACACATGCTGCTTCTTCCAAGAGAATGATGATCAAATGATTGATTCTTATTTATCAATTCATTTGAAGCATTTATGGAGTTTATCTTGATTTTAGCCCAGGATACTCGAGTGTATCCTCCAAACTTTGTTTTGATGAGGGACTACAACTTGTTACCATTCAACCTTCAAAATATATGTTGTTGAGTGAGAGATGTATTACTAACCATTTCTTATAATGGATTAACTACACATTTGAAAATACATTGTAGGTAATTGAAGTTTTAATCAACTTCTCTCTATTTGGTTAGTTTCATATGTTGAAATGCATTATAATGTTTCTATTATTTTGCACTAATAGTTTTGTTGTATTAACTAATACTTCTTCCTATCATTAGCTAAATTTCAATATTAGCATATGACTCTTCTCATTGATTAACTTAATTTGCCTTATGGAAGTACAAGAGTTTTGTCTCGTTTGTCATTGAAGAGTTTTAAAACTACAACCAAAAACCACAATAAAATTAAGAGAATTTTTAGACCATATTTAAGCATGTTTTTGGAGAGAGAAAAACAAAGAAGGGAGTTTCCATCTGCAGTTGACAACAATTCTTTCACTCCTAAGAGAAACCTAAAAAGGTAAAACGACTCTCATGAATCTCAATGGCAGAAAGTTGAGGAAGGTTATGACGACGACAACCTCAAGATGCTAGAGTAAAAAACACTTGTATGTTATTTATTGAACTAATGGATTAAGTCCAAGACTGTATTGTGGTTAAATCTCTCTATAAGGAGAGGACTGAATGTAGCAACAATTTATTGTGAGCTAGTATAAAGTTATTTGTGTCTCCTTCATCTTCTTCTATTTCTCGCATCTTAGTAATTTATGATTCATCTTTACTCTGCCTAAACCTGTCTTATAAAATTAATTTGAATGTTTTGATAAAGAAAAGCTTTTTGTAATGAAATCGAATTAGCTTTTAGAAACAAAAAACAAAATTCAAACCACCCATTTCTTATGTTTTCCAGCACCTTCACATACAAGTATTATTTACTCTACCTCTTTAGGCTTTGAGTATTTTTTTGATCCCGCTCTAGGAAGTTACCATTAACACCCTTCTCAACTTTCTACTAAGTTGTCATTGAGGTTCATAAGAGTTTTATACCTCTTCAGGTACCTCTTATGGATGAAAAAGTTATTGCCAACATCGTTCTGCTCTACATCAGTTTCAATTTGTGCATTAATTGACACAAAGTATGTTCCTAGGATTCTAACTTTCATTGAGAGGATATTAGATTTCAAGTCCTATATTCATTCAAGTGTATGAAACACATAAGTTAATTTAGGTCAATTCTAATAAATCTCTACTAAATGGTTTTTGATTCATTTTTCTTTTGTTGTATTATATACTTCTACATAGATTATTCTTAATACATCACCCTTTTTCATTCTTATTATATTTTATTTTGGTTAGTTTCTACTTAAATACTGAAAAATGCATCCATTGAGGGTATCACTGTTGGAGGTCTTGAATAAGAATTTAAGACAAATCAACCTTTAAGATATAACTATTGTTGAAGATCTTGTTGCAATGCTTCTTATTGCTTTATTATGACTTATTCTATTAGTAGACATAATTACTTGTTTATTAAGGTGATAATATTTTTTGTATTATAAACACATAGATTATTACCTCTAATTTACTCATGATTTATAGTACCTTAAAATATATAGTATTAATACAAATCTTTGTCTTCCAACTCAATCAGAAAACATAGAAAATACAATTAAGGAAATAATTGTTCTTATTTGTTTGTTTGGTTATCATCAAAATATCAACCAAAGGATGAGAGCTAAAACCACTTTTGTAATAAAAAAACGCTACAATAATCATCTGCCAATGACTAAAGATCTAAAGTTAACAAAGAGTGAAGACCTTCGTTGATCCTCTGACTCGCGACCAAAGAAGAAAGCTCTTAATGAAGTCAATGCTATGATAAATGTCAAATCATTTGATGAACAAAGAAGGAGAATTGATTATTTAAGGCAAATGCACTATGACTATGAAGAATCTATTAAAGTTGTGTCCGAGTTTGATCAACGCGCTATCAACGCGCCTCTGATGAATATGATAATACTAACTCGCTCTAATAACTGTGCATCTAATAATTCATGGAATCTATTTGATTGTGTGGTCAATGCAAGGAGTCAATACTCTAATCAAGTAAATGCTCTGATAAAAGGTCAACTTTATTAAGTCAAACATCTAAGCTCATAACTTTAAAAAAGTCAACTTATCAACATCCTCTACTCATCAAAGTTGGACTTTTTATATAATTGAAGAAGTACAATGACATCATTTGAAAGTGTCATCCTATGATATACATGTCTTCTTAAGTCAAGATATGACACATATTTTAAAGGTTAGTTCAAGATCTCAGACATTAATATCATCAGTGGATATATTCTTTAGTGTTTAAAAATAAATGTCTCTCAATTTGGGAATGATTTGATACAATGAAAAAGATTTATGTAAAAAGCCTAGAACACATCAAAATAAAATAATGAATGAAAAATTATGTCGGTAGAGAGTTGTTAGAATTGATGTAAATCAATCAATTTGTTTTATACACTTGAAGCGGTATATGTTTTAACATATAATATCCTATCAATGAGAGTTTGCATCCAAGAAATAGATTTTGTGTCAATTAAGACAAATTAGAATTGATGTAAATGTGGCAACAAATCTTTCATCTATAAGAGGTATCCAATGAGGTGTATTAATACTAATAAACCTTAATAGAAACTTGCCATAAAATTGAGAAGACTAAAAATACTTCTAATGGTAATAGCTTTTAGAGGTTAAAGAAGAATACTCAAAGTCTGAAGAGATAGAGTAAATAATATTTGTATGCTATTGCTTAAATAGTGGATTAGATCCTCAACCATACTAAAGAAAAATCTATTTGTAAGGAGAGGACTAGATGTAGCTACTATTTATTGTGAACTAGTATAAAAATATTTAGGTTTCTTTTCTGTCTCTACTCTACATTTAATTTAAGTTCTATAAGATTTGAGTTTATTATACTCAAACTATTTTATAATCATAAGATGAATGATATGATAAGGAACATATCTCTTTGTTTAAGCAACACAAATAATTTTCAGAAATTGAAAAACACAATTCAAACCCCATTTTTCTTTTGTTTTCCAGCATCTTCAAGAATGAGTGTTGACATTAGAAAAATTTATGGATTCCATATTGAAACAAGAAATGAAGGGGGTATTTAATACCTTTATCTCCCAGAACATGATTTGGACAAAGCATGTGTATTGGAAAAGCTTCCCACATTCTCATCTGGATTGTACTACACTTATATTAGAAAAATTGAAGCACGTGTAATTGTAAACCAAAAGTTTACAAATGATAATAAGTTTGTTGTTTGACATGATTGGCTGGGCCATCTCGAGTCTATAATGATGCGATAAATCAATGAAAATTCATGTATTCATCATTTGAAAATTCATGAGATTCTTCAATCAAATAAGATCTCCTCCACTTATTTCTCTCAAGGGAAGTTGATATTTGGACTATCACCAACAAAAATTAGAAGTGAGTCGGTCAATTTTTTAGAATGTATACATGGTGATATTTGTGGGCGAATACACCAATCATGTGGACCATTTCAATTTGTTATGGTTTTAATTGAAGCATCAACTAGTGTTAGAACCAATTTGATTTGAAGAACTATGATCCTCACTTGTTTTGATTATAACAAAATTATTTTGTAGAAACAATTTAAAGCACTAACGTTCTATTTAAGTGAGAAGTTCCCATATCAGGTTTATTTTGAATGACTTTACACTACATCCTCTAATGTTTGGACTAAGTTAATATAACACCAAGACTCCTCACTGAAATTCGTATTTTGAGTCTTACGTGCTCTAAATCATGCTTGTGGTGATTTTGTTAATGCAAACAATGCTATGATTTTTTTGGATATGATGGTTACAACAAGCACTTGGTTATTCTCCCTCTAAAAAGCAAGTTGATTGTTTTCATCTGATAATCGCGTCAAACATCTGACTGTCAAAATCCATTTAAAAGTCAACACTTTAGATAGTCAATGCTTCGATGGAAGTAAATGTTATGAAAAGGGAAAGCTATGAAAAGTCACAACTTTAAAAAGTCAACCATTTGAAGAAGACAAACTTGTGGATCATCTACTCAATACCCTAAATCGTTTTTTTTAAGGTCTATGCGACATGCTTTGACCATGAGATCCTCTGCTCTTTCTGTCTTTGTATCATGGTAGACATAATCAATTACAAGGATTAATTTTGGACAAACTTTAATGGTGAATCAATTTTTAAAAATTTGATACATAAATTTAAGATACATGCTTATTTTTTGCAATCATGACGATGACAAGAAACCCTAAAGCTCTCTATAAAAGAAAGTGCAATCCTCATTGAAGAAAAAACAACAACAACAATGTACCACAGTACAACTGTCTCTGCACTATTGCTCTCAATATTTTGTTTTGTATAAGTGTTGAGAAATATTTTATAAGAGTACAACTTTGTAAACACCCTCTTATGAGAGCTATTCAAAAAACCCTTAAACCTCTTCTACTTATAACCTAGCCCAATAGTGGTTGCATCTCTCAACAGCGTGACTATACTAAGCTAGAAGGTTAAAAAGACATAAACAGAAGCATATTGACTAATAGGTGTTAAGTTGGTGAATTAGAGGATTAAATCCTGTAGTTTGAAGGAATTGAGCTTAGCTACCATATTCACGGTGAACCAGAATAAATTGGTTGTATTGTTATGTGTTTTATTTATTTATTTGCTCAGTTTTCATCATTTTGTTTTAATCTTGTTAAAAGGTTTTTAAAATAAAACACAATTCAAAACCCTCCCCTTGTTGTGTTTCTTGTTATACAACTAGATGGTCACATGTTTGCTTGGTGTTCTCACATCTAGACATTCGCGAGATTACTTATTCAACTTATTCGAATAAGAGTTGACTTCCCCGATTATCCCATCAAGAAATTACGTGTTGATAATGTTGTGGAGTTTTCTCTAGTATTTGATGAGTATTCTATGTCCATTAGGATTGATATTGAATATCTTGTAGCACATATTTATACATAAAATAGACTTGTAAAATGATTTATTAAGCATATAAACTAATTTTAAGACTACCTCTTATGAGATGCAAACTTCCCATATGCACTTGGGGACATGCGATTTTGCATGCTGCAACATTGATGCGCATCAGACCAACAAGTTATCACAACTTTTCCCCTTTTCAATTAGTTTATGGTCAAGAATCTAATATTTCCCATGTGAGAATTTTTTGACGTGTGGTTTATGTTCTAATTGCTCTACCACATCTCACAAAGATGGGTTTCAAAGAAGGATGGGTATATATATGTTGGATATGAATCTCTATCTATTATTAAATATCTTGAACCAATAACATGTGATTTTTTATAGCTCAATTTGATGATTATCATTTTGAATAAATTTTCAATCTTTAAGGGGGAAAGAATAATAAACTAGAAAAACAAATCAGTTGGAATAAATTACCATTGTCTCGTCTTAATCCTCAAGCCAAATAATGTGAACTGGAAGGGCAAAATATAATTCATTTGCAAAACTTAGCAAATGAACTACCAAATGCATCCACTAATCCAAAATTTGTGACTAAATCATACATACCAGCTACAAATACTCCAATCAAAATGGATGCCGCTTGTGGACACTCCAATTTTACAAATGAGTCTCAATCATGTCTGAAGCGTGGTAGACTAGTTGGTTCCAAAGATAGAAATCCTTGAACAAAAAAAACTGCTAAAATGAAAGATGGCCCAAGTGAGGATATGGAAACTCTAAAAGAGTCTTCCGACATAATTAAAATTTCAATGCCAGGAGAGGTTGATCATGTCTACATGAAATTCAGGAAAATATAGACATCTCAACAAATTATGTAACTAATAGAAACAACATGAAGTCAATGTTGATGATATTTTTGCATATAATATAGCGCTAAATGTGATAAATGATAATGAGGTTCATGAACCAATTTTCATTAGGATTGTAGATAAAGAGATGATTGGCCACAATGGAAAGACACAATTGAAGCTAAATTAAGCTCTCTTTCTAAGAGAATTTTTTTGGGACCTATTGTCTAAATACCTGAAGGTATGAAATCAGTTTGATACAAATGGGTTTTTGTGCAAAAACAAAACGATAATGGTGAATTCGTGAGATGCAAATTTCGATGTGTAGGTCAAGGGTTTTACAAAAACATGTGATTGATTTTGATGAGACATATTCACATGTAGTGGATGCAAGTATTTTTCGATACTTAATTAGCATGATAGCAAATGAAGGGCTCAATCGCATGATGGATGTTGTTACAACGTATTTGTATGGCTCACTAGATAGTGACATTTACGTGAAACTCCAAAAAGGATTTAATTTTCCTAAGCAAGAAATTTTAGCTATTGGGAAGACTATTCAATCAAATTGAATAAGTCTCTTTATGGGCTAAACCAATTTGGATGCATGTGGTTTAATCATCTCAGTTAATAACTATTAAGGGAAGATATAAAAATGATTCAATTTGTCCATGCATTTTTATAAAAAAATCTGGAAATGAATTTGTCCATGCATATGTTGATGACATAGATATCATATAAACTCCTAAAGAGCTTCCAAATGCTATAGCTTGCATGAAGAAATAGTTTGAGATAAAGGACTTGGGAAAAGCAAAGTGTTATTGGGATAACAAATTGAGCACATGAACAATGGAGTTTCGTACACCAAAAATCTTATATAGAAAAGTACTCAAACATTTCTATATGGAAAAATCTCATCTATTGTGCACTCCAATGGTTGTGAGATCACTAGATATAGATATAGATCCTTTCGAACCTCGGAAAAAGGATGAAGAACTAGTTGGTCGTGAAGTACCATATGTTAGTGGCATTGTAGCACGAAACTACCTTGCTAATTGCACATGTCCTGACATATTATATTTGTCAATTTGTTTGCAAGATATAGTTCTTTACCTACACGGAGGCATTGGAACATTGGAACAGAGTTAAGCATATACTTCATTACCTTAGAGGTACAATAGATATAAGTTTGTTTTATTCCTAAGTAACAAAATTGGAATTCATTGGTTATGCAGATGCATATTGTTTATCAAACATGTTACTTATTTACATGTAGTTGTACAACCATGTTACTTATTTACATGTAGTTGTACAACCATTTCATGGAGATATGTGAAAAAACCATAACAACAATATCATCAAATCATGCAAAAAACTTAGCGTTACATGAGGCAAATGGTTGAGGTCTTTGATTCAACACATACGAGAGACTTGTGATTTGGCTTCCAAAAGAATAAATGGAACAACTATTTTCGAAGATAATATTTCATGTATTGTTCAAATGAAAAAGGGGTACGTTAAAGGAGATATAAAAAAAAAACTTATTTCTCCAAAGTTGTTTTTTACTCATGATCTTCATAAGAATGATGATATAGATATTCGACAAATTTATTCATGTGATAATCTTTCAGACCTTTTCACAAAGTCACTCCCAAGTAAAAAAAAATTAGCAACTTGTACAAAAGATTGGTTTTTGCCATCTCAGAGACGATTGTTAGGTTAAGGGGGGGAAAAATAAAGATGTTTTGCAGTTTTAACAAATGATCGATCGACGTCAAGGGAGAGTGTTATGAATAAACTTAGTGGATTTCCATGTTAGTTCATATTCCCCTAACTCCCATAAGTGAGTGGGTGTAATAATTACTAGTGGTGTTAGTAGTCTTTAAGTGATCATCACTTGCCTATATGTGTCATCTAAATAGGACTCACTTTGTATTATAAAGATATAATTCACAATAGAAAAATACAAAACTTCCACCTATCTTTCTTGTTCTCGCTCTTTTAGTTTCTTTTTAACAAATTTAGATTTATTTGAAACTTGAAAAAAACTCAATGGCACAAATTCCTTTTTCCTTAAAAAATATAGTCGCAGACCAACTGTGGTTTATGGATAAATTAAATTGAAAAACTAATGCAAACACGAGATCTTTTGTTGGAACCAATTTGGTCTCAAGCACAATTCTTTTGTGTGGTTTTGATGTTAACAAAGGTATTTTGTGAGAATAATTTATTGCACTAATGACTTCATTAAGTGTGCAGGAATTAGAACATGAAACCAAAAGAAGTTATCTGAAGCAAGAAATAAGAAGAAAAATATCAAAGGAAGTGACTAGAGGAAGGGAAATGAGGAAGTGACAAGAGGAAGCTAGTAGAGGAAGTCACTAGACAAAGTAAAAAGGTTAGAGGAAACAAAATCAAATCAGTCAACGAAAATGTCATAATCGGAAAAATGCACGCTCTGGAAAAGTACGCACATCTGCCTCTGATAGTGTGCTTCTGGTAGTTTAGTGTGTTTTTAGTAGTTCAAGGTGCTTCTTGTAGCTCAACGTGTTTCTAGTAAATCAGGGTTCCTCTAAAGATTTTGTGCCTTTGAAGATTTAGTGTGACTCGGGAGTTTCCATGCCTCTGATGAACAATAATTGTAGCATGTCTATGATGAACATTAATTGTAGCATGCTTCTGATGAATAGTAACTTTAGCATGCTTCTTATGAACACTAATTGTAGGATGTCTCAAATGAATAGTAACTTTAGAATGCCTTTAATTAATAGTATTTTTTAGCATGCCTTGGAAGTCTACTATTTTCAAGCCTGCCTCTGAAGCTCATGTTCCATTGGCTCAAATATTGAAACATGTTCCAGAATGTTGTCTTTGATAAGCAACCTATGTAGTTGAAATGACTCTAATAATGCAATAAATGTGAAGTTTCTCGTGCCACTAATTATAAGTCATGTAGCCTTGCATCTACCTCTGACTATGGTTATTCAAACATCACAACATTCGATTCCAACAATGAAGTCAATGACTATAAAGAATAAAAGTCAATGATTCTATGCATACCTTGAAGGTGCAAACACGAAAAAGGAAGTTTAATTGTGTTTGACTAAGTTGATAACTTTTTTAATATTTGATTAAATTAGTTCAGATTTGATGATTTACTTATAATAGAAACAATAACAAAACTAAGGAGTGACATAGTAAAGTAACATAAGTAATTTATCTTGATTCACCAATGACTTGGCTACATCCAGTCCATTCACTTAGAAGCATTTAATACACTAATTTAACAACTTGAATTACAAAGCACCTGACTCTCCAAGCCAATCTTCTCAAACAACCTAACAACCCCAAAATTTTGAGGAACCCACACACTTTGACTCTACTAGTCAAGTATTCTCCACACAATGTAACAACCTTAGATTGTTTAAGGCACACTAACATCATAATTGGGTTTCAATATAAAAGTTTGGAACTTGAGTGATTGCTTCTAACAAGATGATTATAACAATGACTTTCACACTTTAAGAAAAACACTTATAAAAATATTTATCATTCAAACAAGTGTTTCTCTCATTGACCTCTATGATGAATTTGGAATTTTGAGCTTGAGTTCTTCTACTTTTTTCTGATTTTTTGATGATCTTCTTCTTCAACCTTGAGTATCTATTTATAGATAAATTTAAGGCTTCAATTTAGTCCTTGTTTAATTTTGAATTGTATCTTCATTCCTAACTTAGTCAACGATGATCTTATTCCAAAATAAAATGTATCTATTTTGAGTGATATATTTGAAAAAACTAAATGTATCTTCTTCAGAGTATTTTTTCCTTGTAAACAATTCTTGATCAGATCTTCTTGTAAATAATTCATATCTTCTTGTTGATAAATCTTGATCAAATCTTCTTGTAAATAATTCATATCTTCTTGTAGATAAACCTTGATCAGATCTTCTTGTAAATAATTCATATCTTCTTGTGATAAATCTTGAGCAAATCTTCTTGTGAAAATGTTGATCAAATCACCTTGTAAATAATTCATATATTCTTGTGATAAGATATTGTTCATATCTTCTTCAAATCTTGACCATATCTTCTTTTCAACTTGGTTAAAGATTTTCTTCAATTATAAATCTAAATCAAATGTTATTTTAGATTGTCTTTAAAAACACAACTCTTTTGTCATACTTTGTGAAGTCAAATATATTAGTCTCATAAAATACTTTTGTTAACATCAAGGCTTTAAGTATAAAAGAAAATCAACTTGATTCCAACAATCTCCCATACTTTGATGATGACAAAACTGTATTTTTTGTAACAATTTTTCTTTTAAATACTTTGTCCTAAGTATGAAACTAAACTACTATAAGGTTGGCAAAACATCAATTAGGTAAAAGAATAAGGTTTAGATTTTTCTTGATGAAGTCAAACATACCTTCAGCTAGTGGTTTGGTGAATATGTCAACCTATTGATGTTCCGTATCTACAAACTCGATATTAAGCACACCTTTTTGAACAAAGTTTCTAATGAAATGGTTTTTGATTTTTATGTGTTTAGCTCTAGAATGAAGTATATGATTTTTAGTTAGGAAAATGGCAGAAGTGTTGTCACAATAAATAGGAATGTGGGTTTTTAGGACTTTGTGGTCTTTTAGTTGATGTTTCATCTAAAATAGCTGAGAGCTACAATCAGCTGTTGAAGTGTACTTAGCTTTTGTTGTGGACATGACAATTGTGTTTTTTCTCTTACTTGACCAAGAGATTAAGTTGTCACCTAGAAATGTGTAGTTCCCACTTGTGTTTTTCTCTCAACTTTATCTCTAGCATAATCAAAATCACAATACCCACTTAATTTGTACTCTGAAGATTTCTTGCAGAACAAGTTAATGTTTGTAGTGCATTTGCTGCGCAAAACTCCGCAAGTGTACGGGTTTGCAAAGTAGTAGTATATAAGATTATCGTATCCACAAAGATTAATTAAACAACTACCAAATTAATCAAGATTTTATATTATTTAGAGTAATGAAAATTATTGTGTATTCGTGACAACAAAAACGTAAAGATAACATAAAAACTATAACGATAGTATATAACAACACAACTTTGAATTAATGGAAATTAAACCTAGGGTCATGGTTTCACTTGTAATATCAATACCTCAAGTCCCAGTTTTATATTAATTCTTATTTACTTTCTAAATTACCAATCTCTCTTTAAAACTATTAACAAAGATTTGTCATTCAATGTAATATTGTTTTCCCTAAATTAATTCTTTGATTGATCATACAAAAAATATAATATAGAGAGAAACCAAGAGGTTAAGTGATTGAAAGATTAGTATATATTCAATTGATTGATTAGGGCATGCATATGTGGGTCATCCCAAGCATATAAATAAAACAATAGAATAAAGTAAATGATAGAAGTGTTCGTCAATTAAAGGAAAAGTATGAATTGTTTTTCTCCAAAATTTGCTCATTGTACTCCAACTCCAAACACTCCTAAATTTCCAAAGTGTTTGTCCGTATTTTTTTCTCTCTCTTTAATTTTTTTTTCTCCTTTTTCCCTTTCTGATTTGTTTTCTACATATACTATGATGAGTTCCTCCGATCTCATAACAATAATCCACTTTATTTTGTTATCTTTTGGAATCTTGTTACCACATTAGCCACCTTCAGTTTCAATTTATTTGCCAAATCCTCCGAACTTTGTTTCATGATCAGCTCCACAATTTATATACATATATATATATATATATATATATATATATATATATATATATATATATATATATATATATATATATATATATATATATATATATATATTAATTTGATTTAAACACCATTCACATAGTGGACTTGTTTCACAAGACTTGTATATTTTCGTATCCAAATTTCAATAGATATTATGAATCTGCATTATTTCATTTTCTCATGATTAAATATGAAAACACATAAATAAACAAGAATAAGTCAGAATTAAAACCATAAAATAAGATGAAATAGAAGACAAATACTATATTAAAATCCTATAAAAATAGGTTTATCAACTTCCCCTCACTCAACCATTGCTTGTCCTCAAGCAAAGTCTCATTCTAAGAAAAAGTTAAAGAAATAAAAACATCATGATTGAATGTTTTAATTTGAGCAAGAATCCTTCTGAATTGTTTAGACTAAATCAAATACCTTCTACATTATACCAACTTTCTACATTATACCAACTAAGTAAAATGAATTTCCATAGTTCGAAGTGTGTGTGTGTGGCTAACGTCATTACTTCTTAGCATTCGCCCTAAGACTTTTTTCAATCAATTCATTTAGTTCTTCTGATTCATAAAGTTTCATCCTTATCATAGAAACAAAGGTTTATTTTTCTATACAACTCAACTTTTAATTCATGATATTTTTTCTTTTCTTTTTAATTTTATATCATTCCACCTTTGGCTTGACTGTTAGTGCAAGTTATCCCCAAGCTAGTGTGAGTAACCCCCAATCTAATAAGTGAGATGATATGTATTTTTTTTAATTCTTTAGACTAAGTTTTCAATTACTTCTTTCTCTTGTCCCTTAGTTCGAGAAGTTTTTACTCTTCAATTGTCCTATGTTAAAGATTTAGTTTACTTCATATTAAGCTTAACTGATTCAATTTTAGTTCATCTCAAGACACCTCAACTTATTCACAACGGGAAATTCTTGTGTCAAAACTAAGGAACCTCTTTATCTAGCCCTAACAACATGCTCATCATTAGGCATTGCTCAAAAATCAAATGCAATAATGACATATATGATAAACATGTAATTTAAGTAAAACAAACCACCAAATATGCCATCACAAACACTACAAGAGGTCAAGCATCAAGATATATTTTCTCCCACAACACTAGTAACAAGCATGGTCCTCAAGGCATAATATTTGAAATAATGTAATGTTATTATTGGAAGTAAAAGAAAGTAAGATACAAATAGCTTCTAACATGGCCACTTGAGCAAATATCTCAGTGTAATCAATGCCCCTTTGTGCAATAAGTCTTCCCTCGTTTCTGATTATTTCACCTTTTTCATTTTGTGTGTTTCTGAAAATTCACTTGGCTCCAATAATGTTCTTCTTTGGTCTAGGTACTAGATCCCAAACATCATTGAATTTAACTCTTCTTGCATTGCAAGAATGCATCAATCATCTTCCAATGCTTCATCAATAGAGGTAGGCACAATTGATGAGAGTAAGCCAAACAAAATGGTATCTATTAGGGATGATATGGTCCTCAAATGATCACTTGCACTTCCAATTATTAGAGTTTTGGGTTTCGATGACTTGTACTTCCATCCAAATCTTCTTACTTCTCATGACTGTTTCTAACTTAATCAGAGTCATCCTCTGATGATTTGTCTTTTTTTACTTTTTATTTTCTTGTATCCTATTATTTTTCAGGTTCTTTTGGTGTGTCTACATCTGCTTCCTCTAGTTCCGGCAAACCTACACTATCATCATCTTGCTTTGACTTTTCAAGGTCAAGTTATTTGTCATAAAATTTGACATGTGTGGTTTCTTCCAAAATATGAGTTTCCATATTAAACACTCTATAAACCTTTGTTCTTTCAGAGCATCCAATAAAGGTACACTTTTGAGATCTAGAATCAAATTTACCAAGGTTATTATTAGTGTTCACTTTGATTGAATGTCCACTCTCAAAAGTTGTATTACGCTTGTACATATCATGTCAGAATCAAACTTTTGATGGTCTTGTGGCAATGTTAAATTTGTGCATTTATGAGGAACATTCAATTTGCCAATCACCCACAACTCAGACTTTTTGGGTTTAAAAGCTCTATACTTAAACAAACAATTTGGACTTCAACAATTCATAACATATCTTTACGTATTTGATTTTTGTACCTCAAAATTCAATGATTATTTTTAATAGTAAAATTTTGATTGCATGTAAGCAATCGTCCTTGGTTTTAAACTTCATTCCAAAGAATACAACATGTCGGTAAACTATATCAGTTATCGTGATTTTGTCGAACTTCAACTTTTTTTTAATGACATTCTTTAGACGATCAAGGTTGCTTTCAGAACAAACTTTTCTCATGGAATTATCTATGAATCGCATATCTAAAATTCAGTATATAAAAGCATTTGTAAGTATTTTATTTATTTACTTTATTATATATATATATATATATATATATATATATATATATAATTTTAGGAAACAATATAAATAAAATGAATGCTTTTATATACTGAATTTTAGATATGCGATTCATAGATAATTCCATGAGAAAAGTTTGTTCTGAAAGCAACCTTGATCGTCTAAAGAATGTCATTAAAAAAAAGTTGAAGTTCGACAAAATCACGATAACTGATATAGTTTACCGACATGTTGTATTCTGCTTAATGAAACATATGTCGGTATTGGTAAAAATGCATAGGTAGAAGAAAAACAAGCATCATGTCGAGCATACATCTTACTGTCGCAGCCTAATTTTTCGAGTGTTTCTCAAATTTAATCGAGTCGCCACCAAAATTTATTTTAAAATAGAGAAAATATTGAGAAACTCTTTAATAAAGAAAAGTGGTATTTGAAACCAAATTTTGAGTTCGGGAGTCGATTATGCGTAGGGAAGGTACTAGCACCCTACGACATCCGTTAAAATAAGGTTATCTATAATTAATGGTGAAAAATTAATGTAAACTTATATAAATTTATCTCTCATTTTTAAAATGCAAGTATAATTTTTTTTATGGAAATAATCTAACCATAAAAGTAAATTTAAAACATAGAGGAAAAAAAAAACAATTTTATTATTATTATTATCCTTGACAAGAGTGCGATCTTGCTCCTGCGTATATCCCGGTGCGATAGAGAAATCAAAGCTACGTAGTTCTTGTGTAAAATATGAGGATGTGTTGATTGTTTTTAAAGAAAATATTTTGTCGCGGACATTTAGATTTAGTTAGAAAATATTTAATTTAATAAAGGAAAAAGACATCGGGTTTGAGAAATTTATTAAAAGAGTATGTTTTGTTGTTTGTTTAAATTAGCTGAAAATGTTTAAGATCACAGTGTTGTCACAACTCACGCGTTTTAAACTAAGACTAACAAGATGTCATATCTTGATCAATCCAATTTTATTAAAAGATTATTAATTTGAAATTTAAGATTATTAAGTTGTCACAACTCAGTGATATAAATATTTAATATTGATAAGATGTCTCATCTTAATCAATTTCAATATTTATTAAAAGAGTATGTTTTGTTGTTTGTTTAAATTAGCTGAAAATGTTTAAGATCACAGTGTTGTCACAACTCACGCGTTTTAAACTAAGACTAACAAGATGTCATATCTTGATCAATCCAATTTTATTAAAAGATTATTAATTTGAAATTTAAGATTATTAAGTTGTCACAACTCAGTGATATAAATATTTAATATTGATAAGCTGTCTCATCTTAATCAATTTCAATATTTATTAGTAATATTTTATGTCTTGTTTTTTAGGAGAAATTAAAGAAAAAACTAACCATCTAATTTGAAAAAAGTAAAATTAAATTTAAATTAGAAAATAAATTTTAGTCAAAGGATAATAATATAAATAAAAAAATAAATCCATCAAAAAAAGAAAGATAAAAAAAAGGACTACATAGTTGAATGAACAAAAGAAGTTGGGATAGGAGCCCAAACTTTCTTTTTGTAAAACAAAAATAATGATATATATTAGACCTAATATTAGAAAGAGAAAGAAAAAAAAATAGAAAAAAGAAAGAGGCAGGGGTGGCGCAGCATAGAGGAGAAAAGAAGAAAGAAGGAAAAAGAAAGAAGAAAGGAGAGGTAGGCACAATTGATGAGAGTAAGCCAAACAAAATGGTATCTATTAGGGATGATATGGTCCTCAAATGATCACTTGCACTTCCAATTATTAGAGTTTTGGGTTTCGATGACTTGTATTTCCATCCAAATCTTCCTTCTTACTTCTCATGTCTGTTTCTAACTTAATCAGAGTCATCCTCTGATGATTTGTCTTTTTTTTTTTATTTGCTTGTAACCTATTATTTTTCAGGTTCTTTTGGTGTGTCTACATCTGCTTCCTCTAGTTCCGGCAAACCTACACTATCATCATCTTGCTTTGACTTTTCAAGGTCAAGTTATTTGTCATAAAATTTGACATGTATGGTTTCTTCCAAAATATGAGTTTCCATATTAAACACTCTATAAACCTTTGTTCTTTCAGAGTATCCAATAAAGGTACACTTTTGAGATCCAGAATCAAATTTACCAAGGTTATTATTAGTGTTCAACATATAACAAGTACAACCAAATTGTTTAACGTATGAGATGTTATGGTGTTTACCTTTCCATAATTCATATGACGTTTTATTCAATATAGACCTAATTAAGACTCTATTTTGAATATAGCATGTAGTGTTAATTACTTAAGCCTAAAAGTATTTTGCAACATTCATCTCATTTTACATGGTTCTAGCCATTTCTTGGAGTGATATATTATTTCTTCAAAAACTCCATTTTGTTGGGGTGTGAGAGATTCATTCTCATCACAAAAACTTTCAAATAACTTGTTTTCAAAATCTCCTCCATGATCACTTCTAATTGTTACAATCTTAAGACATTTTTCATTCATTACTTGTGTGCAAAATGTGAAAAACACTTTGTGGGATTCATCCTTACTTCTTAAGAATTTTACAATGTCCATTGTGTGTAATCATCTACTATAACAAAGCCATATTTCTTTCCACTTAGAGAGATTGTTTTCACTAGCCCAAAGAGATCTATATGTAAGAGCTCAATGAGCTTTGAGGTAGAGACTGAGTTCTTAGGGGTAAATGAGTTTGTATGTTTTCCCTTTTGACAAGCTTCAAACATAATTTTAGTTTTGCAACTAAGCTTAAGTAGACCTCTAACTAGTTGAAGTTATTCAGTTTTGAAATTAATCTAAGGTTTGCATGACCTAATATTTTGTGCCAAATTATTTTCTATTGATTTACTGACATAAGACACTTAACCTCTTGTTTTTCTACACTAAACAAATTTATCTTATAAATGTTGTTTTGTCTTTAACCTGTAAAGAGTATAGATCCATCCTTCTGACTAATTGTCTTGCATGTTTTTTGATTAAATATAATATCATAGTTATAATCATTTAACAGACTAATTCTTAATAAATTATGCTTAAGACCTTTAATAAACAAGACATCTTTTATAGAAGGGAAAATACCACTACCCACAATATATTGACCAATGGTCTAACCTTTTTTTTTTCCTACAAAAGTCATTGTGCCTCATTTGCTCAATGTTGGTTTTCGGGACATAGATTTTTCTCCCGTCATGTGTTCACTATTCAGGTACCATGATTGGTGTTTTAACTTAAGTATTGAAGACATCTGCTACATAGATAATTTTGTTCTTAGGCACCCAAATTTGGTTGCGTCTTGGTTTGTTATTCTTAAAAGGTTTCTTGTCTTTCCTTGTATAGAGCAACCAATACATAATATATCAGAGGGAATATATTTAGGTTTAGTTAACGTTCCTTCAAATCCTATACCGCTTTTACCATTTCTACTAACTCTATAAATCATAGAAGCATACTTGCTTCTTTCCATACCATTAGCAAGAAAATCTTGAAATACTTCTTCATGCATATAAGAGTTACATGTGGTATTTTCAATTCTATTGAACTATAATAACTTTGCAGTGTTAGATTTTCAATCTTAAGTTCAGCAATATCAGTTTCAGTTTTCAGAGTTGCATTTTCTATTTTAACTTCAACACTTTGATTCTTTAAAACATTAATTTCATCAGTTGGGTTTGCATTTTATTTCCTAAGTGTTTCCAGTTTTAAAGACAAATTATGATTCTTGTTCAAGAAATCATTTATAATAGTAATTAAATCAGATTGAGTTAAGTTAGAAAATAACTCAATTTCTTCATATTTTGATTCACATCCAGAGTTAGAATTTGTGCTGGATCAAAAAGCAAAGTTGGTATGAGCCATCAAAGTCAAATCTTCTTACTCTTCATCATTAGAGGATTCATCAAAATCATTCCATGTAGTCATTAAACTCTTCATCTGGGGTTTGGAATCTTTCCTCTGATGTTTGACTTTCTCCAGATTTAGACATTTTGACTAGATATGTCTAGTTTCATTACATCAATAGCAGCTGATGCTTTTCTTATCATCATTTCCTCTGTTGGACTCCTTGGAATATCTTTGGGAAAATTTCTTTTTTCTATTGTGCCACATCTTTTGAAGTTTTCTAGATATGAAAGTCATTTCCTCTTCTTTTGAGTCTCTGTTATGATCCTCTAAATCATCATCCTCTAATTATGTTGTTGCCATCAAAACTTTCTTTCACTTGGATTTCAAATCCAAGGTTGGTTGGTTCTTCTTAGGCTCATACTGTACAAGTTTAATTTCATGTGATCTAAGATAACTAATTAATTCTTCCAGCTTAAGAGTATTCATATCCTTTGCTTCTTGAATGTTAGTGATCTTAAGTCTCCACTTGCTTGACAGACTTCTTAGTATTTTCTTCACATGATCAGCAGTTGTATAACTCTTCTCAAGTATCTTTAATCCTGAGATCAGAGTCTGGAATCTGAAAAATATTATTTCAATATCTTTATCTTATTCCATCTTGACCAACTCATACTTTTTGAGTAGGAGGTTGACTTTTGCTTCTTGAACTTTTTTTCTTCCTTCATAGGTCATAATTAGACTATCATAAATAATTTTTATTTTTTCCTTGTTGGTGCACTTGCTAAACTCCTTAAAAGTGATTGCATTTATCCTGAATGTTTTGGACTTATGGTGCATCTTGTACATCTTGTTCTAATCAGCATCCATCTCTTTCTTAGGAATCTCAATGCCATAAGTATTCTTTGGAACACCATAACCATCTTCCACCAAGTACCAAAGTTCAGGATCTTGTGAAATAAAGAAACTATTCAACCTGTCCTTCAAGTACTCAAAATGTTTTCCATCAAACAAAGGTGGTATGTTGATGTTTCTTCCAGTAGCTTTTTCACTAAATGCAGACATGTTGTACCCTTGGATCTCTCCTCAACAACTGTAAAGTGCTCATCAGCCTTGAGACCGAGTTATGATGTCAATTGAAGGTGCATACACGATAAACATGTTGAATTGTGTTTGACTAAGTTGATAACTTTTTCATTATTTAATTAAATTGGTTCAAACTTGATGATTTACTTGGAGTAGAAGAAATAACAAAACTAAGGAGTGCAGGAATAAAGTGACACAAGTAATTTATCCTAGTTCACCACTAACTTGGCTACATCAAGTCCATTCACTTAGAAGGATTTAATCCATTTTTTAAACAACTTGAGTTACAAAGCACATAACTCTCCAAGTTAGTATTTTCAAATAGCTTAGCAACCCCAGACTTTTGAGGAACAGATACACGTTGACTCTATCAGCTAAGTCTTCTCCACACAATCTGACAACCTCATATTGTTGAAGACACACTAACACCATTATCAGGTTGGAATACAAAAGTTTGGAATTGAGTTGTTTCTTCTAACAAGCTGATTATAACAATGACCATTTTTAAATGAAAAAAAAAAATATTGAGAGACATGTTGAATGACCCTTGTGTTTCAAATACACAACAGAAGTTCTTTATATAGACTATAAGTGATAAACAATCATAATGGCATGAATACTTACAGTTAGGAGTACTTACATACATGAATACTTACAAATTATCTATTTTATTTACATACTAATATATTATTTTAATGTAAGACCCGTAATTTTAAAGTGTGCTTTATGTATTTTTGGTGTATTTTGGATTTTGGCTCGGAGGCTTTTAAGCCAAAGTTAATAATATTTTGGAGTTTTTTTTAATCAAAAAGATATTTCGATGCCAATTAGAATTTCTCGTCGATAAATGAATTGAAATTAACTGCGGTGAATACTTTACGGTTAATTTTATGCATTTCGGGCGAAACGGTAATTTAACAAATATCTAGATATTTTGAGATATTTGTTAAGTTATATTTATTATATATATATGTTTGCTTGGAGGGAAAAAGAAAGGAAAACTAGAAGGAAGGAAAAGGAAAAGAAAATAGTATAAAAGGGAAAGAAGGAAAAACAAAGGAAAGAAAAAGAAAGGAAGGAAAATCTAAAATTTTCCATCTCCTTCCTCAGATCAGCCGCGATACATTGCTGAAATTGTGAGGTTACACGGGGTACCATCGAGCATTGTATCAGACCGTGATCCGAAGTTCACATCGCATTTTTGGGGAGCATTGCACGAAGCGTTGGGAACGAAGCTACGATTGAGTTCAGCTTACCATCCACAAACGGACGGACAGACTGAAAGGACGAATCAGTCCTTGGAAGATCTGTTGAGAGCATGTGTTTTAGATGATAGAGGAAGTTGGGATGATGTACTTCCGTTGATTGAGTTCACTTACAACAATAGTTTCCACGCGAGCATTGGAATGGAACCTTATGAGGCTTTATATGGGCGCAAGTGTCAAACGCCCTTGTGTTGGTATAAAGACGGTGAGAATATGATTGTCGGACCAGAGATGGTGCAACAGACCACAGCTAAAGTAAGGAAGATCAAGGAGAAAATGAAGACTTCACAAGATCGTCAGAAGAGTTACGCGGACAAGCGTCGCAGACTTTTGGAATTCGAACAGGGTGACCATGTATTTCTGAGAGTCACACCTACTACTGGAGTAGGTAGAGCCTTGAAATCGAAGAAGTTGACTCCTAAATTCATTGGACCATATCAGATTTCTGCACGAATTGGGCCGGTTGCTTATCGGATTGCATTACCTCCGATACTGTCCAATATCCATGACGTGTTTCATGTGTCGCAGTTGAGGAAATATCTCGCAGATCCATCTCACGTGATCGAACCAGACACAATCCAGCTAAAGGATAACCTGTCGTTCGAAGTACCACCCGTGAGAATTGATGACAGGAAGATTAAGCGGTTGAGGACCAAGGATGTTTCGTTGGTCAAGGTGATCTGGAACCCAATTACTGGAGATGCGACTTGGGAACTGGAGAGCAAGATGAGGGAACAACACCCAGAGTTATTTATCGATGCATAGTTTCGAGGACGAAACTAATTTTAGGGGGGGAGTAATGTAAGACCCATAATTTTAAAGTACCATTTATGTATTTTTGGTGTATTTTGGATTTTGGCTCGGAGGCTTTTAAGCCAAAGTTAATAATATTTTGGAGTTTTATAATCAAAAAGATATTTCGATGCCAATTAGAATTTCTCGTCGATAAATAAATTGAAATTAATTGCGGTGAATACTTTACGGTTAATTTTATGCGTTTCGGGTGAAACGGTAATTTAATAAATATCTAGATTTTGAGATATTTGTTAAGTTATATTTATTATATTTATATATGTTTGTTTGGAGGGAAAAAGAAAGGAAAACTAGAAGGAAGGAAAAGGAAAAGAAAATAGTATAAAAGGGAAAGAAGGAAAAACAAAGGAAAGAAAAAGAAAGGAAGGAAAATCTAAAATTTTCCATCTCCTTCCTCAGATCAGCCGCGAG
>NC_021162.2:29006719-29007653 GCF_000331145.2 Cicer arietinum | reverse complement strand
TTTCCTCCTTTCTCCCATTTTCATTTTCGTCGCTTTCTTTTCTTCAAAACTAGTAACCCAAGGTTGGGTGAGAGTTAGATCAAGGTTTTCGCAACTCCACTCTTCCTCTTTGATTCGAAAACGAAGAAAAACGGTTTTTGAGATCCAAACACAAACCCCTCTGTTTCTTCTAGATCCAAACCTCATTTCTCGAAGAGATAGAAGGGAAAGTTGCTCACCACCACGCTACGGTGCTAGTGAACTAATTTGGAAGCGGCGTTGCGAGCGGAGATTTTACCGGAATTACTCGCGGTACCGGAAACGCACGTTAAAGCTAACGTTGAGGTAAGGGCTCCTTCCAAACTTCTAGTTTGCATTAGGGACTTATCTGTGGTTGTGTGGGAAGGAATTTGTTAGGGTTTAATGTATCGAGTTGGGGAAAAACGAAACTAGTGCGTTATGGGTAAAACCTTAGAGTTAGGTTTTGTTTATAATGATGAATGTTTCGTGGTAAATGAATTTGAAGTCATCGTGTACGATTATGAGTAAATGAAATTTGATGTATATGGGTGTTATGTTTGCTTTGATTTGTGTTCGTTGTATTTGGCGTGTCCCAACTTGATGTTTGTTAATTGGTGTGGTTGTTGTGAATTATGGTTTGAATGTGAGAGTATGTTTGAGTTTGTTTCCGTGGAATTTGAAAACCATTAGAGTTAAACGAGTATTAAAAATGGGGAATCTTTTAATACCTCGGTTTACTTAATGTGTATTTGAGGAAAAGGTTTAAGTTAACTGGGCGTTGAGAATGGGGAATCTCTTAATGTCCCGGTTACTTAACGATCGTTTTTGAAAATCGTTCCGGTAAATGAGTGTTAAGAATGGGGAATCTCTTAATGACTCGTTTACTGAATGTTTTGTGTGAAAATCATTTAAGTCAAAAGTATATTGAGAATGG
>NC_021162.2:28973325-29006467 GCF_000331145.2 Cicer arietinum | reverse complement strand
TTTATGGTTTACGTTTTTTTAATATCTGCATTTGCTTAACGTCTGTTGTGAATGAAGTCGGTATATGTCCATGCATTTTCATCCTTTTTGTAAATCGTGCAGACCCGTGATAGGTGGCACCTCGGTAAACGATACGGGCCCGTGATAGGCAGTACGTTTATGGTTTAACGTCTGTTGTGAATGAAGTCGGTATATGTTCATGCATTTTCATCCTTTTTGTAAATCGTGCAGACCCGTGATAGGTGGCACCTTGATAAATAGTACTTTGGCCTGTGATAGGCGGTACATTTATGATTTACGTTTTTGAAAACCGTGCAGACCCGTGATAGGTGGCACCTCGATAAACGATACGGGCCCGTGATAGGCAGTACGTTTATGGTTTAACGTCTGTTGTGAATGAAGTCGGTATATGTCCATGCATTTTCATCCTTTTTGTAAATCGTGCAGACCCGTGATAGGTGGCACCTCGATAAACGATACGGGCCCGTGATAGGCAGTACGTTTATGGTTTACGCTTTTTAATATCTGCATTTGCTTAACGACTGTTGTGGATGGAGTCAGTATATGCTCATGCATTTTCATGCTTTTTGTAAATCGTGCAGACCCGTGATAGGTGGCACCTCGATAAACGGTACGGGCCCGTGATAGGCAGTACGTTTATGGTTTAACGTCTGTTGTGAATGAAGTCGGTATATGTTCATGCATTTTCATCCTTTTTGTAAATCGTGCAGACCCGTGATAGGTGGCACCTTGATAAATAGTACTTTGGCCTGTGATAGGCGGTACATTTACAA
Organism: Cicer arietinum; assembly: GCF_000331145.2. Taxonomy (NCBI): domain Eukaryota; kingdom Viridiplantae; phylum Streptophyta; class Magnoliopsida; order Fabales; family Fabaceae; genus Cicer; species Cicer arietinum. The sequence goes on along the minus strand of NC_021162.2, from coordinate 29,005,673 downwards.
TTTACGTTATTTTAGTAAGCCGTGCAGACCCGTGATAGGTGGCACCTTGATAAATAGTACTTTGGCCTGTGATAGGCGGTACATTTACAATTTACGTTATTTTAGTAAGCCGTGCAGACCCGTGATAGGTGGCACCTTGATAAATAGTACTTTGGCCTGTGATAGGCGGTACATTTACAATTTACGTTATTTTAGTAAGCCGTGCAGACCCGTGATAGGTGGCACCTCGATAAACGGTACGGGCCCGTGATAGGCAGTACGTTTATGGTTTACGCTTTTTAGTAAATCGTGCAGACCCGTGATAGGTGGCACCTCGATAAACGGTACGGGCCCGTGATAGGCAGTACGTTTATGGTTTACGCTTTTTAGTAAATCGTGCAGACCCGTGATAGGTGGCACCTTGGTAAATAGTACTTTGGCCTGTGATAGGCGGTACATTTACAATTTACGTTATTTTAGTAAACCGTGCAGACCCGTGATAGGTGGCACATTGGTAAACGATACGGGCCCGTGATAGGCAGTACGTTTATGGTTTACGCTTTTTAGTAAATCGTGCAGACCCGTGATAGGTGGCACATCGGTAAACGATACGGGCCCGTGGTTATTTTCTGGTTGGTGACCCTTTACAATTATTGTGGAAATCTGGGCTTTGCCCTCAGATGAGAGTCAGGACGGTCATACCGGTTCGTACGGACGGGAATGGAGATGGGAACGTTTGACTGCAGTCACGTTAGGAGGATCTCACGGGGCGCGTGGAGATACTCAGGGTGTATAGCTTTTTGGTAGGATGATCAGATTAGGATGATGTATAGGGACTAGGTGTCCTTCTGTTTGGATTGGAGTATTTTTAGTTTAGGAAAACTGTATTTATACTATCATTGTCAGTTCGACTTCTTATGTGAATGGGTTCCATGTACCATTTATGGTTATGTAAATGTTTTGGATTTATAATTGGAGAAACCTTTCCGCTGCTTGTAAATTATAATGACTCAATTATTTATCCAAAGGCATTTCTTATCTATTTCTCTGTTTTAGTTTAATTACTTTTGAAAAAAAAAAATATACCCTCGCTTTGAAAAACGGGGTGTTACATTTAACATCCCCCCTCAAGTTAGAGCATATGAATCAAATGCACCAGCTTGTTACATATATAACTAATTTTAGGACCTCGCAATGACTTTGTAAAAACATCTATCAACTGATCATTGGAATTGACAAAGCTAGTGATGAAGTCACACAATTCAATCTTTTCTCTAACAAAATGGTAGTCTATCTCAATATGCTTGGTCCTCTCATGAAAGAAAAGATTTGAGGAAATGTGCAATGTTGCTTGATTATCACATATTAGTGCCATTGGGTTGGCCTATTCAAATTGAGGTTCTTTTAGTAACTGTTTCAACTAGTTGAGTTCACATGTTACTAGTGTCACGTCCATGTATTTGCCTCAGCGCTGGATCTTGCAACAACATTTTATTTCTTGGTCTTCCAAGATATTAAATTTCCATTGACAAGTACACAATACCCAAAAGTGGATCGTCTATCAATGGGTGAGTTTGCCCAATCGGTATTTCAGTATGTCGTCTATCTTCATAATTGAGACATTTTTCAGGTGCACTTTTGATGTATTTAAGAATTCAGATTACAACATCCATACTTTCTTGGCAAGGAGAATTTAAGAACTAACTTACCACATTGTCAGCGAAGGAAATGTTAGGACGAGTGACTTGTGTAGCCGACAAACAATGGTGGAAGACTCCCTTGAACAACAAACCATGGTGGTTGCTCCATAAAAACTTCCTCTCAAGATCACTATGCAAAAAGGCATTTTTAATGTCATGTTAATGGAGTACCAATGTCGAATTGTTGCAATGGAGAAAAACAATATGACATGTGCCATTTTGGCAACAAGTGAGAATGTATCATTGTAATCCAACACAAAAATCTAAGTATATCCCCTGGCTACCAAGCGAGCCTTGTAACACCCCGTTTTTCAAAGCGAGGGTATATATTTTTTTTTCTAAAAGTAATTAAAAACGAACAAAGAAATAAATCAGGAAATGCTTTTGGATAAATAATTGAGTCATTATAATTTACGCAGCGGAAAAGTTTCTTCAATTATAAATCCAAAACATTTTTACATAACATCAAATGGTACATGGAACCCATCCAAAGATGATATCAAACTGATAATATTTGTATAAGTACAGTTTTCCAAAACTAAAATACTCCAAACCAAAAAGAAGGACCCCTAGTCCCTATACATCATCCTAATCTGATCATCCTACCAAAAAGCTATACACCCTGAGTAATCTCCACGCGCCCCGTGAGATCCTCCTAACGTAACAGCAGTCAAGCGTTCCCATCTCCATCCCTGTCCGTAGGGTACGAACCAGTAGGGCCGTCCTGACTCTCATCTGAGGGCAAAGCCCAGATTTCCACAATAGTGTAAAGGGTCACCAACCAGAAAATAACAGTTAACACATAGCAATTAAGTTTTTGAATGCTCAAAACAACTTTTCAACTAAGCATGCACCTTAACAGGATTTTCAATATGCGAAAAGTTCATACAGTACATTGCCAATGAAAATGAAGGTAAAATGCAGTTCTCGATCTCCTAATTAACACATAATAAAACAAGACATGGATAGATTCATGAGCAATTAATCATACAACTAAAACTGAGGATTTTCACTGAGCCAATCGATTGGGCAATCGATTGGGGTGAAGATTTTTAATGAAAATAGAATCCTGGGCTGAATCAATCGATTTGGCAATCGATTGACAGGATAACGGAGCCCCTGACTTAATACCAATCGATTTCCAAATCGATTTCCTGAAGGTTTTTAGTGAAATTTTGAACTCTGGCTTGATTCAATCGATTGGGCAATCGATTGACAGGATAGCTGAGCCCCTGACTTAAGGGCCAATCGATTGGGCAATCGATTTCGAAAGGGATTTTCAAAAAAACTGATTACAAAATCGATTGGCTAATCGATTTTGTTCATTTGGCCAAGCCCCTGACTTCCATCCAATCGATTGGGAAATCGATTTCCCTGATCATTTTTCCAAAAATTCATGAATTAACCTAAGTCATTCCTAATCAAGTTCACAACTTAACACTTAGCAATTTCTACGCGATTACCACGGCAATTGGGATCTCGATAACCATCATACTTACACACAATAATCAACACATAACACTTAGCATTTTCAACGCAATTAACACGATAAATCAAATTCAAATCACTCAATCATAAAACTCAATCAAACACGACTCGTGTGCCAAGCACCCTAATGCAATGCGTATATGCCAAAATGCATGGACTCGGAATTCCAAACCAAAACCCTCCTCGAAGGGCCGTAAATCATAATTGTACCGCCTATCGCAGGCCAAAGTACCAATTACCGAGGTGCCACCTATCACGGGTCAGCACGATTTACTAAAATGCGTAAATCATAAACGTACCACCTATCACGGGTCAGTACAGTTTACCGAGGTGTCACCTATCACGGGTCAACACGATTTACTAAAAGAAAAAGCGGGAATCGTAAACGTACCGCCTATCACAGACCAGTACTGTTTACCTAGGTGCCACCTATCACGGGTCAGCACAATTCACCAAAAATGTAAATCGTAAATGTACCACCTATCACGGGTCAGTACAGTTTACCAAGGTGTCACCTATCACGGGTCAACACGATTTACTAAATAGTAACTCGTAAACGTACCACCTATCACGGGTCAGTACAGTTTACCAAGGTGTCACCTATCACGGGTCAACACGAATTACTAAATAGTAAATCGTAAACGTACAACCTATCACGGGTCAGTACAGTTTACCAAGGTGTCACCTATCACGGGTCGACACAATTTACCAAATGAAATGCATGAGCATACACAGACTCCATTCACAACAATCGTTAAGCAAATGCAGATATTAAAAGATTCCCCATTTTTAATACCCATTTAACTTAAACGACTTTCAAACAACATTAATTAAATAAGTCATTAAGAGATTCCCCGTTCTTAATACCGATTTAACTTAATGATTTTCAAAACAAAACGTTAAGCAAACAGTCATATTAAGAGATTCCCCATTCTTAATATACTTTTGACTTAAACGATTTTCTCGCAAAACATTCAGTAAACGAGTCATTAAGAGATTCCCCATTCTTAATACTCATTTACCGAAACGATTTTCAAAAACGATAGTTAAGTAACCGAGACATTAAGAGATTCCCCATTCTCAACGCCCAGTTAACTTAAACATTTTCCTCAAATACACATTAAGTAAACCGAGGTATTAAAAGATTCCCCATTTTTAATACTCGTTTAACTCTAATGGTTTTCAAATTCCACAGAAACAAATTCAAACATACTTTCACATTCAAACCATAATTCACAACAACCACACCAATTAACAAACATCAAGTACGAACACACCAAATACAACGAACACAAATCACGCAACATAACACCCAGATACATCAAATTTCATTTACCACGAAACATTCATCACTATAAACAAAACCTAACTCTAAGGTTTTTACCCATAACGCACTAGTTTCGTTTTTCCCCAAATCGATACATTTAACCCTAACAAATTCCTTCCCACACAACTACAGATAAGTCCCTAATGCAAGCTAGAAGTTTGGAAGGAGCCCTTACCTCAACGTTAGCTTTAACGCGCGTTTCCGGTACCGCGAGTAATTCCGGTAAAATCTCCGCTCGCAACGCCGCTTCCAAATTAGTTCACTAGCACCGTAGCGTGGTGGTGAGCAACTTTCCCTTCTATCTCTTCGAGAAATGAGGTTTGGATCTAGAAGAAACAGAGGGGTTTGTGTTTGGATCTCAAAACCGTTTTTCTTCGTTTTCGAATCAAAGAGGAAGAGTGGAGTTGCGAAAACCTTGATCTAACTCACACCCAACCTTGGGTCACTAGTTTTGAAGGAAAGGAAGCAACGAAAACGAAAAATGGAGAAGGATGGATTTTTGGGTTGCTTGCGTGAGGCTCAGAGGAAGGAGATGGAAATTTTAGAATTTCCTTCCTTTGTTTTTCTTTCCTTTGTTTTTCCTTTCTTCCTTTTTATACTATTTTCTTTTCCTTTTCCTTCCTTCTAGTTTTCCTTTCTTTTTCCCTCCAAACAAACATATATAAATATAATAAATATAACTTAACAAATATCTCAAAATCTAGATATTTATTAAATTACCGTTTCACCCGAAACGCCTTAAATTCTCCGTAAAGGATTTTCCGCAGTTAAATTCAATTTATTTATCGACGAGAAATTCTAATTGGCATCGAAATATCTTTTTGATTATAAAACTCCAAAATATTATTAACTTTGGCTTAAAAGCCTCCGAGCCAAAATCCAAAATATACCAAAAATACATAAAAGGTACTTTAAAATTATGGGTCTTACATTACTCCCCCCCTAAAATTAGTTTCGTCCTCGAAACTATGCATCGATAAATAACTCTGGGTGTTGTTCCCTCATCTTGCTCTCCAGTTCCCAAGTCGCATCTCCAGTAATTGGGTTCCAGATCACCTTGACCAACGAAACATCCTTGGTCCTCAACCGCTTAATCTTCCTGTCATCAATTCTCACGGGTGGTACTTCGAACGACAGGTTATCCTTTAGCTGGATTGTGTCTGGTTCGATCACGTGAGATGGATCTGCGAGATATTTCCTCAACTGCGACACATGAAACACGTCATGGATATTGGACAGTATCGGAGGTAATGCAATCCGATAAGCAACCGGCCCAATTCGTGCAGAAATCTGATATGGTCCAATGAATTTCGGAGTCAACTTCTTCGATTTCAAGGCTCTACCTACTCCAGTAGTAGGTGTGACTCTCAGAAATACATGGTCACCCTGTTCGAATTCCAAAAGTCTGCGACGCTTGTCCGCGTAACTCTTCTGGCGATCTTGTGAAGTCTTCATTTTCTCCTTGATCTTCCTTACTTTAGCTGTGGTCTGTTGCACCATCTCTGGTCCGACAATCATATTCTCACCGTCTTTATACCAACACAAGGGCGTCTGACACTTGCGTCCGTATAAAGCTTCATATGGTGCCATTCCAATACTTGCGTGGAAACTATTGTTGTAAGTGAACTCAATCAACGGAAGTACATCATCCCAACTTCCTCTATCATCTAAAACACATGCTCTCAACAGATCTTCCAAGGACTGATTTGTCCTTTCAGTCTGTCCGTCCGTTTGTGGATGGTAAGCTGAACTCAATCGTAGCTTCGTTCCCAACGCTTCGTGCAATGCTCCCCAAAAATGCGATGTGAACTTCGGATCACGGTCTGATACAATGCTCGATGGTACCCCGTGTAACCTCACAATTTCAGCAATGTAGATCTCCGTTAGCTGATCTACCTTATAGGTGGTCCTTACCGGCAAAAAGTGAGCAGATTTAGTTAGTCGATCCACTATCACCCATATGGAATCATTCTTTCTCCTTGTCTTTGGTAATCCGGTTATAAAATCCATGGAAATGCTGTCCCACTTCCATTCAGGTATATCTAAAGGTTGCAACATTCCAGCAGGTCGCTGATGTTCCACCTTCGCTTTCTGACAAGTTAGACAAGTGGATACATATTCCGCCACATGTTTCTTCATTCCTGGCCACCAATAATTCTGCCTCAAATCCTGATACATCTTTGTTGCCCCAGGATGAATACTCAGCTTACTCTTATGCGCCTCTTCTAGAATCGTTTTCCGCATATCTGTAATGGCTGGTACACAAATCCTACCATTACACCGCAAAACATTATCTGCCCCAATCTTGAACTCAATCGTCTTCCCTTGTACTAATAGATTCCTCCTCAATCTTAGCCGGATCTACAGCGATTCCTTCCTTGGTTATCACATGTCCCAAGAAATTCACTTTCTCTAGCCAAAATTCACACTTCGACAGATTGGCATACAATCGCTTCTCGCGTAAAATCTCAAGAACTTGTCGCAAATGTTCTCCATGCTCTTCTTCGGTCCTTGAATAAATCAATATATCATCAATGAATACCACCACGAATTTATCAAGGAACGAATTAAAGATCCTGTTCATGTAGTCCATGAAAATTGCCGGTGCATTGGTAACTCCGAACGGCATAACCAGGTATTCATAATGTCCGTAGCGGGTTCTGAAAGCTGTTTTCTGAATGTCTCCTTCCCTTACTCGGATCTGATGGTAACCCGACTTCAAGTCAATCTTCGAAAATATCGCGGCCCCTCTCAATTGATCCATCAAATCATCGATTCGTGGCAAAGGATAACGATTCTTGATAGTTGCCTTGTTGAGCTGTCTATAATCCACACATAGGCGCGAGCTTCCGTCCTTCTTCTTAACTAGCAAAACTGGAGCACCCCATGGTGATACACTTGGTCTGATGAATTTCTTCTCCAACAAGTCTTCAATTTGGCCTTTGAGCTCATTTAATTCCAATGGCGACATTCGATAAGGTGCCATTGAAATGGGTCCCGTTCCTGGGTGCAAATCAATGAAGAATTCCACTTCTCTTACCGGTGGCAATCCTGGAATTTCCGTTGGAAATACATCCCGATACTCGTTGACAAGTATCACATCTTCTATTTCCACATTTATCTTTGCCTCTACATTTGCTAGAGACAAAAACTCATGAGTCCCTTCACTTAGCGACACTCGGAGTTTGTTAGCAGCTAAATACTTAACAACTCCTGGTTCGGGGAAAAGAACCAATTTCCGAGCACAATCCAAGATCACATAGTGATAAGACATCCAATCCATACCGAGGATGACCTCGAGTGATTGTAGCGGTAAACAAATTAGATTAACCAAGAAATCCCTATTCTGAATAGTCATTCGACAATGTAAACATGCTGAATTTACGGTTAAGGTCTTAGCAGGCGTGGAAACAACCAAATCAAAAGGTAAAGCAGACACAGATAACTTCAAGCGATTCACACAGTCCATAGCAATGAAGGAATGGGTTGCCCCCGAATCAAAGAGTGCAGTTAGAGTGTTACCTGCAATCTCACAATCACGCTGAATCAGATTACCAGATGGATTTCCCTCTTCAGCATTCACACAATAAATGCGTCCTCTAGCAGTAGGACGGGTAGCCCTAGCTACATTCACCACTGGTTCCACCTTTGGAGCCGTGCACTCCCTTGCCATGTGCCCCGACTTCTGACAATTGTGACAGATGGGGATGTTAGTGGTACAAGCACTAGCATAGTGTCCTTCTTTCCCACATCGGAAACATCGAAGCACTTGCCCCATTTGCCTTCCGAAATTCTGGTTCCCTGGGCGACTCGGTCCACCGTTGTTATTCTGGGGGCGATTATAAGGTTTAGCCACTTGTTTTCCCCTATTCTGATAAGTCGCCCGACTAGGGCCTCCCGAATTAAAATTCCCAACTCGGCTAGCCCTCTTGTTCTTCATATCTTCCACTTCTCTACATTTCTCTACCAGCGCTTGGAAACGTTGAATTCCCAAAGGTAAGACGGAATCTTGAATCTCATACTTCAATCCGTCTTGGAAACGATGACACATGAACGGTTCATCAATTTCTTCACGGAAGAACCTGAAATGCCTCGATAGTGATTCAAATTTAGCAGCATACTCGCCCACAGTCAGGCTCCCCTGGTGAAGTTTCAGAAAGTCGTCACCCAACTTAGTCCTGGTACTCATCGGAAAGTATTTGTCTAAAAACTTTCTTTTGAACGATTCCCAGTTCACCTCCTCGTGGGCTGCTCCCATCAACAACCTTGCACTCCTCCACCAGTATTCAGCATCCCCTAGCAACATATACGTGGCATAGCTGACCTTCACTCCAGCCTGGCAGTTAATCATATCAAAGATTTTCTCCACTTCTTGGATCCATTGATCCGCCTTCTCTGAACCCTCATCCCCCTTGAACTTAGGAGGATTGTAACGACGGAAGTCTTCCAACCCTCTTGATTCTGCAGCACGGATCTCTCTTCCCCTCTTTTCAAGATCCCGTTGAGTCTTGGCAGCGGTCTGTGCAGCGACAGAAGCAGCCATGTTGTTCATAGCCTCCGCCATTTGGTCATTCCTAGCGTTGGCTCTCGGAGCGTCATTCCTTCTGGGCGGCATGGTTTCCTATAAGAACCATCATCAAGTAGAGTTTTAACACTACTTCAAAAAATTCTAAACTAACGTCCGTCTAACAACACACAATTAAATTGGACTTGACAACTCAAGTCACCTAAACCGACACATGATCAGATAATAACTCCTAACTTATAGGTCGACCTACAATCTATAACCAAGGTTCCACAGCTCCCAAAGAAAACTAAACCTATGCTCTGATACCACAATGTAACACCCCGTTTTTCAAAGCGAGGGTATATTTTTTTTTAAAAGTAATTAAAAACGAACAAGGAAATAAATCAGGAAATGCTTTTGGATAAATAATTGAGTCATTATAATTTACAAGCAGCGGAAAAGTTTCTCCAATTACAAATCCAAAACATTTCTACATAAACATCAAATGGTACATGGAACCCATTCAAAGATGATATAAAACTGATAATATTTGTATAAGTACAGTTTTCCAAAACTAAAATACTCCAAACCAAAAAGAAGGACCCCTAGTCCCTATACATCATCCTAATCTGATCATCCTACCAAAAACTATACACCCTGAGTAATCTCCACGCGCCCCGTGAGATCCTCCTAACACAACCGCAGTCAAGCATTCCCATCTCCATCCCTGTCCGTAGGGTACGAACCAGTAGGGCCGTCCTGACTCTCATCTGAGGGCAAAGCCCAGATTTCCACAATAGTGTAAAGGGTCACCAACCAGAAAATAACAGTTAACACATAGCAATTAAGTTTTTGAATGCTCAAAACAACTTTTTAACTAAGCATGCATCTTAACAGGATTTTCCATGTGCGAAAAGTTCATACAGTACATTGCCAATGAAAATGAAGGTAAAATGCAGTTCTCGATCTCCTAATTAACACATGATAAAACAAAACATGGATAGATTCATGAGCAATTAATCATACAACTAAAAATGAGGATTTTCACTGAGCCAATCGATTGGGCAATCGATTGGGGTGAAGATTTTTAATGAAAACAGAATCCTGGGCTGAATTCAATCGATTGGTAAATCGATTGATTGGTTCCTGAGCCCCTGGTTTCGAGCCAATCGATTTCCTAATCGATTTGGTGAGGGATTCTTAATGAAAACAGAATCCTGGGCTGAATTCAATCGATTGGTAAATCGATTGATTGGTTCCTGAGCCCCTGACTTAAGGCCTAATCGATTGGGCAATCGATTTCGAAAGGGATTTTAAAAAGGCTGATTTACAAAATCGATTGGCTAATCGATTTTGTGAATTGGCCAAGTCCCTGTTTACCCATCCAATCGATTGGGAAATCGATTTCCCTGATCAGTTTTCCAAAAATTCATGAATTAACCTAAGTCATTCCTAATCAAGTTCACCACTTAACACTTAGCAATTTCTACGCGATTACTACGACACACAAAGGTTCGATAACCATCATACTCACACACAATACACAACACATAGCACTTAACACCTTCATCTCAGTTATCACGATAAATCAAAATTCGAATCACTCAATCATAAACTCAAATCAAACATGACTCGCGTGCCAGGCACCCTAATGCAATGCGTATATGCCAAAATGCATGGACTCGGAATTCCAAACCAAAACCCTCCTCGAAGGGCCGTAAATCATAATTGTACCGCCTATCGCAGGCCAAAGTACCAATTACCGAGGTGCCACCTATCACGGGTCAGCACGATTTACTAAAATGCGTAAATCATAAACGTACCACCTATCACGGGTCAGTACAGTTTACCGAGGTGTCACCTATCACGGGTCAACACGATTTACTAAAAGAAAAAGCGGGAATCGTAAATGTACCACCTATCACGGGTCAGTACAGTTACCATGGTGTCACCTATCACGGGTCAACACGATTTACTAAAATATAAATCGCAAACGTACAACCTATCACGGGTCCGTACAGTTTACCAAGGTGCCACCTATCACGGGTCAGCACAATTCACCAAAAATGTAAATCGTAAATGTACCACCTATCACGGGTCAGTACAGTTACCATGGTGTCACCTATCACGGGTCAACACGAATTACTAAATAGTAAATCGTAAACGTACAACCTATCACGGGTCAGTACAGTTTACCAAGGTGTCACCTATCACGGGTCGACACAATTTACCAAATGAAATGCATGAGCATACACAGACTCCATTCACAACAATCGTTAAGCAAATGCAGATATTAAAAGATTCCCCATTTTTAATACCCATTTAACTTAAACGACTTTCAAACAACATTAATTAAATAAGTCATTAAGAGATTCCCCGTTCTTAATACCGATTTAACTTAATGATTTTCAAAACAAAACGTTAAGCAAACAGTCATATTAAGAGATTCCCCATTCTTAATATACTTTTGACTTAAACGATTTTCTCGCAAAACATTCAGTAAACGAGTCATTAAGAGATTCCCCATTCTTAATACTCATTTACCGAAACGATTTTCAAAAACGATAGTTAAGTAACCGAGACATTAAGAGATTCCCCATTCTCAACGCCCAGTTAACTTAAACATTTTCCTCAAATACACATTAAGTAAACCGAGGTATTAAAAGATTCCCCATTTTTAATACTCGTTTAACTCTAATGGTTTTCAAATTCCACAGAAACAAATTCAAACATACTTTCACATTCAAACCATAATTCACAACAACCACACCAATTAACAAACATCAAGTACGAACACACCAAATACAACGAACACAAATCACGCAACATAACACCCAGATACATCAAATTTCATTTACCACGAAACATTCATCACTATAAACAAAACCTAACTCTAAGGTTTTTACCCATAACGCACTAGTTTCGTTTTTCCCCAAATCGATACATTTAACCCTAACAAATTCCTTCCCACACAACTACAGATAAGTCCCTAATGCAAGCTAGAAGTTTGGAAGGAGCCCTTACCTCAACGTTAGCTTTATCGTGCGTTTCCGGTACCGCGAGAAATTCCGGTAAAATCTCCGCTCGCAACGCCGCTTCCAAATTAGTTCACTAGCACCGTAGCGTGGTGGTGAGCAACTTTCCCTTCTATCTCTTCGAGGAATGAGGTTTGGATCTAGGAGAAACGGAGGGGTTTGTGTTTGGATCTCAAAAACCGTTTTTCTTCGTTTTCGACTCAAAGAGGAAGAGTGGAGTTACGAAAACCTTGATCTAACTCTCACCCCACCTTGGGTCACTAGCTTTGAAGAAAGAAAGCGACGAAAATGAAAACGGGAGAAAGGAGGAAATTTTGGTTTCTTGCGAGGTTCAGAGGAGGGAGATGGAAAATTGAGATTTTCCTTCCTTTCTATTTCTTTCCTTTGTTTTTCCTTTCTTCCTTTTTCCTTCCTTCCATTATATACTATTTTCTTTTCCTTTTCCTTCCTTCTAGTTTTCCTTTCTTTTTCCCTCCAAACAAACATATATAAATATAATAAATATAACTTAACAAATATCTCAAAATCTAGATATTTATTAAATTACCGTTTCACCCGAAATGCCTTAAATTAACCGTAAAGTATTTACCGCAGTTAAATTCAATTTATTTATCGACGAGAAACTCTAATTGGCATCGAAATATCTTTTTGATTATAAAACTCCAAAATATTATTAACTTTGGCTTAAAAGCCTCCGAGCCAAAATCCAAAATATACCAAAAATACATAAAAGGGTACTTTAAAATTATGGGTCTTACAAGCCTTAAATCGATCCATCTTACCATCAAGACCAACCTTTACCGTATAGAGCCAATGATAACCTGCTAAAGGCCTCCCATGAGGTAAAAGGGCCATTTCCCAAGTACCATTGCTTTGTAGAGCACACATCTCATCAAGCATTGCTTGCCTCCACTCAAGATGACATAATGCTTCACTTGGAGATTTAGGAATATAAACAAAAGACAAAGAACTACCTAGAGGTTAGGGAGCAGACTTGACAGGTTCAATAGGAATAAGAGTGGGCGAAATAAGGATAACTACCTGAGGAGGTTCGACATTAATGCCCTGATTGGACTCAATAGTTATATGGGTCGATTCAAAATATGGTACATACTTGAAAAAGGTAACATCAGCTGATGTAACATATCGGCATAGTGTAGGAGAATAACAATGATATCTCTTTGGGAACCGACGATATCCGAGAAAGACACACTTGAGTGATCGAGCTAACAGTTTGTCCAAACTATGAGATAAATTATTAACAAAACACGTGGACTCAAAGACACGAGGAGGTAGTGGGTGAAGAGGGGTATGGAGAAAGAAGATCGTGGGAGGGATATTGCCATCAAGGACAAAAGATGACATAGGATTGATAAGGTAACATTTCGTAACACTGCATCCCCTCAAAAACGGAATGGAACATTACCATGAAGAAGTAAGGTTTGGGTGGTTTCAATGAGATGATGATTTTTACATTCGGCTACCCCATTTGGTTGACATGACGTTTGGTTAAGAATACCATTGGAAACAATAAAATTTTGAAATTGGTATGATAAATATTCTGCAACATTATTACTTCTTAAAGTACGAATAGAAACACCAAATTGAGTTTCATTTTCTTGATAAATTTGCTTAAAAATGGAAATCAGTTTAGATCTATTTTTCATTAAAAATAACCACGTACAACGAGAGTAATCATCGATAAAAGTAATAAAATACTTAGACTCTAAAATAGACACAGTACGAGAAGGACTCCAAACATTATAATGAACTAAAGCCAATAGGGATGAAACCCTTTTATTGACTCGATCAGGAAAAGGATTGCGAGTGTGTTTCCCTAACTGATACGACTCACAATGTAAAGTGGACAACTTAGATAAACTAGGAACCACTTTTTAAAGTTTGGTAAGGCTTGGGTGTCCTAGCTGAGCATCGATAGTATGCGGGGAATTTGTGGCAGAGCAATTCATGGATGATAGAGAAAGGTAATAGAGGTCTTGAGACTCACATCTGACGCCAATCAACCGTCCCAAACTCCGGTCCTGCAGGGTAACATTTATATTAGTGAAAGTAATGATACAATCAAGGGACATAGTCAATCGACTAACTGAAAAAGTAAATTAAAAGGAGATCCAAGTACATAGAGAACAGATGCAACTGAAATGGAAGGGAGAATTTGGATTGTGCCAACCCCTTGAGACCGAGTTTGAGAGCCATTGGCAGAAGTTATAGTAGGTAAAAAAATGAGATGTAGAGAGAGAAGAAAAGAGACCTTTATTACCAGTTACATGATCAGATGCACCAGAACCTAGAACTAAAGTGCAGAAAGAAGATGAGTGATAGAGTTAAACATATGAGTTATCAGAGTTCAGATGGTGTGGTCTAAATGGTGGCAAAAGGGTCAAGTTGAGTTGCATTTACCGTAGGCGAATGCTTACAATGCAACTTCCAACAACGATCAATAGTGTGTCCAAGCTGATTACGATGCTCACATTTGGGACGAGGCATAGAGTTGGATGATCCTCCACAAGAGTGACTTTGATTATGTCCCTGAGATGCAAGGGCAGCAGTGTCACTCCGAGCTGAAGTAATAAAGGGCTCAGTTGGATGTTTTGCTGGTATTCGAAGGAGAATCGCTCAGGTAGTAGACATATCAGGAACAATAACTTACCTCAAAATTGGATCATGAGTTACAGAGTACTCCTAGGGTAAGCCGTAGAGTGCAAGAAGCATGAAAAAGGTGTTGCGTTGATCCAACTCCTTTTTTTGTTCAACTTGATTTCTTGTAGTAGGAGAGAAAAGCTCATTAAAATCATGAAGTGCACTATGAACGGTGCCAAGATATGAAGAAAAAGAGCCATCTATCATCTTCAGAGTAATGATATTCAACAAGCGGTGACAAACTCCATCGAGACCTTTAGTGACATTAGTGTAGAGTGTCGTTGCCTGACTCCAAACCGATTTACACGTGAGATGTGGATGAAAAAATAGTTTATCGTCTAAATGAAGTGTAGACTAAATGACACTGTACAATTGAGCATCAATCTGTTTCCATTTTGATGTTTCAGCCTCAACCACCTTTTTATAATTTTTAATGAGATGGACCTCGTAACCTTGATCAAACATCTAGAGTTTGATGTTGGCTACCCAACTATCATAATTTGATCCATTCAATTTTTCGATAGATAGAGGCAGGTGATGTAGTTGTTAAAGATGCTTTTTGTTTTAGACAGAGACGTCATACTTAGTAAAGAGTGGCAGAAAATGCGTCACAACCAGAGAAACAAGGGTTGTTTGAACTGAAATGTGTATATCCGTGACTCAAAATTGAAAACTCAGGGCAGATATGGAATTAGAAGGTTAAGACGAGAGCAACGGAAAAGGTTTAATCGTGAACAGCTGTCGGATGCGCCATCACGCGCAATGGGAGTGGGCGCGCGTGGATCTTACGCCAGGGAAAGTGGCGGCGCGTTTGGGCACATGGGATGTTTGTAGATGGAGCACGTTGAGGGATGGGCCGATCTAGGGTGTACGACGTTGTAAGAGTGGTCGTTTTCCGAAAAAGGTTGTCGAAGAGAACGACGACAATGACGACAGAACATGGCAGCTAGAAAAAATACTGAAAGAATAGTGTAACACAGATAGAGAGGGGGAAACCGAAGTTGAGGACTCGGTTTGCCGAAAAACATTTATCACCGAAGACAATGGGTCCACCAGGTAGTTGAAGATTAGAGTCGACTCTCTATTGATATGTTTAATAACCCGTGTGTTTCAACTACATAACAGATGTTCTTTAGATAGACTATAATTGATAAACAATCATAATGGCAGGAATACTTATAGTCAAGAATACTTACAGACATGAATACTTACAAACAGGAATACTTACAGACTATCTATTTTATTTACATACTAATATATTATTTTAACAACTATCAAACTCTAAGAAAACCACTTAGAAAATATTTCTTATTTGAACAATAGTTTCACTCTTTGAATTCTAAGATGAATTTGGAATTTTGAGCTTGTGTTCTTCTATTTTTTTTTTTCTGATTTTTCGATGATCTTCTTCTTCAGCTTTGAGTATCTATTTATAGATAAAGTTTGGGCTTCATTTATGTCCTTGTTTAGTTCTGAACTGCATCTTCATTACTAGCTTGGTCAACAATGATCTTATTCAAAAATAATTATGAACAAGATGCTTTTTGATAATATGTTCTTTAGCCATTTATTTATTTCTGAATCAAATATGAGTTGTTTTTGTAGATTGATTATGTTTGTATTTTGTTTAGATTGGGTTTTTAAATTCTTCAGAATGATACTGTTTGTATTTTATTAAGATTGAGTTTGTAAATTCTTCAGATTAATATTGTTCATATTATGTTAATATTGATTTCGTAAACTCTTTTAATGAAACTTCCTTCCTATTGCTTGCTTTGATCTTGTCAGAAACATAGTGTGTGACTGGTTCTTTAACTTTCACAAGTAGGAATATGACTAACTCCAATTCGGTATTTTATCCTTTATCAAAATCTGAATCATATTTTTGCAAATAATAAATGTATCTTCTTGAGGGTATTTCTTCTTGTAAACAATTTTTGATCCTATCTTATTGCAAATAACTCATATCTTCTAGTAGATAAATCTTGATCAAATCCTCTTGTAAATAATTGATGTCTTCTTGTAGATAAATCATATCTTCTTGTGATAAATCTTGATCAAATCTTCTTATAAATAATTCATATCTTCTTGTGATAAGATGTTGATCATATCTTATTCAAATCTTGACCATATCTTTTTTTTCAACTTGGTCAAAGATTTTCTTCCATTATAAATCTGAATTAAATCTTATTTTAGATTGTCTTCAAAAACACGAATCTTTTTTCATACTCTATGAAGATAAATATATTGGTCTCATAAAATACTTATGTTACATCAAAACTCTAAGTATAAAACTAACGTGGTTCTAACATACCTAATTAGAAGCTAAAATTGCTACTTGTAGTTTTTCCATTGATGGAAATGGTGTCATCGACTTATAATAAGTTGCTTAGACCAAAGCCATTATTGGAAGGTTGTGCATTATTGACTCAACAAGGTTGGTTTTCATGTGACCCTAACGACTACCTGCATCAAACATTTTAATCCAATTTTCTCGCGGTATGTTGTCTAGCCATTTTATTGCCTCTCAATTTACCATGTTGATTTCACCACAATAGTATTCATATGTAGACTCATTGATTGAGTAATCTGTATTGACACAAGAAAAAATGTATCAAATTTTGTATGAAACAAATAATTGAAAATTACATTAATTAAAATGTAGCAATGAAATTATTACCCATAGAAACAATTTTTTTCTTCAGTGCGTCATACTTAAATTCCCTTGGCGAAATTTTGTGAAATATGTCGGATGCACAACACAAGCTTTCACAAAGGTTTTTCCCTCCCATTATTTTAATTATTATAAGCACTATTAATGGACTTATGTCTATCTGAAATCAAAAAAATGTTGGCGTTTAGAGTGACATATTTTCAAAAATTTCTCAAAAAGATACTTCAGCCCTCTCTTGTCTCAACTTCCACACAAGCATAATCATTGGTAATTATGTTGTTGTTCTGCTAGGAATAGAGTCCCCTTGTATTTTTCGTACAACCGTGCCTCATCACCTTGTATAACTGGTTTGCAGAATCTAAACGCATATATGCATGGAATACAGCCCAAAATAGTCTTGAAATATCATTATTCTAGCTTTCAAATTCTTCTCATGATAAGCTGGATTTGTTTCTATTTCTATTTTAATTCCTGGAACAATGTTCGCATAACCAACAACCTCTATGGGAGTTGATTGTAAAACTCCTCCCAATTGATATAAATTGTTTTGATAGCCTTTTTTTTAATCAATTTCCTTCTATAACTTATTGTGTAACTGTGCAAAGTCAGAATCTACGCAATAATGACCTTCACTTTGATTGAATGTCCACTCTCAAAAGTTGTATTACGCTTGTACATATCATGTCAGAATCAAACTTTTAATGATCTTGTGGCAATGTTAAATTTGGGCATGTATGAGGAACATTCAATTTGCCAATCACCCACAACTCAGACTTTTTGGGTTTAAAAGCTCTATACTTAAACAAACAATTTGGACTTCAACAATTCATAACATATCTTTACGTATTTGATTTTTGTACCTCAAAATTCAATGATTATTTTCAATGGTAAAATTTTGATTGCATGTAAGCAATCGTCCTTGGTTTTAAACTTCATTCCAAAGAATACAACATGTCGGTAAACTATATCAGTTATCGTGATTTTGTCGAACTTCAACTTTTGTTTAATGACATTCTTTAGACGATCAAGGTTGCTTTCAGAACAAACTTTTCTCATGGAATTATCTATGAATCGCAGATCTAAAATTCAGTATATAAAAGCATTTGTAAGTATTTTATTTATTTACTTTATTATATATATATATATATATATATATATAATTTTAGGAAACAATATAAATAAAATGGCTTAATGAAACATATGTCGGTGTTGGTAAAAATGCATAGGTAGAAGAAAAACAAACATCATGTCGAGCATACATCTTACTGTCGCAACCTAATTTTTCGAGTGTTTCTCAAATTTAATGGAGTCGCCACCAAAATTTATTTTAAGATAAAGAAAATATTGAGAAACTCTTTAATAAAGAAAAGTGGTATTTGAAACCAAATTTGAGTTCGGGAGTCGATTATGCGTAGAGAATATATTAGTATCCTACGACATCCGTTAAAATAAGGTTATTTATAATTAATGGTGAAAAATTAATGTAAACTTATATAAATTTATCTCTCATTTTTAAAATGCAAGTATAATTTTTTTTATGCAAATAATCTAATCATAAAAGTAAATTTAAAACATAGAGGAAAAAAAACAATTTTATTATTATTATCCTTGACAAGAGTGCGATCTTGCTCCTGCGTATATCCCGGTGCGATGGAGAAATTAAAGCTACGTAGTTCTTGTGTAAAATATGAGGATGTGTTGATTTTTTTTAAAGAAAATATTTTGTCGCGGACATTTAGATTTAGTTAGAAAATATTTAATTTAATAAAGAAAAAAGACATCGGGTTTGAGAAATTTATTAAAAGAGTATGTTTTGTTGTTTGTTTAAATTAGCTGAAAATGTTTAAGATCATAGTGTTGTCACAACTCACGCATTTTAAACTAAGACTAACAAGATGTCATATCTTGATCAATTCAATTTTATTAAAAGATTATTAATTTGAAATTTAAGATTATTAAGTTGTCACAACTCAGTGATATAAATATTTAAGATTGACAAGATGTTTCATCTCAATCAATTTCAATATTTATTGTTAATATTTTATGTCTTGTTTTTTAGGAGAAATTAAAGAAAAAACTAAACATCTAATTTGAAAAAAGTAAAATGAAATTTAAATTAGAAAATAAATTTTAGTCAAAGGATAATAATATAAATAAAAAAATAAATCCATCAAAAAAAGAAACAAAAAAAAAGGACTACATAGTTGAATGAACAAAAGAAGTTGGGATAGGTGCCCAAACTTTCTTTTTGTAAAACAAAAAAAAATGATATATAGTAGACTTAATATTAGAAAGAGAAAGAAAAAAAAATAGAAAAAAGAAACAGGCAGGGGAGGCGAGGCATAGAGGAGAAAAGAAGAAAGAAGGAAAAAGAAAGAAGAAAGGAGAGAAGAAAAAAGAAAAAAGAAAGAGAAAAAGAAAGAAAAAAGAAAAAAGAAAAAAGAAAGAGAAAAAGAAAGAAGAAAGAAAAAAGAAAAAAAAAAGGAAAGGAACAAGAAGAATGAATCCAACGGTGGCTTAACAGTAGCGACGGTCAATTGTTGTTCCGACAAAAACGGGAGTTTCAATTCCATCTTCTATTTTTGGTTTGCTTGTTTTTTTTCCTTTTAATTTATTGTTAATTTTTTCTATGATATTTTTGTTTTTTATTCATCTATTTTGATTGTACAGTTGCTAATATTGAATATTGATGAAGAAAAAATAAATAAATCTAACAAGATCATGAACATGATTTTTTATTTGTATACATACTCTGATAATAAAAAAGAAATTATATGTATATATCTTATTAATATTAAAGAGATTTAGAATACATTATATCTTGTATATTCTTGCTCTTATATGTTGTTTCTCTTATAATTAATCTATGTTTTTCCTTTTTTTTTCTTCGGTAGTTAAAAAAAAACTCCTCTAATAGTGACTTTTGTTCTCAATTTATAGCCTTAAGTGATGAGTCGATGTGTCCATGAAATAAAATTGATTTCTGAATTTTTTTATTGTTTTTGAGAAAAAATTAAACAATTAAGGAAATAAATGCCTAATATTTTTGATTAAGTGTTCAAATAGTTAAAATAATATCTTTATTATATTAAAATAAAATAAAAGTAAAGAAATAGGGAGAGTGTGTTGTTGCACAACAAGAAGTAGGAAACATGAAATAATTAAAAGATGAAAGAGAAAAGAAAAAAGGTGAAGCATGAGACGTGAAATGTGAAAAAATAAAGTGGAAAAAGACAATTAAGAAAATAGAGAACTTGGGGAAGCATGAAAACATAAGAAAAAAAAATAAAAAATTAAACATTTCTGTTATAGTTTTTAGTTACTTATTTTATTTTTTGTGTTAAATTCAATGTGATGGAACCCACATTGACTCAAAATCAATGGTCGGGGTGTTACAAAAAAGGGCTTAATTGGTAGTGCGACTGTGTGGAGGCGGTATTTATCCCCTAGGTACCGGGCTCGAATCCTACGGAAGGCAAAAACTCGCTATTCTACGACTACAAGATTCAATGGATTAATGGAGATAACAACCGTTTTTGTATGATGACTCTAGTATATCTCGTGACACTCCTTTTTTAGAGGCGAAACAAAGTGCATTGTTCAATCCTTCTTCTTCTTGTTTTTTTTTTTACACCTTTATATAAGTTGAGATTTCATCGAGTTTCCGTGAATATATTTTTCAAATGTCAAAATAATTAAAATATTTTTTATATTTACACATATTTCAAATTCCAAAATTTATTATTATAAAATAACAGTTTTTTTAAATGCTAGAAAAAACAACCATGAGACCAAATTAGCTTAGCAAGAGGGTAATGTACAACATCGAATGACAACATTGAAAAAAAAGTACATTCATTAAATTAGGAACAATACAATTGAGCTAGGGGGTTAAAATGTAGGGATGAGTGTGTTTATAAAATAACAAACGCTAGTCATTCTCGTAATTTAGGACTCCTTTTGGTCAGTTTCCAAGAATAATAATTGCCCCCGTTTGAACCGTTTGGTCAGCTTCCAAGTTTTCAATTCATCGGCATGCTCTAATTTTTATCTAGGTCACCTTTTCAGGTTTTCAACCTAGCAAGCCCATTTTTACAGTAAGTTTTTTTTCAAACATAAAATTTTATGACTGCATCTAAATTTACTAGAAGTGGAAGCGCATCTCCATCGATTTATGCGAGTATTAGACCTACCTCAGAGAAAGCTTTTTTCACAAGATAAGGTCCCTCGTAAATCGGGGTCCATTTTCCACAATAATCTTTTTTTATGGACAATATTTTTTTTAAACTAAGTCTCTTTCTTAAAAAAAAAAGTGCATTCAATGAGGTTGGCAGTACATTCGAACCTTTCTATCCTTTTTTGGAACTGGGACAATATTAGCCACTAATTGAGGAATAAAATTTTCACTGCTAAGAAACCAACATCAAATTGCTACTTGACCTCTTCTCTAATTTTAAGTGACATATCAGGCATCATGCTTGTGCGGCAGCTTGTGTTCATCTATGTTAGTATTTAGCTCAGGCATATCCTGATATGATCATGCAAAGATGCCCACATAGTCAAATAAAAGTTTAATTAGCTTTTCTTTTTCACTTATTTTCATAGACATACAAATTTTAATTTCTTTCTTGTCATATTCAATCCCCAAATTGATCACCTCAACAGGTTCTTGATAGGGTTGGATTATCTTATCTTCATTTTCCATTATTCTTTCTAGTTCAGGGGGATGCTCAAAATCGTCTTCACAATCCTCATCAACGTGATTAATTGGGCGTTTAAAATTACAATAAGGGGTTCTAGTGTTGCTATTTTCAGCATATTCATTTTTTACTCTGCATTGTTTAAATTAAGAAGAAAAAAGAAAAAAAGAAAATATTTATAAAGATTGACATTTCAAGAAAAAGAAAAGAAGAATAGAAAAAAGACGGCTGGAGAATTCAAAAATGCATTTATTGATAATGAGTACGGAATTGAAATACATGCGCCCTAATTAATTATCCTTATAACCTTGGGTAGAGCAAAAGGAGTTGAAATATATAATTACTTTCAACATGAATTAACAAACGCTAGAAACTTGATGATCTTCCAATTGTTGAGACTGGTGTTTGGAGGACAAGGCTACACTAATTTGAGGATAACATCATCAACATGATCTTCTTCCACAACAGCCACCTGATCAACACATATTATTCTATCACTTTGAAAGGTTTGGCGAATGTCGCAAATAGGAATATCATGTGAATTTGGTACCCAGTTTTCCAAATGAGTCGACCTGCTTTTCGTAAACCTTTTCTTTATCAGCTTTGGTAGGTACATATCTCAACCCAAACCTATTGTTCTTCTCTGGTATTTCCAACAATTTCCCTAGTTTAATAAAAAGCCCTCCTTCCAACATGAGTTTGGTAGACTTCAATGATGTGATAGACAGTTTTGGTTCTTTTAAGTGAGATCCTTCACTCATGAAGACAACATTGGCGATTTCTAATGCTTGGAAGGAAGTCTTTATGGCTACCTTTGTGTCTTTGATGTATTCCATGGAAGATAGATGACTCACTATCATATCTTTTTCCCCAGATATTATTACCAGCTTATTGTTCACTATAAACTTTAGCTTTTGATGGAGAGTGGATGTCACTGCTCTAGCAGCACGAATCCACAGTCTCCCTAAAAGGTAACTGTATGATGGTTTAATATCCATCACTTGGAAAGTTATTCCAAAGTTATAGGGTCCGATTTGAATCAGCAGGTCAATCTCACCAACAACTTGTCTCCTAGATCCATCAAATTCTTTCACCACCATAACATTGGACGCCATACATGCTACATCAACAAATAGATTTGATAGTGTCGATTTTGGCATAACAATAATGATGAACCATTATCAACTAGTACCCGTGCAAGAATATGATCATGACACTTCGGAAAGATGTGTAGTGTTTTATTATACTATGTCCCTTTAGTTGGTAATTCGTCATCACTAAAACTCAGACAACTACTAGCGGTGATGTTACTGATAACTCCATCAAACTAGTCGAGAGTTATATCATGAGTAACATGGGCCTCAATTAAAACTTTCATCAATGCCCTTCTATGTGCTTTGCAGTTCAATAACAAGGAGATAACATATATATTGGAAGGGGTTTGATTTAGCGGATCCAGCACCTTATATTCACTTTGCTTGATAAATTTCAAAAATTTGTTAGCTTCTTCTTTAGGCACTGTCTTTTTGCTAGTCTTTTGTCCTTTTATGGCATGATACATAACTTCTTTCCTTTTTTCTCCATGACCCTCCTTTCTCCTAAGTTATTCAGGAGCATATACTCGACTACTCCGAGTCACCCTACCAATCCCTGAAATGTTAGTGACATCAGTTCCTTTAGGTTCACAACTATCACTTGATTGATGATTGGCCAAGTGGGATATGACTTCATAATTCCATGGTACCGCCTTGGTATTTCTGTAAGGAAAAGAGGTTGGTGATTGAAAAATTATGGCATTTGGACTGCTAGGAGTTGGCTTAAGATTCTATTTTCTATAAAGGATTTCCAATGGTTTTGGGAAAGATATATTATTTTCTACGCACGGCTCTACGATCAACACATGATCATCTTTTGAACATTGGTCTACCTCGCATTCAATGACATTGGCAGAGGTATCCCTATGGCCTGACAATGGATTACTCCCTACGTTGGGACCATTTTCCTTGAAGGTAAGCCATTTTGCATTAATCGGTTCTTGTACTTTAGATTTTAGAGCTTGGCAATCTTCGACGAAATTCCCTACTACTCATGCATGGTATTCACATTTGGCATTTGGGTTATACCATTTTGGGAATGGTGGTTCTATAGGTTTCTTTGGTCGTAGGACTACCGTTGAATTCTAGAGTAGGTGAGGCAACAATTGGCTGTATGTGACGGGAATTGGGTCAAAACGAGTTATCATTTTTTCTCGATTAACTGGAGGTTTGTAGTTATTCGAGATTGGATTTTTGTTTCATTGGTTTTGTTGGGAAAACGTGGCAGGTGGTGGTTGGACCAGGGGTGGTTGATAATAAGGCGACCTTGAAGGGTGATATTGGGGGTATGGAGCTTGTAAGGTCACACCCACATATGGATAGGGAATGTAGGGAATTTAGGGTATCGGAGGCTAAAAATTTGGAGGTCGATAAGAATTTATGGTTGAGAATAAGAAACCCTTGGGTTTTCCATTACACTGTTAGCATCCATTTCTTTCTCTTTGTAAATCCCATTTGGGGTTTCTTCATACCACTCATTCGATATACAATCTTACCACTTCTCATGTCACTTTCTACTCTTTCTCCTATCATGACCATGATTGAAAAGTTTGATGACATACTCCCAATAATATTATCATAAAAGGGCGATTGTAGAGTATCCACAAACATACTAACCATTTCTCTTTAAGATAAAAGAGGATCTACTTGCGATGCCACTTCTCTCCAACGTTGTGCATATTCTTTGAATGTTTCGTTGTCCTTTTTTGATGAATTTTGCAATTGCATCCTGTTAGAGGCTATGTCAATGTTATACTTGTATTGTTTCAAGAAGGCATCAGCCAAATCTTTCCATGAACGAATTCGATTTCGCTCGATATGCATATACCAATTTAATGATGCCCCACTCAAACTGTCTTGAAAAAAATGGATGGGAAGTTTGTCATTAGGAGCATGAGAAGACATTTTTCTATAATACATGGTCGGATGGTTTTTAATACATGTGACACCTTAGTATTTTTCAAACATAGGTATCCTGAATTTTGAAGGGATCACCACATCGGGAACCAAGAACATATCAAAAGTTACAAGACCATAGACTTTACTTCCTTTAATTGCTTTTATTCGTTCTTATAAAACATATAATTTTTCTTTCAACTGTGTATCATCACCAACATTAGGTTGTTGTCAATTTCTATTAGCATCAAAATGGGGTACTTGGGGTGCACTAAATGGAATATTTCTGTTAACATCTAAATTCGTGAACTATTGCCAGGGTGGGTTCTATAATCCTAAAATTCATTGGTCTCTAGAGTCAAGTACTCGTATCGGAACATCATTACAAATAGGAAGAACATCCAAAATATAGGCATTTCTAATGGAGTCACACTCTAGATAGGATTTTCGCAATAAAAGAGGAAAAGCTGAAATAGAAGAAAAAAGGAGAAGCAGGAGAAGTGAAATATGAAAAAAGAAAGAGGAAAAAGACAATGAGTAAAAGAGGAAACCTAGGGAAGCAGGAAACTAGAAGAAAAAATAAATAAAAAATAAAACAAAAATAAACATTTCTTTTATTATTTTTAGTTACTTATTTTATTTTTGGTGTTAAATGTTATGCAATGGAAACCCATGTTGACTCAAAATCAGACCATATTTATAAAATGACAATTTATAGACTTACTAATAACAAGTGCAAAATGTTTATTAAACATATTTTTACCTATTTTTGTAATTATTAGTAATTGGTCGGACAAAATTGAGGTACTACACTTACGTATGATTAGAGGATTGCTCATGTGTGACAAATCCAACAACCGTGTACATTTAAAATACTTGTCACACATGGGGAAATTAAATAAAACATCACAATATAGTTGGGTTCAACAATTTTAGCAACACTTTATAGAGAAATGTGTCTTGCTACGAACCTGGTGTGATGTCCATTGGAGGATGTGCAATGTTGTTACATAATTGGGCATGGTATTGCTTGTCCTGTGTCGCTCCAGAATTACACAATGCATGGATATTTCTAGTTGCACAAAGGTAACTATTGGAAATAAATTTTATTATATTTTTCTTATTTTTAAAACTAACTACTTAATAATCACTAAGTTTATTATATTTTTCTTATTTTTGATAGATCTAACTCTTTTGGTCTGAACTTCAGTAAAGTTCCTCATAACGACATAGAACGATATTGAAAAATAATCGACCACACGATGGTTGAGGAAGTAATATATTTATTCACACTTATTTATATTTTTTAATTATATCTTTTTTAAACTTAATATATTTACTTTAGTATATTTTTTACATATCAGTTTAATTAGAGACCGTATCTCAGGTTGCAACACGGCGTTCCCGTTGAAAAATATCATACAGATTGGGTCATTCTTTAGTTCAGCTTCTATCAACAAATACCACAGCCACCAGAGGACATTAAAACCTACCATGAGGTCGACATGTGGCATTTATTATAATTGGGACTGGGTTTGGAAGGAAGAGATTAAACATTGGAATGAGCGTGAGAATTACGTATTGCAAATTCAATTCGTAGAAGGTGTTTTACACACATCACAAAATATATGAATTGGTTTAGGCAACACACCAATATGTGTAATCCATGTTGGCATCCGCCAACATATCCCCATGTTCACTCAACCTCCAATTAACCCCACAAGAATAAATCATGCACCAAACTACATAATTGTCTTCATCGTCGTCTCACCTACATACTAAACCATACATTCCATATTATGGTCAACCACTACTGCACCTACAAATTGCTACAGAAGTTCCATATTATGGTCTACCACTGCCATCACATCTACATACACCGGCAGAAATATCAACTCAGTATTATGTTCTGCCAATTCCATAAATACAAACCCTCAGTTACTCGACAGAAGGCGAGATTTTCTATAATTCTTTTGGAATTCATTGCACAACTTCTGAGTCGGTTTATATTGTTTTTGATTCTATGTATAACTCTTTGGCTCAAAATTATATTGAAAACAACAATGATCAAAATGATCAAAATGAGTTTCGTGGCCTAAATTTCGAGTGTTTCTCGAATTCAATGGAGTCGCAACCAAAATTTATTTTAAAATAGGAAAAATATTGGGAAGATCACTTGGCAAAACAAAGGCACACACGGTCTCTTTTGGCATTAATATGATTATGACTTTACGGTACATGTAGTAACATAGAGAGAGAAACGAAACTAAGAGAAATAGAAGAAGAAAAAAACAAATAGGAGAAGCAAATATTCAAAAATGGAGAAGGAGGTACCGAGAGGGAAAGGGGGAAAGCAATCGAGAGTGGAAGAGTGGAATCGAGAGGCTAAGCACGATACCAAAGAGTATGGTCGGCTTTCCTGTGACGGTGACACATTTTAGTGACGCTGAAATCGAGGGGCTGAGCACGATACCAAAGAGTATGGTCGGTTTTCCGGTGACGGTGACGTCGGGAGGCTGAGCCCGATACCAAAGAGTATGGTTGGCTTTCCGATGACGGTGACAGCATCTCTGAAGGTTTGAGTTTTTAAGTCTTATCCTTTCTAATTTTTTTTATACCCTTACGAATTAGACATTACATTTGTATAACAACAAAATATTTCATTTTTTCATTCATAACTCATTTTATATATTACATTTGGATATCTTTTTTTTTATACCCTCACAGATCAGACATTACATTTGTATAACAACAAAAAATTTCATTTATTCACTCATAAAACTCATTTTATATACTACATTTGGATAACAAATACAATGACTATAAAGTAAAGATGAAATAAATACCTTAATCCTTTTTCTGTTTCTTTGCTATTTTATTTACTACTACCATGCTTATTTTCTTCTTCTGCTTTTTAGTATGTATATTTTTTTGTTGGTACTAGATCTCCCATAAAACTAATATGCCCTTTTAATGATTTTCGAATTCAATTTATAGGCTAAAATAAACTAAAGTTGTGAATCTATCTGTTCATTAGATAAAATAAGCTAAAGTGGTGAGTTTGTCTATTTGGCGACCACCTAGATGTGAGGTTGGGGACATTGCACTTGGTTAATTAAAATTTGACATATTTTTTCTCTTCATTTTATGTATTTTGTTAGATGTTATTAATATAGTTCAGTTTTTATTATTTTTATTACATTTTATGTATTAATTTAATATATTTTTCATTTATTACAAAAAAAAAAAAAAAAATCGTCTATATGGTGGGAATGCTGACCTTCTGAAAGTCTAAAAAATTAAGATATTTTGATATATTAGTTTCAAAATAAAGTATTTTAAAAATCAAAAAATTCAAAAGGGGATATATGAAAAGAAAATCCGCAAACATGACCCAAGAGACCAAGAGTAATTCATTTAAAATTTTAAACCTAGCAACGAATAATTAAATGTGGCAAGCTTTTATATGTTAATATTTGAATTTACGAATACAAAATTGGATACAAGTAAAAATACTTAAAAGTGATTAAAGGTAAAATGAGTGTGACACACAAGTAATTGAGTATGCGTCAGCTATCCTCAATGACTGGAATTGAGCAAAACAACATGTTTTTGTGCAGGTTTATGCAGTACATGCAGTATCAGCCTAAGTAAGATTTGTTTTTTTTTAATAATTATTACTTGTGGCTTAATATGGAGTATTTGATTCATGTAACGGATGAGATTATTCAAAAGGCAGGGTGTAGTTCCCACCTTAAAGGAAGACAATCGAAATCCTCATTACAGGTCTTTAGTATGACCCATACAAGTTGGACATCAAGTAAGCTTTGTTTTAGTTACACCAAAAAATTTCAGATAACTTGAGATTAAAGTTAAAGATAGGTTATAAACTATTTCCACAGTACTCTTTATACCACCGAGATGCCTTTTCACAAAAGATAAAATTGTGAGGGTTCACGGTGTTGGGAAAAACTAGAGATAATTAGCAATAACTATCTCAATAATGCAGAATATTTTTTCCTCCACCTGTGCAGATAAATGGCCAACTAGGAAATACAATTCCACAGAGCAAAAATAATTGGCAGAAAATTAAATATGAGACAAACACAATTTTTAACGTGGAAAACTTCCCTCAAATTGAGAGAATAAAAACCACATGACCTAGTCTAGTAAAAACTTCCACTATAATAATTAATGGGTACACCAGAGTCTTCCTACTAACAATAGGGAATATCAATCAACAATAATAACCTTATAACAACCTTCCACTAAAGTGGGTATGCAAAAGTAAGTCTTAGAGAAGATAAAACTACTCAAACTATATATTAAAGTAACAAACTCAGTGGTAGGAATAACATACTAAATTTGTAGATCAAACGGAGCAAGTTTTCTACACACCTGTTACCACCACCGAAACCAAACCCTTATTTTTCTTCTCTGACAGCCGTTTTCTTTTTCATTCATAATTCTTAGGATTTCTAAATCCCTTTTATTTCCTTCATGTGGGTCTAGCCCAATAATACCTTTTTTTTTCTTTCTTTCTTTTTTTTCGATAATACTAATACTAATACTAATACTAATACTAATACTAATACTAATACTAATACTAATACTAATACTAATACTAATACTAATACTAATACTAATACTAATACTAATACTAATACTAATACTAATACTAATACTAATACTAATACTAATACTAATACTAATACTAATACTAATACTAATACTAATACTAATACTAATACTAATACTAATACTAATACTAATACTAATACTAATACTAATACTAATACTAATACTAATACTAATACTAATACTAATACTAATACTAATACTAATACTAATACTAATACTAATACTAATACTAATACTAATACTAATACTAATACTAATACTAATACTAATACTAATACTAATACTAATACTAATACTAATACTAATACTAATACTAATACTAATACTAATACTAATACTAATACTAATACTAATACTAATACTAATACTAATACTAATACTAATACTAATACTAATACTAATACTAATACTAATACTAATACTAATACTAATACTAATACTAATACTAATACTAATACTAATAAAAATAGTGGGTTCCACTTGAGGAGTGAGTCCACCCAACAAATCTCCGCCTCACAACTCAAGTGGGAAGGTACTGCTCAACCATGCCAGCTTTCTTTCTACATCATATCATCTTCGACACAGACAAGGTCTTTATCATCATATCTGAACCATTCTCGTCAGTATGAATCTTCTCAATTAAAAGTGACTTTGTTTCCAGTGCATCTCGTATCCAATGATACTGCACTTCAATATGCTTCAACTTTGCATGAAAAGTCGGATTCTTGCTGAGATGGATCGCACTCTGACTGTCACAGAATTACACAAACTTGTCTTGCTTGAACCCTAACTCATGTAGGAATTTCTTCATCCACAAGAGTTCTTTGGAAGCTTCAGTTGCTGCAATGTACTTAGTTTCAGTAGTGGACAAAGCAACACACTTTTGTAGTCTTGATTGCCAAGACACAACTCCCCTTGCAAATGTCATCATATAACCAGAAGTAGATTTTCTAGAATCAAGATCACCTGCCATATCTGCATCTATGTAGCCATCCAACACAGATTCACCACTTCCATAGCATAAACACACTTTGGAAGTGCCTCTGAGGTATCTGAAAATCCACTTCACTGCTTGCCAATGATCTTTACGAGGATTAGAGAGAAACCGACTAACAACTCCAACTGCATGAGCAATATCTGACCTTGTGCATACCATAGCATACATTGTTTGCTACCATAATTTTCTTGTCAACCGGATCCCACAATCTATAACCAAAGTCTTCATCACCATAACCGACGAATATACACTGTTTGGATTTACTATCAAGCTTGGACCTCTCATCTCTTGGAACGTGAACAAAACATTTGCAGCCAAAAACTCTCAAATGACGATAAGAGACATTTTCCCTGTCCACACTCTATTTGGAACATCACCATCAAGTGGAATAGAAGGAGAAAGATAGATCAAATCCACTACAGTTTTCATTGCTTCACCCCAAAAGGATTTCGATAATTTTGCATGAGAGAGCATACATTTGATTATGTCATTAATTGTTCGATTCATTCTCTCTGCAACACCATTATGTTGAGGTGTCTTTGGAACTGTTTTCTCAAACCTGAATCCTTGTTCTCTACAATACTCTTTAAATGGACCTCTGTATTCACCACCGTTATCTGATCGAACACATTTCAATTTCCTTACCTTTTCTCTTTCAACACTTGCATGAAAATGCTTGAAGACTCCAAATACCTGGTCTTTAGATTTCAAAAGAAATGCCCACACTTTTCTAGAGTGATCGTCAATAAAAGTAACAAAATATGATGCACCACCAAGAGATTTACTATCCATCATACAAACATCAGTATGAACTAAATCAAGAATCATACAAACATCAGTATGAAATAACTCAAGAATATTTTGCCTCCTATGACCAATATTATGAAAAGAAACTCTATGTTGTTTTCCAACAAAACAATGAGTGCAAGTTTTTAGAGACGTACCTTTCACAAGAAAAATTTGTTTTCTTTGCAAGTATGTTGAGTCATTTCTCACTCAAGTGACCGAGGCGCATATGCCATAAATCAGAAGATGCATCTTCAATTGCATTCACTTCTTCCTTGCATAACTTCGTAGGCATCCTATAGAGAGAAGTGGAACTTTACTCCTTTGCAACCACTAGGGACCCTTTGGTGATTTTACATATACCACCACTACCAAAGTAAGTGTAATAATCCTCAATATCCAAGGCTTTCACCGAAATCAAATTGAGACGAATATTAGGTACATGTCTAACATTCTTCAATTGAAGCTTGCAACCAATCCCAGTTTCAACCCAAACATCTCCCATACCGCTAATTTTACACACTCATTCATCTCCCATTTTTACCATGCCAAAATCACCAGCACTGTAAGATATGTAGAAATCACGCCTAGGAGTAACATGATATGAGGCACCCGAATCAATAATCCAAGTTGAATCCTGACATGCAAGGTTTATGGAATTATCATCACAAACAATGTAGACATTATTAACAGATGCAACTGTAGTTGTATCTTTATCATTTTTCTTCTCTTTGTCTTCATCTATTTCCCTTGATTGATCTCTCTTAAGGAACCTGCAAATTCTTTTTATGTGACCCGCTTTGTCACAATGATAGCATATCACTTCTTTTCTAGTCCTCGACTTGCTTCTTGACTTGCTACGA
>NC_021162.2:28964559-28973300 GCF_000331145.2 Cicer arietinum | reverse complement strand
TAACTAGTGCTTCTGACTTTGAGGAAGAACCAATCAAACCACGTTCCTTTCTTCGAGCTTCTTCATTCAACATGCTCTCTATAACTGTTGACATTTTCAACTTCCAACATGGAGCTGAATTGGTCAACGTCACAACAAGGACTTCCCAATTATCAGGCAAGGAGCTCAACAATAACAACACTTGCAACTCATCATCTAATTTAATTTCTGCAGTTGTCAATTGATTCACTGTATTCTGAAAAATACTCATATGATCTGCCATTGAATCCCCATCTTTGTATTTCATATTCACCAGCTTCTGAATCAAGAATGCTTTATTTTGCACATTCTTTCGTTCATAATACTCTTTTAATTTTCCCCACATCTTGTTAGCATCTATTTCAGTTTCAACATGTGGATACACACTAAGATCTAACCACTGACTGATCAACGTCACTGTCTTTCTATTCATCTTCTTCCAGTCAGCGTCAGATTTATCTGCGGGTTTAGCAGTGTCACCCTCAATAGGATCATACAAATCTTTACTGTATAACATGTCTTCCAAAGTGTGTAATTAGAAGAGTTGAGTTTAATCATATTCAAACCTTTATTTTCCTCCTCCATTTAAATGCACAAATCAAATCAACCGAGCTCTAGATACCACTTTGTTGGGAAAAATCAGAGATAATTAGCGATAACTATCTCAATAATGCGGAATATTTTTCCCTCACCTGTGCAAATAAATGGCCAAACAAGAACATACAATTCCATAGAGCAAAAATAATTGGCAGAAAATTAAATATGAGACAAACACAATTTTTAACGTGGAAAACTTCCCTCAAATTGAGAGAATAAAAACCACGGAACCTAGTCCAGCAAAAACTTCCACTATAATAATTAATGGGTACACCAGAGTCTTCCTAATAACAATAGGGAATATCAATCAACAATAACAACCTTATAACAACATTCCACTAAAGTGGATATGCCAAAGTAACTCTCAGAGAAGATAAAATTACTTAAACTATATATTAAAGTAACAAACTCAATGGTAGGAATAACATACTAAATTTGTAGATGAAACGGAGCAAGTTTGCTACACACCTGTTACCACCACCGAAACCAAACCCTTATTTTTCTTCTCTGGCAGTCGTTCTCTTTTTCATTCATAATTCTTAGGATTTATAAATCTCTTTTATGTCCTTCATGTGGGCCTAGCCCAATAATACCTTTTTTTTTCTTTCTTTTTTTTTTCAATACTAATACTAATAAAACTAGTGGGTTCCAAACACAGACAATATCTCAGAGACTTGGTGTCAGGGACTTAAGGTCAGAACAATCAAAATACTGGCATCATTTGTGGGGAGAAATCCACGTGGGTCTCTGCCACACAGCTGACAAACCCTTTAGCTCCATAGTCTCGACTTGGAGACTACTGTTTTAGTTACACTAGAAAGTCATACGCTTGGTAATTGAGACTAATGATAGTTTATAAACTACTCTCACACTCCTCAAACCACAGAGATGTCTTTTCACGAAAGACAAAATCGTGAGATCTCACGGTAGACCCAAAACAAACAATACTTTGAAAACATAGTGTTGCAGATTTAAGATCGAAACATGTTAGTTATCCACTTTATCACATAATCTTTTAGTTAAATTGCAAAATCATTATTGAGACCATTATAGTACTAAGATTGATGTATCTGAGTTTGGTTTTCTCATAGTTTTATGGAAGCATATTTTGTCTAGTCACTCAAACTTTAAAATGGCTTTTAAATAGAGCCGAGAATATAGTGCTCACCACTTAACTAAAACTCTTATTTCTTATGTTAGTTCTCAGTTCTTCTATTTCTTCTACGATCCTCATATAATGATGATGATTTGAGCTAGATAGTTTTCCTCTCAACTCTAAATTTTCAATATTTACGCTTGATGTATCTAGCCCAAATTTATGCACCGCATCACTTATACTATTTTTTTTCTTTCCAAAACACAAATATGAATTATTACATAAACCCCTACATCTGCATGCACACCCCTGCATTTTCTCCTATATTTTTCCTATTTTATTATCTTTTTATTTTTTGTTAAACAAATATTTAATCTCTATAAAATTTTGTTTTTAAACTATGTAAATAAAATTATATTTTTTAGTCCTTATAAAATTATTCTACAAGTTATTTTAGCGTTTATTGAAACGAAACATCCTTCAACTTTTAAATTTTTAAATGATTTTTTGCAAACATATTTAGAACATTATTAAAAATGTATCCACACAAATTTAATTTTTTTTTAACTTGAAATGAATTAAATATGAATTTTTGTATATATCATATGTTCAAGATAAAAGTTCATAAAATATGGGTATAAAAAGTAAATTTTGAGCTCACTTTTTATAGAAGAACTTTTTATAGTATTGTAAATATGTATACAAAACAGTCATTCAAAAATATTTGTTGATGCTCCAATAAAAACTACAACTATTTGCATAATAGTTTTGTAGAAATTAAAATATGTGAATTTTTTTATCGAGATTAAAAACAAATTTTCAAAATTTTATTGAATTAAAAACTTTTAATCATTTTTTTCCACACCTTTCTGTTTAATTTGCAGACTTGCTTTAAACTTCAAATTCACATGACATATTTCCAAAAATGTATATACTGTAAATTACATATTTTCATACACAAATTATTTTTTTTGAAAAAAAGATTTCATAAATTATAAAATAGTATATGATAAAAAAAAAAAAAAAACGTGTTTTAATCAATTCAAATATATGTGGAGGGTGTGGATAAAAAAATTATGGGATGCGTGAAAAAAAATATTGAATTTAATTATCTCAAAATGTTTTTACACGGCTAAATTAACCAATTTAAATATATATAAAAATAGAAGGTGCAAGAAGAGAGTGCTTCAGACATACACCCTGAGCCATGCCAAACACTTCTCACCATTAGCCCTTATTCTATACTTCCAATCTAAAGTTGTATTTTGTACCCTCTAATTGAATTTATACACCTCCAAAATATTAAAAATTAAAATTTGTTTTTTAATTTTTATTAAATTAATAATAAAAAATTATTTTAAAATCTCACTCCTTCATCAAAATTTCTGATAAGTAATCTTTTCCAAATATTTATTATAGACTTCATAACTATCGGTAATTTCCTCTTTACAATTTTCGGAAATTATTTATTGGAACTTTCCCCAATAAAATTTCCGGTACATTATTTATACTATCTGAAATTTTGTGCCTTTAAACTTTTAGTAGTTAATTCTACTCTATCGAAAATATTCAAATTTTTTTGGAGCTTTTTTAACTTTTATATTTTATTTTATAATCTCTGATTGTTACATCTCTTCGTTTTTCTTTCTCTTTTTCTCAATGAAAGTTCTCCTATTAAATTATGTAGGAGGTTGAACTTGAAAATGTTCAACGGTATTTGTCGCTCATTTAATCCTCACTGAAAATAAATTAAATATGAAATAAATGTAAAATTAAAATTAAAAACAAAAGTTGTACTAGAAATTTTAGGAAGGAATGAAATTTATGAGAGTTTCAACCAGAAATTCAAAATTTCTAGTATTGAAAAATAACATATCAAATTGAAATTTTCGATATTGAAAAATAACATATCAAATTGAAATTTTCGATATTGAAAAATAACTATCGAAAATTTCGTTTCTGAAATTTTCGATAAAACATTTTTTGATTGTGAGTATCCCCAAATTTTTTTTTTAATCATAAAGTTAGTGGTATTTTCGTAAGTTTAAACATAATTTTTTTTAAATAAAGGGTATATGTTTAAACTGAAATACGAAATTCATCTCTCCTAATATAATACACCAAAAAGCTCAAATGGAGATATGCACTCACCAATATGCAGAACACATTATTAACAAAAATCTCCGGATATTTTCTGTCCAATTCATTAATATACTCCCTCCATAGATTTTTTATTTAAAAAATATTAAATGATTATTCATTTTTAATAATAAAAAAACTATTAAGAAAAAAGGAAAATAAAAACTGGACAACATAAACATAAACCTATAATTCAAAGGTTTGCTAAATTAATTACATTTTTTTTTTTACTCTTGAGTGTGTATTATACATCAGTTATAGTAAAACCATTATGCAAATATATAAAAGTTAATGTTTTTTCTTCCTCATCAATGTATATCTTAGATGATATGTTTCACTACCATTTATATATCTTTAAAAAATATTTGCACTATCTTCAAGTGAGCAATCATGGGATTCAAATGATTATTTGTAATAATAACATTTGAATATGTCATACTCAGTACTATATCTTTTGAATGTAAAATGACTTTCAAATCATAAAATATTTGATGATCTTGAACATTGTTCTCCTTTGACGATGCATCACTCCAAAATCCCACAATACGCATATATTGATAGTGGTGATCCTCTATTTGTGGGTTTGGGTTATTTGAGTTAGATCCAAAGATGTAACACCCCGATTTTCAAAGCGATGGTGTATTTTTTTTTTTTCAAAAACAAACTCATGAAACAAAGAATAATTAAGTAAAATACCTTTGAATAAATATTTAAGTCGTAACACAACGACAAATAAGTCAATAGAATTTACAAGCAGCGGAAAAGTTTCTCAAAATACGAATCCAAAGTATTTACACTTCAAAAGGTGGTACATAGACCCCATCATAAATAACATGTCAAACAGACAATATTAGTATAGGTACAGTTTTTCAAATTAAAATACTGCGACCCAAAAAGAAGGACGTCTAGTCCCTATACATCAACCTAATCTGATCATCCTACCAAAAAACTATACACCCTGAGTGATCTCCACGCGCCCCGTGAGATCCTCCTAACCGGGTCTGCACAATTTACAAAAAAGCGAAAACCATAAACGTACTGCCTATCACGGGCCCGTACTGTTTTTCGAGGTGCCACCTATCACGGGTCTGCACAATTTACAAAAAAGCGAAAACCATAAACGTACTGCCTATCACGGGCCCGTACTGTTTTTCGAGGTGCCACCTATCACGGGTCTGCACAATTTACAAAAAAGCGAAAACCATAAACGTACTGCCTATCACGGGCCCGTACTGTTTTTCGAGGTGCCACCTATCACGGGTCTGCACAATTTACAAAAAAGCGAAAACCATAAACGTACTGCCTATCACGGGCCCGTACTGTTTTTCGAGGTGCCACCTATCACGGGTCTGCACAATTTACAAAAAAGCGAAAACCATAAACGTACTGCCTATCACGGGCCCGTACTGTTTTTCGAGGTGCCACCTATCACGGGTCTGCACAATTTACAAAAAAGCGAAAACCATAAACGTACTGCCTATCACGGGCCCGTACTGTTTTTCGAGGTGCCACCTATCACGGGTCTGCACAATTTACAAAAAAGCGAAAACCATAAACGTACTGCCTATCACGGGCCCGTACTGTTTTTCGAGGTGCCACCTATCACGGGTCTGCACAATTTACAAAAAAGCGAAAACCATAAACGTACTGCCTATCACGGGCCCGTACTGTTTTTCGAGGTGCCACCTATCACGGGTCTGCACAATTTACAAAAAAGCGAAAACCATAAACGTACTGCCTATCACGGGCCCGTACTGTTTTTCGAGGTGCCACCTATCACGGGTCTGCACAATTTACAAAAAAGCGAAAACCATAAACGTACTGCCTATCACGGGCCCGTACCGTTTATCGAGGTGCCACCTATCACGGGTCTGCACGGTTTTCAAAAACGTAAATCATAAATGTACCGCCTATCACATGCCAAAGTACTATTTATCAAGGTGCCACCTATCACGGGTCTGCACGATTTACAAAAAGCATGAAAATGCATGAGCATATACTGACTCCATCCACAACAATCGTTAAGCAAATGCAGATATTAAAAGATTCCCCATTTTTAATACTCATTTAGCTTAAACGATTTTCACAACAAACATTAAGCAAACATAAATATTAAGAGATTCCCCATTCTTAATACTCTTTTGACTTAAATGATTTCCAAAACGAATATTAAGTAAACACGACATTAAGAGATTCCCCATTCTTAATACTCATTTAACTTAAACGATTTTCAAAACAAAACATTAAGCAAACAAGACATTAAGAGATTCCTCATTCTTAATGTTCATTTAACTCTAATGGTTTTAAAATTCCACACAAAACAAACTCAAATCTATTATCAAATCCAATCCACAACTCACACCAAAATACATCAATTCATTTCTCCACAGAATCCAACCATACACACAACAAATTTCTTCAGTATTAATTAAGAACACGTCAAATACGACGAACACTGTAAGACCCATAATTTTAAAGTACCATTTATGTATTTTTTGGCGTATTTTGGATTTTGGCTCGGAGGCTTTTAAGCCAAAGTTAATAATATTTTGGAGTTTTATAATCAAAAAGATATTTCGATGCCAATTAGAATTTCTCGTCGATAAATAAATTGAATTTAACTGCGGAAAATACTTTACGGTTAATTTAAGGCGTTTCGGGTGAAACGGTAATTTAATAAATATCTAGATTTTGAGATATTTGTTAAGTTATATTTATTATATTTATATATGTTTGTTTGGAGGGAAAAAGAAAGGAAAACTAGAAGGAAGGAAAAAGGAAAAGAAAATAGTATATAAAGGAAGGAAGGAAAAAGGAAGAAAGGAAAAACAAAGGAAAGAAAAAGAAAGGAAGGAAATTTCAAATTTCCATCTCCTTCCTCTGAACTTCACACGAGAACACCAAATTTCCATCCTTCTCCATTTTTCGTTTTCGTTGCTTCCTTTTCTTCAAAGCTAGTGACCCAAGGTTGGATGAGAGTTAGATCAAGGTTTTCGCAACTCCACTCTTCCTCTTTGATTCGAAAACGAAGAAAAACGGTTTTGAGATCCAAACACAAACCCCTCCGTTTCTTCTAGATCCAAACCTCATTTCTCGAAGAGATAGAAGGGAAAGTTGCTCACCACCACGCTACGGTGCTAGTGAACTAATTTGGAAGCGGCGTTGCGAGCGGAGATTTTACCGGAATTACTCGCGGTACCAGAAACGCACGATAAAGCTAACGTTGAGGTAAGGGCTCCTTCCAAACTTCTAGCTTGCATTAGGGACTTATCTGTAGTTGTGTGGGAAGGAATTTGTTAGGGTTAAATGTATCGATTTGGGGAAAAACGAAACTAGTGCGTTATGGGTAAAACCTTAGAGTTAGGTTTTGTTTATAGTGATGAATGTTTCGTGGTAAATGAAATTTGATGTATCTGGGTGTTATGTTGCGTGATTTGTGTTCGTTGTATTTGGTGTGTTCGTACTTGATGTTTGTAATTGGTGTGGTTGTTGTGAATTATGGTTTGAATGTGAAAGTATGTTTGAATTTGTTTCTGTGGAATTTGAAAACCATTAGAGTTAAACGAGTATTAAAAATGGGGAATCTTTTAATACCTCGGTTTACTTAATGTGTATTTGAGGAAAATGTTTAAGTTAACTGGGCGTTGAGAATGGGGAATCTCTTAATGTCTCGGTTACTTAACTATCGTTTTTGAAAATCGTTTCGGTAAATGAGTATTAAGAATGGGGAATCTCTTAATATGACTGTTTGCTTAACGTTTTGTTTTGAAAATCATTAAGTTAAATCGGTATTAAGAACGGGGAATCTCTTAATGACTTATTTAATTAATGTTGTTTGAAAGTCGTTTAAGTTAAATGGGTATTAAAAATGGGGAATCTTTTAATATCTGCATTTGCTTAACGATTGTTGTGAATGGAGTCTGTGTATGCTCATGCATTTCATTTGGTAAATTGTGTCGACCCGTGATAGGTGACACCTTGGTAAACTGTACGGACCCGTGATAGGTTGTACGTTTGCGATTTACATTTTAGTAAATCGTGTTGACCCGTGATAGGTGACACCATGGTAACTGTACTGACCCGTGATAGGTGGTACATTTACGATTTACATTTTTGGTGAATTGTGCTGACCCGTGATAGGTGGCACCTAGGTAAACAGTACTGGTCTGTGATAGGCGGTACGTTTACGATTCCCGCTTTTTCTTTTAGTAAATCGTGTTGACCCGTGATAGGTGACACCATGGTAACTGTACTGACCCGTGATAGGTGGTACATTTACGATTTACATTTTTGGTGAATTGTGCTGACCCGTGATAGGTGGCACCTAGGTAAACAGTACTGGTCTGTGATAGGCGGTACGTTTACGATTCCCGCTTTTTCTTTTAGTAAATCGTGTTGACCCGTGATAGGTGACACCTCGGTAAACTGTACTGACCCGTGATAGGTGGTACGTTTACGAGTTACTATTTAGAAAATCGAGTTGACCCGTGATAGGTGACACCATGGTAACTGTACTGACCCGTGATAGGTGGTACGTTTATGATTTACGCATTTTAGTAAATCGTGCTGACCCGTGATAGGTGGCACCTCGGTAATTGGTACTTTGGCCTGCGATAGGCGGTACAATTATGATTTACGGCCCTTCGAGGAGGGTTTTGGTTTGGAATTCCGAGTCCATGCATTTTGGCATATACGCATTGCATTAGGGTGCCTGGCACGCGAGTCATGTTTGATTTGAGTTTATGATTGAGTGATTCGAATTTTGATTTATCGTGATAACTGAGATGAAGGTGTTAAGTGCTATGTGTTGTGTATTGTGTGTGAGTATGATGGTTATCGAACCTTCGTGTGTCGTAGTAATCGCGTAGGAATTGCTAAGTGTTAAGTTGTG
>NC_021162.2:28951488-28955356 GCF_000331145.2 Cicer arietinum | reverse complement strand
TTGATGTTGTGTAAATGTTTTGGATTTATAATTGGAGAAACTTTTCCGCTGCGTAAATTATAATGACTCAATTATTTATCCAAAGACATTTCCTCATTTGTTTTACTTTGTTTTATTTTAATTTCTTTTGAAAAAAAGAATATACCCTCGCTTTGAAAAACAGGGTGTTACAAACACAAATCAACACAATCCACCACTCAAACACAACAAGTTTCATTTACTCAAAATCATACATAAATGAGTTTAAATTCATTTTCCACGAAACATTCATCAATATAACCAAAACCTAACTCTAAGATT
Organism: Cicer arietinum; assembly: GCF_000331145.2. Lineage (NCBI taxonomy): Eukaryota > Viridiplantae > Streptophyta > Magnoliopsida > Fabales > Fabaceae > Cicer > Cicer arietinum. The sequence goes on along the minus strand of NC_021162.2, from coordinate 28,955,056 downwards.
TTACCCATAAAGCCTTAGATTCATTTTCCCCCAAATCAACACTTCAACCCTAACAAATTCCTTTCCACACAACCACAGATAAGTCCCTAAATGCAAACTAAAAGTTTGGAAGGATCCCTTACCTTAACGTTAGCTTTAACGTGCGAACACGGTACCGCGAGTAAATCCGGTAAAATCTCCGCTCGCAACGTTGCTTCCAAAGTTGGTTCCCTAGCACCGTAGCGTGGTAGTGAGCAACTTTCCCTTCTATCTCTTCGTGAAACGAAGCTTAGATCTAGATGAAACGGGGAGGTTTGTGTTTGACGGTTTTAAAATCCCTAACACCGTTTTTCTTCGTTTTCGAATCAACGAGGGAGAGTGAAGTTAAGAATTCCTTATCCTATCACCCACCAAGCCTTGAGTTTCTAATCTTGAAGAAAGGAAGCAAAGAAAACAAAAAATGGAGGAAGGAGGGAGAAGGGGGTCACGCGTAGAGGTAACAGAGGAAGAAGATAGAATTTTACTTCTTCTTTCCTTTCTCTTTCTTTCTTTTCTTTTTCCTTTCTTCCTTTTTCCTTCTTTCCTTTTTATATCCTTTTCTTTTCTTTTCCTTTTCTTTCCAAACAAATAGGTATATATATATATATATTAATAACTTCTAACAAATATCTCACAATCTTTAGCATATCCAATTTTGGACTTTAGAAGATAAGTGAGTTTACTAAAAACTGACAAACCATTCCCTTTATTTTACTCCAAGAATGTGACCAATGCATTGACAAAAAGAGCAAAAAGAAAACAACTTTTTTAATTCTAAATTAACAAAAAGAAAAGCTAAACCTTTTCTTTCTACTATAATTTTATCATGCAATTGTATATACAAATCAATATCCACAACAACATAAGCAAAATGACCAAAAGTACATAGACTTGTAGCTTCATCCAATGAGATAAGAACTCCAACACCTCTGGCAATAGAAAAAAGAATTTTAGGTTGCCATTATTCAAGTAGAAGTCCAAAAATCACAACCAAATATTTGAGTATGGGTTTGTTGTTGTTCGGTAGGAAAAAAAATATGGTGTCCATTTAGAGAGATGTAAAATACTTGATTGGACTAAGGGTCATGCAACCAAACTCTCATAAGATCTTCCTCGGAAGAGAAAGAAAATTCATAGTATCCTTTATCAAGAGAAATAAAATTCCATGAACTACCCAATTTTTAAATAGAAGACAACTTGATATACATATCAACCACTTTTAAAAGAGCATCGCCTTTAAAGTGAGCCAAACGCCCGGGAAGGTGTTTTTTGCAACTCTCTAATCCAGCTTTGTATTCATCTTCTGATATTCGAATCGCCAATGCAACCCCTTTTAATGGATGGTTGATATGAGAAACTCACAATTTTTGTTTTTTAAACTTGTGCAAAAGATTTAACTTCACCATTGCCAATAATTAAATCTTTTGCATCAGATCGTCTTCTCAAATTAGCTAATTCTTTGACTCTCACAAGGGATGAAATCTATTTCTCTAAATTTATGTATCTGGTATCTCATCAGAGACCAAACACGCATCAACAAAAGCCATTTCTTATTAGAAACATTATGCACGTGTTGAAGCATGAGATGTGTATGAAAATCTAAAATAAGTGTCGTTTAAAATTCTTTTACATAAACTAAAAAAAAACAATAAATAAATAAATGTAACAATTTTACAAAATTGTCTTCATTAACTATTAGCTATTAACAACGGCAATAAATGCATAGTGAAATAAAATTTGATTGTTAAAAGCTACACTTATTTTGGAATTCCTTTGTTAGGATGAGAAGATGATGCTTCAGTTTAAGATTGGGAATATCCTAAAGCTCATTAAGTCTTACAAAAAGATTTATATTTGTCTTTTTTTAATGACACTAACATAAATCGAACTTACAACATATCGAATTCAATGTCTATCATTTTACCACTAGAACAAACTATTAGAGTTAGTTATTAACCATTTCTAAAATATGCTAGTTAATTATCAAAGTATATATAGTTAAGATTTGATGATTGAACAGGTACATTTTAAAGGGAGCTCAAATATTGTATTGTTTTGTTTTTTTGCATGTGCCTCTGATTGACACAGAATAAGAAAAAGAAAGAAAGAAAGAAAAAAGAGAAGCATGGTCCACTCCAAACACAGCATGCTTGTGTTCTGAGTCTTGAATGAGCAGCAAACAACACTAGGAAGCACTTCTATACTTTTTCTACTTCAAGCTTTTACATCTTGTTCACTTTTTGAGCGTGTGGAAATATCTTTATGTGTTGAAGCAACATCTTCAATTTCATCATAAAAATATATTGCTAGTTTATTTATTTAATATGCTCATTAGTGGGTTTCACATGCTTTATTTATTTACCGCTTTGTTTATAGGTAAATATGGCTAGTTAATTTGTTAGAGAAAAAGCAAATTGTAACTATTGTACTATTGGACACTGAACCTTCAACACAAGGTTTAAAAAATATTCGCGGTCGAGAAAATAACCGCGATAAAAAAGTAAAGGTAATGGCGGTTATGATTTATTTTATCATAGAAAATGACCGCGAGATCTACACCACTTTTTACGATAAAAATTGAAAAATTGCAGAAAAATCACCATTTTTTATGAAAAAATCCAAAGATTCTATTTTTCTTTTTAACCTTAAATGGACACACAACACATTTTCATAATACAACATGTACATTACCTCATTTTCTTTTTCAGTTTTGACATACACTTTACCTCCTTCTATAACTAAAATTGCAAAATCAGTAACATTATAAGAAAGGTAACCGCAACTGCTATTTAAAATATTCGTCGTACCTACTGACAACCCATACTAGTGGCTAATATTTTCTTTTTGGGAAATTGTTGGTTTTCATTAAACCCCATGTGTCCCATTATGGCAAGAGATTTATGCATATGTTATCTTGTTACTCCAAGTAACAATTTAAACATAATTGTTCACATGATCCTGTTTGGTATAAGAGAGTTTGCAAAGAGAAATATAAGAGAGAAAGAGAAAAAATAAAGACAATTTCTTCTGTTTGGTTGAAATAGAAAGAGAGGAGAGTGATAAAAAACAGTGGATCCACCTACTTTTTATTTTTCTTCATGACTGAGAAGAAAGTGGGAGAAGTGCATTTTTTTTTCAATCTTCCACTTTTACCCTCTTTTTTGTGATGATACTCATATTTTATATATATATACATACACAACATAAATTATTAAAAAGAAGTTTAGATAAAATATAATTGAATTAAAATATAACTGAATTGTTTAGATACTGATAAAATATTAAAAAGAAGTTTATAATTAACTTAAATAATGTAAATAAATTATATATAAATAAAATAATATAAACGATTAATAATTAATGTAAGGTTACGAATTAAAATTTGATGGTAATTAGATTAAATTTGATAATAATTTTTAATTAAAAGGTATTTTAGTATTTTTAAAATTAATCAATTTTTCTCTCTCTTCTATTTCTTATCTCTTTCTCTTATTCCAAATAATATGTTGAATCAACTATATTTCTCACTTAATTCTCTTTTCCCACACTC
>NC_021162.2:28942057-28951276 GCF_000331145.2 Cicer arietinum | reverse complement strand
CGTCTTTCACTTTTTTCTATTTTTTCTTACAACCAAACACTTCTCTTTATGTTGATGTACATAAACTAACATCTCCCTCTCTCTTACCCTCATATTTCCAATTTTCAACAATATTCAACTCAATTTAACTCTCCATCGGCGAACAATCCAAACTAAACTCAAATTGCTCTAATTATAAGACTCGATTCAACTCATCTCACAAAGTTATCCTGATTCTCTAATCCTCAATTATTGTTTTTTTACCTCTTCTCGTTTCTACAAAAATATATAAATTTGTTTTTAATAATATTTTAAAGAGTTATTAGAAAGATTATATCAAATGATTAAAATAACTTTTTTAATTGTTATTCAACAAACAACTATTTTTAATAATATTTAAAAGAATCAATATAAAGATCATATTAAATAATTAAAATAACTTTTTTAATTTTTATTCGACAAACAACCATTTTTTTAGACATATAATTTGTTGTTATAAAATCTTATAAGTATTAATATGATTATTAATTTTATATTACGTTACCCATGTTATATATGTTGTATATGTAATAAATAAATAAAATTAGTTGAACGTAAATTTTTTAAATTACATCAATTTTAATATTCACTTTTAAGGTGTGTGTAATAGTCAAATTTGAGTGTGTATAAAGTAATTCATATCATGATATTGACTCTCAAAATATAAATGAGTTGATATCTTTCTCAACGAATCCTTAAAAAATTTAACTAGGATAATAATAATAATGACTAATATAATTAATTTTTAAGATATTACATACCATGATAATAATTCTTAAAATAAAAATATATTATTAATCTACTTCATACATCCTTAAAAATATGGAATAGAAATGATAACAATGAAATTGTTATATATAAGAGTAACGATTGTCGAAATAAAAATAAATTGTTAATTTACTCGTACATCATAGAATATTATGTTGATAGAATAATTATGATTGTCTTAATTTTAAATATATAAAATTGAATAATTTAAATTTTAACAATAAAAAAAATTATTAAAAATATTGTGTTAGAGAATATAGAATGTATAATAATTATTTTTCTTTAATAATTCACTACGCCAAAAATGACATTTTATAGCGCGTCTTTTACAGCGCTTATTAAATACAAGCGTTGTTGTAGAATTTTTTAAAAATAACGGATGATACAACAACGTTTTTTTGACAAGCGCTGTTGTAGGGTCATATAGGGTCACATAGCGCTTGCACATAATGCTTACAACCCTTTTACAGCGCTTTTTGTCAAAGCGTTGTAAATTAAAGCGCTCTCCCATAGCTTTTACAGCTCTTTTTGAGCGTTTTAAACACAAGCGCTGTAAAATGTAGCGCTCCCACCTTATGTTACATGGCTTTTAAAGTGCTTTTTGTGAAAGCGCTGTAAAAGCTTTACGCTTTCACATAATTAAAGGACCTATTAGAGCGCTTATTACACAAGCGCTATAAAATCATTCACTTTAAATAAAAATCATTTACTTTAAATAATAAAAACAAATTTACGAACCCTCATCTCCTCTACTTTGGGAACCCTCCTCTCCTCTACGTATTGTGCGGCCATCTACTGCTCCTCCTTTAAAAAAAATTGGATACGTTGTCTCAGGTACTGTATTTATTAATTTGTTGTTGTCACTAAAACTAATAAATTGTTACATAATAAATCATATAAAATCTATTCTTTTTTGAAATTTGTTGATATGTTCTATTTTGAAATTAGACATGGAGACCTTGGTTTCCATTTTCCAATATTAGATATGTGTACTATATATTGGTATAATGTTATCAGTAGCTTATTATTTGTGTAACTGCATTTATATAGGTCATATAATATAGACCGGAAATGGATGTCTGCCAATCGATTGTCAAAAGAGTATGAAAATGGAGTGAAGGAGTTTGTTGAGTTTGTAGTGAAGAATGCAAAAGATCCAGATAGAGTCGTTTGTCCTTGTTTAAAATTTTGTTTTGGAAAACGCATTAGAGAAGATGAATTGGAATGACATTTAGTATGACATGAAATTGATCAAAGCTATACATGTTGGATAAGACATGGTGAGGAAAAAAAGGAAACGTTAATTTTGAGAATGGTTCGACATATGCTTCAATTGATTTCGACACAGATACATATGAGCCGGACCAAGTTGAGGAGATTGCAAAAGCAGTTGAAGAAAATCTTCGGGATTGTCCTAAAATGTTTGAGAGTTTGTTGAGTGATGCAGAGAAACCATTATATAATGGTTGTACTAAATTCACAAGACTGTCGGTGATATTAAAGTTGTACAACTTAAAAGCGAGTAATTGATGGTCTGATAAAAGCTGCAAAAGCAGTTGAAGAAGATCTTCGAGATTGTCCTAAAATGTTTGAAAGTTTGTTGAGTGATGCAGAGAAAGAATTATATAATGGTTGTACTAAATTCACAAGACTGTCAGCGATATTAAAGTTGTACAACTTAAAAGCGAGTAATGGATGGTCTGATAAAAGCTTTACGGAATTATTAACACTCATAAAAGATATGTTGCCAGATGATAATGAACTTCCCAGTCGGACCTATGAGGCTAAACGGATTTTGTGTTCTATTGGAATGAGTTACGAAAGGATTCATGCGTGTCCTAACGATTGCATTTTATTTCGAAACGAATATGAACTACTTAAGGCGTGTCCGAAATGCAATGTCTCTCGATATAAGAAGAAAGAATCTACTCCAGCAAAAGTCGTGTGGTATTTTCCTATAATACCAAGATTTAGGCGCATGTATCGCAGTGAAGATTCAAAACAGTTGACATGGCATGCAAATGAAAGAATTAGAGATGGAAAGTTTCGACACCCTGCAGATTCTCCACAATAGGCAAAAATTGATCACGAGTATCCTGAATTCGGGATAGAGGTCAAGAAATCTTCGACTTGAAATTTCTACTGATGGCCTGTGATTTTGTTAATTTATAACCTACCTCCATGGTTATGTATGAAGTGTAAGTTTATGATGTTGTCTCTATTAATTTCTGGACCCAAACAGCCGGGGAATAATATCGACGTATACTTGACTCCTTTAATTGAAGATTTAAAAAATATGCGGGAGACAGGTATGGAAGTTTATGATAGGTATAAGAACTAATGTTTCAATTTGAGGGCTATGTTGTTCGGCACAATTAATGATTTTCCAGTATATTGTAATTTATCAGGATATAGCATTAAAGGTCTGTGTGCATGTCTTATATGTGAAGAGAGTACAAATTGGATGCGGTTGAAACATTGTAAGAAGAATGTGTTTCTTGGACATCGTAGATTTTTACCTTATAGTCATCAGTATCGTGGGTGGAGAAATGCATTCAATGGAAAATCAGAGGAAGGTAAAGCTCCTTTAGCACCGACTGGATATCAAATACTTGAAAAAGTACAAGGTTTGACCAATAAATTTGACAAACCTTTTGCGGGAGAGCTGGTGAAAACTGGGTGGAAGAAAAAGTCAATTTTCTTTGAATTGCCATATTGGAAGTCATTGTATATAAGACATTTCCTCGATGTGATGCATATTGAAAAAAATGTATTTGAAAGTGTTATTGGTACGTTACTCAATGTTCCAGGAAAGTCTAAAGATGGCGTCAACGCAAGATTGGACTTGGTCGATATGGGAATAAGAAATGAACTGGCTCCAGTAAAGAAAGGAAATCGCACATATCTACCTCCAGCTGCTCATAATCTATCTAGAAAGGAAAAAATTGTTTTATGTAAATTTCTACACGAAGTTAAAGTTCCAGAAGGATACTCTTCAAACATTAAAAATTTAGTTTGTATGAAAGACCTCAAGTTAAAAGTTTTGAAATCCCATGATTGTCATATTCTAATGGAGCATTTGCTACCGATAGACATACGTTCCATTTTACCTGAAAAAGTTCGACGAACCATAATTATATTATGTTTCTTCTTCATGGAAATTTGTAGTAAAGTGATCGATCCTCAGAAATTACCGACATTGCAGAGGGAAATTGTTGTTACTTTGTGTGAGCTTGAAATGTATTTCCCACCCTCGTTTTTTGATATAATGGTTCACCTTACTGTTCCTCTTGTTAAGGAAACACAACTTTTTGGGCCAGCTTATATGAGATGGATGTATCTGATAGAACGATATATGAAAATATTAAAAGGGTACGTAAAAAGTAGAAGTCGACCAGAAGGTTGTATTGCTGAACGGTACATTGTCGAAGAAGCTGCTGAATTTTGTACTGAATATCTGTCCAATGTTGAATCCATAGGGCTTCCCGTGTCTTGTCATTCAGAAAGAATATCAGGAGAAAGGATAATTATAAAGAGACTAATGACTAATTCAAGGATAGAATGAGAGCAGACACAAGTGTATGTTCTACACAATGATGATGAGGTTCAACCGTATGTTGCAATACACATAGATCAATTATCTAGTTTGAACATGAATAGGAATCAAAATTGGATAACTCGAAAGCACAATCGAAGTTTTATAACTTGGTTAAATAATCACATAAAGTCAAAGTTTGATATAGACCCCGGATCAATTTCATAGAGATTGAGGTGGCTAGCAAATGGTCCGAGTTTACATGTCTTTTCATACATCGGTTATGTAATTAACAGCTACACATTTTATACCAAAGAACAAGATGATCAAACTACTATGCAAAATAACGGAGTCACTCTCGTAGCTGAAGCGATGCATGTCTCAAGTGCAAAAGATAAAAACCCAATATATGCAAATCTATCCTATTTTGGGGTTATCGGGCGCATATGGGAGTTAGACTACACAATGTTTCGTGTTCCCATATTTGGTTGCAAGTGCGTCGATAATAATAATGGCATTCGGATTGATGAGTCAGGGTTCTTGCTTGTCGATATTAATAGGGTGGGATACAAATATGAACCTTTTATTTTAGCGTCGCAAGCTCAACAAGTGTTTTATGTCACTGATCTGCTGATGATAAATGGTATGTTGTCCTATCGACCAATAAAATAAGTGATGATAACAATAATGATGAAGATGTTGGTAATGATCTTTTATTTGCAACATCACAACCACATGAAATTGATTCAACTGATGATGGTTTATATCTTAGAGATGATCATGATGAGGGAATTTGGATTAATCCATCATTTCGTATCGTTAATGGACAAACAAATGTGAATCCCACCAGGAAAAGAAGAAGGGCATCTTAATGTGTTTAATTGTTTTATATAAGCCATGTAATCTGAACTGAGTTCATTTAATTTAATTGTTTGATCTGCCAGAATTGAGCATTTTAGTATTTAGCATGAATTGTATTTGATATTAAGTTCATGTAATTTAAGTGTATGTTTGACCTGCCATAACTGATTTTCGGCTTATATTGAACTTAAAAAAGCTTTGTTTGAGTACTGGAAATTTATCTTGAACTTGAATTGACATGTAATTTAAAATAAAATAAGGAGATCTTTTACAGCGCTCTTTCGAAAAAGCGTTGTAAAAGGCTTCTAAAAAAGCGCTGGAATAGGGTTTTAAAAAATAAAATAAGAAGGTTTTTTACAGCGTTTTTTCGAAAAAGCGATGTAATAAGGTTTTATATATAACTGAAAACCGCTTCAGTTTCCTCTTCATTACATTAACTTCACTACGCTAGTGTCCTCCTCCTCTTCATTGTTCTTCTCATTGCGAACAATATCATCTGTGTTATTATCCCTACGAACCATATTGCCACTATCATCTCCATTACTAACCATCTCCATCTGTGTTATTATCCCTACGAACCATCTCTTCTCATTGAAATACGTAACCCTCATTACGTATTTCTGCGAACCATACTCTGTCCTATGAACCGTTTGTATTTATGCGCATTCTCGGTGTTCCTTCTCCTACGAACCCTACGTATTTCTTCTCACTATTCAGGTATTGTATTTATTTATTTTTTGTTGTCACTAAAATGCATGTTGAACTTATACTGCTACGTACTTACACTACTGCATGTTGAACTTATTGAAGTTATACTGAACTGCATGTTGAACTTGTTGTAGATAAATGGACACCAACAAGGATTTAGATCGTCAAAATGAGAAGTTGTCAACCCTAAGACTTATGAAAATGAAGTCAAATGTGGTGCAACCATCACTCAAAATGTCATAAAAGCAAGGAGTAGTGGCATAAAATTTGAGGTATACTATTCTTTGTTTGCTGTTTATTTTTTATCTTTTTCGAAAGCATGTACTTACTATATGAGTTTATTAGGTTGGATGGAGTGAGAGTGGTCAGCCAATTGACCCCAATAATTCCATGTTTGTAAGTTATATTGGGGATGTTGTTCGTCATAATATCCCATCACAATTGACGATTGGAGAGATAAAACGTTGAAGGATGCGAAAGATATAATGTGGACTGATATACAAGTAACTTTTTTTGATCCACTTTTTTGTTACTTATAATTTTTTTCATTGAAATACTTTACTCAAACTATATCTTTATTTCGTTTGCAGACTGTTTTTGCTGTGGACGAGGTGAGAAAGGCTTACATGTTGAGATTTGCCGGGAAAATACACAGGGGTTTTAGATCTCACCTCTCAAATTGCTATCTAAAAGATCATGAGGGAAATATGAATGTTGAAGCTCCAAAAATATTTAAACATCATATATCAAATGAAGAATGGAGTGCATTTGTAGCAAAACGTTGAGACCCCGCGTTTGTGGTAAGTGATTAATTTATTAGCATTTGTGTTTTATTATTCATATTCATAGCGTATTTTAAATTTTTACACGATTTTTATTTTTGTATATAGAATATAAGTAAGGCAAATCACGAGAGGGCAAAAAATCCGACGCACCCATACAAAAAATCTCGTATGGGATATGCACGTCTAGAGCAAAAACTTGTAAGTAATTAAACATCACTTTTATATAATGTGTTACATTATAAACTATAGTTTCTAACTAATATTTCGTTTATGATCTTAACGAATAGCTACAAGACACCCAATCCGATCAACCGTTGGGTCGTCATATCTTGTGGAAGGAAGCTCGTGTAAATAAAGATGGAGTGGTTGATAACGAAAATGTTCAAAAAGTAATAGATCTTTGTGTAAGTATATTATCACTTTAATATTTTTTAATATTATATTTTAAAAATGATATTGAACTTATCTTTTTAATCCTACGTGTATTTTAGGAGAATCTCGAACAAAGTTTGGAAAATCAAGAGGACAACAAAGCTAGTTGCAGGGACATTCTCAGTAAAGTGTTTAATGTTCCTGAATATTTCGGTCGCGTGAGGGGGAAAGGATTTGGCGTAACTCCTAAAAGTTATTTTTCACAAGAGAAGCGCCAAAATCCATCTAATGAGGAAGTATTAGAGAAGCTCAAATTCCTATCAGAGCAAGTGACACTCTTGGTGAAGACGAATAAAGACAAGCAACCTCTGGATTAGCTCCAACATGAAATACAAATGGAGAGTGAAAAAGCGAGATGCAACATTGGTCTCAAAAGTCTTCCCGAGGTAATTAATTACTTAATAAAATAAGAAATTCATTCAACCTAATTGTTTCACATACTTATGTATTAACCATTGATTTAGGGTCACTCCTTGCGTGTTGTACTTATCCTCCCCTACTCATCGCAAGAACAGAAAAGGAACATTGTACAATACTTTGGGAGAAGTATTGCACAACACACCGATCCCTGCGGGCCATGTCAAAGTATCACCAGTTATTGCTTTGGAACCAAATGCACCGTACCCTATACCGGACAACGATGCAGATATGAATTATTTGAGTGAAGCAATTGGTAGTTACGTGGCATGGCCCACACATCTTGTTGCCCTTGATAAGGTGTGTTTAATTAATTGAAATGAATGTTTAATTGATATGTCTATTTAATTGCACGATATATGATTATGATTGATTATATTTAATTGTTGATTTTTTTCCGTTGTTAACTTTAATTTCACATTTATTTAGATTCAGAAAAAGTATAAAGGGAATGATAAGAAGATTCCCATAAACGAGTCAGTCACATTGCCGGAAAAGGTTTGTCACATTTATTCTGTAAGGTTTGTCATTTTTTCAGATTCAATAAACTAAAAAACTAATAAACCTCATTTTTTCAGATTCAATCCAATAAACCACCCGCACAGCAAACCAGCTGCCGCACCACAACTGGATGTTCGTGCTAAAAATAAAGCCGACAAACTTCAAAAATTGGAGGGTAATAAAGCTGGAAAACTCCAAAAGCTGGAGGGTAATAAAGCTGCCAAAGTTGTTGCTCAAAAACTGGATCGGGGAAAATCAGTAGCTGCTCCTGCTCCTAAAATAAGTCAGCCATGCCTTACTCGATATGGGTCGTGTCTTGACATACAGGTAAAAACAAATTGGGGCAGCAACACCGATTCACGCATCATAAGCATGGATAAAGCTATATTCGGAGATGAGTATGAAGAACTACTTGAAAAAGAGCACATATACGAACTTCTCAACCATAAGAAGCTGAGTGCTAGTGTCATCAGCTTATACATTAGGTAAAAATTACTTTTAATTGCATTTATTGGTAATTAATTTAATATATTGGTAATTAATCTAATTTGAAATTTTCATTGAAGGTTTTTGTATGAGAAGTTGGTGTGCACGCGCAGATTGTCAAATAGATTTTCATTCTTGTCTCCGCATAAGATTTCGATGTTTAAACTCGATCCAGTGAATATAAAGAAATACATTGTAGATATCCTATTAGGAAATAGAGAGAAGGATAAGTTGTTTCTTGCACCATATAATTCAGGGTATGTAATTATATATTCTTTATTTATATCTTTTTTAATTTATTAGATCTTAATTTATTAGTTGTGTAAACAAAATTGTCAACCAAATTTTTGTTGTTGTAGGGCACATTGGGTGCTATTTGCAATCAATGCGATCTCTGAAGTTATATACTATTTAGATCCCTTGCACGACAATTACAACAATCACTCTGATATAAAGACTATGTTCGACACGTAAGTAATGTGTTTGTTAATGTATAAATAATGTGTTTGTTAATGCTATAATAATCACATTTATTTATTCGATAGTGCTTTACAAGTTTTTCGAGCTCAAAGAGGTGCTACAGTGTCGAAGCAAAAGTCAAATAACATCACATGGATTCCAATAAAGGTTTGAAATATATGCCTTTAGAATCAATGCACAAATATTTTATTGACTTATATGTTTTATTTTATAGTGCCCTCGTCAAAC
>NC_021162.2:28915596-28942031 GCF_000331145.2 Cicer arietinum | reverse complement strand
GGTACGGTATTTTCATTATTTGATTTTCATATGTAAACTATGTATATATTTGATTCTAACTTATTTATGTTCAATTTTTATATCGCACAGTACTTTGACAATTCCAGTCCAGCATACTCTGAAAGAGATCTAATTGAAATAAAGGAAGACTGGTGTCAGTATGTGATTGAAATGAAAATTATTTGATTTTTTGGGAAATGGCATGCTGCAAGGAATAGTTATATGAATATATGGTAGTTTTGTTCTGTGTAGTTCTGATAGTTATATGTATATGAATAGGGCACATTTGAAAAGTTGTGAATATGTAGTTATATGAATATGTATATAGTTATGTGTTGTTGTCAATATGTGAATATGTATATGAATATGTTATGAACTGATTGTGTAAATATGTAAAGTTATAAAGTTAAATTATAAAGTTATATAGTTTTGTTGTTGTGTACTAATTGTGAAATGATTGTGTGAACTGATTCTGGATGAAAATGATTTTGGAAAAAAAATTAAAAGACAGCGCTTTCTAAAAAAATGCCAAAAAACCCAAAAAGTGCTTTTTAAAAATTCCATTTACAGCGTTTTTTAATAAAACTAAAATAAGAATGCACCTTTTACAGCGCTTTTTTGAAAAAGCGCTGTAATAGGTGCATAATAATGCATCTATTGAATGCACCTTTTACAGCGCTTTTTCAAAAAAGCGTTGTAATAGGTGCATAATAATGCATCTATTGTTTGCACCTTTTACAACGCTTTTTCAAAAAAGCGTTGTAATAGCTGCATAATAATGCATCTACTGAATGCACATTTTACGGCGCTTTTTCAAAAAAGCACTGTAATAGGTGCATAATAATGCATCTATGGTTTGCACCTTTTACAAAGCTTTTTCAAAAAAGCGTTGTAATAGGTACATAATAATGCATCTACTGAATGCACCATTTATAGCGTTTTTTCCAAAAAGCGATGTAAAAGGTGCATAATAATGCATCTATTGAATGCACCTTTTACAACGTTTTTTTCAAAAAGCGCTGTAAAACGAGTATAACAAACGCGCAATATATCTACCTATTTTATAGCGCTTTTTTATTTTAAAAAGCGATGTTGTGTCCTTTTACAGCGCTTATTTTTTAAAAAGCACGCTGTAAATGGCTTAAACAAGCGTTGTAAAATAAGTTTTTTCGTGTAGTGATTGTTTAAAATTCGTTGAATCCTTTTAAATGTTATAAATCCATAAAAGAATTTAAATCCTATCAATTCTTATAATAAGACTGCTTTGAGATTGAAATTACAAATTTTGGTCATCTTTAAAATTTATTATACATTTTTATGCAAAAGTTATTTTATTAAATTCTAATTTAATACACTCCTTAACGTTGATGTAGAATAATTTATGATTGATTATATATTAATTAGAAGAGCGTTGCTATATATGTAAATATTTGTGAATAATACATCTCGCAATAGACCCTAATGCATAGGTGTCATCTTGCCAACTATACAACTAATCAATCTTCGCGTCAAGGGTGTTCATTAAATGGGATATACTGAGCCACATCTTCAATCAACTCATTCCTTTTTTACTCTAACAGTAAATTTAACATAGATTCATTAAATAGGTTTAGTTAATTCAACCTGAGTTCATTAAATAGATTTCAGTGTGCTACATGTTCATTAATTTTTTATGGTTTAATTTAAAAATAAAATAAAAACCATATTAGATTTCATAACTTTAATTTATACATTAATATTTTATTATAACTTAAAATATTAATTTAAATATTTCAATTAATATTATTATACATTATTTTAATTTAAAATTAAAATAAAATTGAACTTAAATTTTTATAACAATAATAAAAATTAAATGTTAAATATATGACATAAATAATTAAAAATGATAAAGTAAATAATAAAATTATTATTATTAATAAATTAAAAAGAAGTTAACGGTCATAAATTAATAAAAAATGATAAATTTATTATTATTAATAAATTAATAAAAAAATAACCGTTATAAATTTATTATTATTAAAATATGAAAGTATCGTCCGTTATGACAATTTAACACAACTCCAACTATGAATTCGCTAAAAACTAAATTTTACGTGACTACAGCTGATGACGAACGCATTTGGTTACCGTTGGAGATGTTTGTAATAAGAGTATGAAACAACCATATTATAAATATGATTCCTAAATTCAAATCCAAATTATTCCGTCAACGTCAACTACACGTTGAGAGTTTTATTTATGGTATGATTCTTCTTTATTCACTCTTCTTAATTGCATATCAATGTTATTTTTTAAATAAAATCAAAATATCAAAAAGCAACATTGTAACAATATGTTTTTTTATGGCATAAAAGAATAATATGCTTGAAAACTCAATAGTAATGATTATATAATAAAGGGGAAAAGATAATAGATGTCAATCATAAGTTATTTTCAAATCTTATCGAACAAAATGTTTTTTTTTTTGAATGAACTATTTCTAATAGTTGATACGACACATGATGTAAAAGAGACTAGAAGTGGATCTTCGTCAATTGTTATTTATTTTCTTTATTTGAACTAATAACTAGGAAGACCAAATGTACAATTAAATTAAAATAAAATTATTACAATTTTAAGGTGAAATTAAAATGAACATATTAAATATAGATATTTTTTTAGAGAAGAGGAAAGATGCTAGTGTAAAACAGTTTTATCTCATCACATAAATGTAATTGTCATCATAAAATAACTATAAAATCAACGGTTTTTATTTGTTGTCAATTTAAAATCATTTACACTGATAGTGTATGATCATTAATCATTTTCTTTAGAGAAAAAGAAAAATGTATTGTGAGTATAAACTAGTTTTATATTGACAAACAACAAGAATCTTGATCTTTTTATCTCATCAGATGATTATAATTGTCATTATAAAATAATAAAATAATCAATAGCTTGTCTTTATTGTTCGTATAAAATTATTTACACTAATAGAGTATAATCGTTAATCCATTTTTTTTATATTTTTATTTAGTAATTATTTATAAATTTATAAATATGAATTAATGAAAAGGATTTATAAATTCAAAGATGTTAGCAAATTATATTTGATTATTGTGATGAATAATGACTAGTGAACGTGATTATATTGAATTTTGTCATTGCTAATACAAAAATTTTGTTCTCAAAAGAAGAAAATGAAATTGAATCAAATTCAAATGAGGAACTAAGTTCAGGTGATATGTTAATAACTAATTTTGATATATAGCCAATGTATAATGTATCACAATATTAACAAATCAAAATTATTTATATATATAATTTTAAAAATAATTATGATTAAAATTAAATAAATTTTATATTATAACGATTATGATTAATTGATGATATAAAAAATAATTGTATTAATAGTGTATGGGAATTAAACTATTTGTTAATAAATATTATTATAATTAATAATATATTTTAATATATATGTAAAGACCTTAAAATATTGTTATAGATTTTAAAATAAATGTTATAATAATTATCTAAATAGACTATTTTACCTAAAAATATATTAATCTCCGTATGATAGTAAACGAGCTATTAGATAAAACATAAGAAATAAATATTTTACGTGAAAACATATCATTATCTATTTATCTTTTTTATATATAAATTAAAGTCTATGATATGCAATTATATCATTAAAGAAGAAGACATTTCAACTAAGTTGAAATCCCTTCTCCTCACAATCATATGCAATACCTTATAGCAACATATTAAAAAATTTAGTAAAGAAGGAGAAATTTAAAGGGACTAGACCAAAATTCAAAACAAAAACTATAAGTAACTACCTCTAATTAAAAGTCTAACTTAGAAACTCAATAGGATAAAACCTGATGAAGAAAAAAAATTACAGTTTGAACAAGACAAAAATAATTAATGAAGTCTGAAGCTTGGAAACCTACATTATTTTTGAAAAAGTCATCTTGAATATAATTAGGAATTGAATTCCACAAAACAAAGTCGTTTACCCCAAAAGTTGCAATGACAAGACGATCAACGCAAGTATTCATGATCCCTAAAGATAGGAGACACTCTAAAACGAAAACCTCTAATTAGATATAAACAAGACTATTGATTTTTAAGCTTTCAAGTAACAAATTTGGAATTTGACAAGACTTGAATCACCAACATTGACTCACACACTCAAGCCAAAAATCAAGTCATCGTTTAGAATAAACAACTTCCACAACTAGCATTACAGTAGTCATCTTTTCACATAGAGAGTTGGACATAGCTATGGGTTGGGCAAAAACACCCAAGGAATCACCAGAGCAATCTCTAAAAATATATGCACTATAGGATAAACTAGGTGAACCTCTTGAGGATCCATCAATGTTACACTTAATCTAGTGCACATGAGGAGCTACCCAATTGATATGAGAGATATTGGGAGACTTTCACTACAAAAAAATTGATCTATCGTGACACACAAAATGTTTCACTAAAAATTAAAAACTGTAGGTAAAACTCAACAATACTTTGAGTGACACCCAAATTTAGTGTCAACTTTAAGGGGGCGTCCTGCTACACTTTGAGGACTGTCACTACATGATCTGATGATTGTCACTACATGTTTTTTATTTCTATCTACAATTATGACTGTCACTAAAAACTAGATAAATATAAATAAAGAATTGGTTTATTCCTACAGTATTGTCTGTCACTAAAACCAAGAAAAATATAAATAAAGAATTAATCTATTCCTACGACATTGTCTGTCACTAAAACTTATTATTATTTATTAAATTAAATTTATTTTATTTTCCTACTAATTGTAATTCTAAATTATTAATACCATTAAATTAAATTTAAAATTTTAATTTATTTTTATTAATTAATTCCATTGAAACATACAATAAAATATAATTTAATTTACCCCAATTACATGACTATGTGCCAACACTAGAGCAATCAACAAAGCACTAAATTTCAAGACGCCCTTACATGAGATGCAATCATGATAACACTTATGAAATTTCTACTTACCCAACAATAACACAACACATGTATCAAATAGTAATAGAAGTTGAAGAACCCCAATAGAATAAAAACTACCTCTATCATGGTAACTTACACACAATAAAATCAAAAGAATGTTCTAAGCAAAAAAAAATTCATACAGAAATGGATTATCACTTAATTACCAACAAAAATGTTGCAACAATAAATTCACATAAAAAATATGAAGAAGATTTCCTTGAGCCCAGGTAATGGACTAATCTTGCTAAGTATGTCTCTTGGCAGCTTAATTCCACCCTCATACAATCCATGAAATTCATCAAATCTATCAAACTCATTTGGTGTGAAATTCAAATCAAAGAATACAGATTCTAATGCTGGAACCACATTTTGAGATGCAACTTTCAATCCATAAGTAAGAAAGTCTGATGATTTTAAGTGACCAAAAACTTCATCTCTTAGAAGATACACAAAATTACTCCACATGCGATGCCATTGAAATACTAATATATTTATTTAACAAATTATTCGATGCAACTAATTTAATAGCGTAGGGAACCACAAGCGATGATTTTAAGTAAGAAAGTCTGATGAGTAAGAAAGTCTGATGATTTTAAGTGACCAAAAACTTCATCTCTTAGAAGATACACAAAATTACTCCACAAGCGATGCCATTGAAATACTAATATATTTATTTAACAAATTATTCGATGCAACTAATTTAATAGCGTAGACTGTGGCATGCATGCTACTTGTGTAATTCTAGAGTGATGCATACAAGAATCGGGTTTGTAAAGCAGTTCTAAATAAATTAATTAGTCGTTATATTACACATAATCCTTACAAATTATTATGTCAAAATGAGATGAGAATGGTCAACAATAATTCATATCCAATAAAAGCTCAACATGCACCTTAACATTTGAGCCAACAAAACAGGAAATAAAAATGACAAAGTACTAAAATTCATTAAATGATTGATGGTGTACTAGAATCTAATTCTATGACAAGATATAACTAGCATTGACTTCTTCCATGCCTAGATCGATCTTTTGCGCCTACACCATTATCTACCAAGTTACTAACCAATATTTTTAGGCCTTCTAATGGTGAGATCATTATTCTCTACACAAATTATTATTTATTTAAATCTGGAATATGAATGATAAATAAATCAACCTCGTAAAATAATAGGAGAAGAGGGAGATGCACCAACAGATATAATAGAGTTTTTTACACTGTCATCCAATCACAATCATGCACTCAGATAAAAATTCTAACAAAAAAAAAACAATATCACTAAATTTGAGAATAAAATATACTTACAAACATCTTCAGTCCAACTGAGGTTATTTTGAAAAAGAGAGTTGGGTCAACACCTCTACTTTTGCCTTGACTTTGTAGCTTTCTTTTCCCAGTACCTTCTTTTGTGTGTTTTGTGCATTATGGGGTTCTTTAGCTTCCTCTGAATTCTTTTCTTCACATGTAATAACTTCCAAATCTTCTGTATTGGATACATTGTCATTCCCATTTTCCTCTGGAACTGCTAAGACTTCTTCAAGTGTGGTTTCAGATGAATTGATTTGCGGTGCTTGTGCATCCTCAAGACTATGGTTTGCTGGTTCTACATATTACTCATCAATTTTTGTGATGGGTTTTTCGAGAAGAGCTGCAAGAATGAAAACAATTACAAACATGAGAAAAAGTTCGAGTAAAATGAATATAAACATGGTAGAAATGAGATCTTGGAATTATTTCCATTATGTTAACCCAGATTTCCCGACTAATTACTAACGGAAACTGAGGTAAAAAAGAGAGAAACAAATGTTTTTATTCTGATGGTTCCCGACTAATTATTTTTTATTCTTCCTCCAGCTGTTACTAAACATTGTTGGTTTTCTAACAATTAGTTTACAGTTTTGGAATACTCCGAATGCGTCTCCGAAGATGAAATCGACCGTTCCTGAGACGCTGCAATCACGGTAGAGTTGACGTTGGGATTGTGTGTAGAGAGTGTCTTGGAAACCATCCATTTGACAGTTGTAGAATACTGCTTGATCTGCTGTTACTCGTAGTGCTACTGCTTGATGTTTCTATGCTCCTGCTGTGTTCTCAAATCCAACATCCTTTGCCATGAAGTTTGCACCATTTACACCTGCAACCATTGCATTGCATTGCATATATTCAATAAGAAACAGGACAAAAAAATATATGCATTAATTCAATAGTACTTAATTACCAAAAGTTGCAGTGTTGTAAGTTTGGACACCATCAACATAGTTAAGGCTAGCAGTGAATCTAGTCTTTGTAGGACCATCACCAATGATAGTAACATGAGTGATTTCCTTAAGCACATTAACATTCTCATTATAAATACCAGCCTTAACATAAATCACAAAAGGTTGTGCAATATAAAAAGGAACTGTCAAAAGAGCTTCACTTAATGTCTTAAATTGTCCACTACCATCTTGAGCCACAACATCATTTGGCTTAAAATTTCCTTCCATCAAAAGATGTCTTTGCCCTTCACTAACCCAAGAAGGAAAACCATCATTAGACAAAAGCCTCCTATTAAGATTTACATTAACATTATTGTCACCAACATCCTTAAGTAAGCTAGAAACAGCATTAATAATGTCCAAAGAATTACTACTTAATTCCAAAGAAGTGTTCAAAGCTTTAGCCATAATTTCACCAGCTTTAGTTGTTGTATTCTCAAAACCATCCAAACATGTTTGTTGATGAGAAAGTGTACCAGTTAACCAAACTTAAGATCATAAGCATATTTACTCAACTTATTGAAATCATATTTATCCATTGTGTCAATAGATCTATGAATACCATCAACAGCATAATCCAAAACCTCATTACAAATATCCATTGCTTGTTTTGTCATGTTGTCTTTTGCAAGTTCATCATAAAGTGTTGAGTTATGTATTTGTTTTATTAACTCCTCTGCTGTTGCATTAAAAGCAGCTTTTATAAGCTCTTTCATATCAGTTGCTAATTCTAAGCAATTTTTTGCTTGGCAACAATGTTTGTAGCTCAAAGAGATGACAAAAAATAATTGTTTCAGATGCATCATTGTCAAGGCAGAAGAATTGGCGGTGCCACTAGCCGACGCAATATCATATCTAGCGCTAGCTTCTAGTCAAGGCAATAGTGGTAAAATAAACTATTAGACTCATAATCTTACACTTAAAAATTAATAGTTATCAATTAGCACTCATACTATTAATCAAATGTTGGGAGTGAGGGTAGAAGGCTAGTCAAGGGTAATAGGAGAATAAACCCAAAATAGCTGCAATTCAAACAACCACCGCACCTTAGTACCATGAGCTAGTCATACGATATGCCAGTGAAAGAGGAATGAAATGGTTTTGGGGCTAAGTTGATACATGACCACAATAAAATAAATTATGCAAGAAAAACGTGTTGCAGTTTTTTTGTGGCCGAAATTTGCAAGCTTGCACTTGCTTAATTGTTTTCAAATTTTACCAAGTGTTCTTAATGACATTGGTAGATTATGGTGGAAGACAAAAAATCAGCCCTATAAACCGGTGTTGTAGCCTCTGGCGAAAACATGGTGGCTAATATAGGTGTTCTGACCTATGGCGGCTGGCACAAAATTCACCATGGTGCCACATAGGCGGAAATGGAACAAACCGATGTACTGTGCTTCAAAGGTAATTGCGCATTAGTTCAACTTACTATGCTAAAGAACTTTTCTATGTCAACCCAGCGACTAGCAAGGCTACATAAAAGTATAGACTATACAACACTCAAAGTAGAGTACCTCTGCAACCACATCTTCATTCTCAATAGGATTCATTGAGCATGTTGAATAAACCATTCTTCCACCAACTTTGAGTAAAGATAAACCTGAAGCAGTTGATATTGCTGCAATATAAGTCTAAAAAATCTAATCCAAAAAACTTTATGTCTCAAATTCATTTTATTCATTTAACACAATAAAAAGAAGTAGATTTTTGACCGCCTATAATCTGTCTTCAAAAATCAGAGCTAGGCTACAAGCGAAAGTCAATTCATATAACATAATACGAAGATCTTCATTAGTGTAAAATAATGTTTTTCATCTTCAGAAGACACAAAACAAACATGACACATAGAGAAGCTACTACTCTACTCCTTGAGGCTCAACATAATACAAGTGTGTTCTCTTTCAAATATTTAGGAGAGATGGATAGAACAATTTATAGAGCAATATTAATCTGGAAGAACAAAAGGTTTCATTCAATGGCAATAACAAATTTCAAAACAAAGGCTTAAAACTGAAATCATGCAAAGCTAAGACTGAAATCAATATAAATGAATGTTCATTGCTCATGAAGATTGTCATACTATTTAGCATGTTTTGTGCTTTTTCAATTACCAATATCAAGATGTAGAAAATTGCTACTAGAGGCTGCAACTTACTTATTCAACATGAATTGAAGACTAGTTCTGCAACTTACTGAATATAGTTGTCTATCACAATATACCAGGGAGCCACCCAATATATGCCTTGAAGATTCTGACACTTTGAAACGACAGTGTCATAGATTTGAGAAGAAGAGTTATAGGTGAAGTCAACGGTGGAGCCTGATAATCCGGTGAAGAGGTCTTGAAGGAAATGGATTTCAAGGAAATTGTGATGAAAGAATGATATTCATTTACTTGAGATTGAGATGGAAGAACGATTTGAAACTTAATTTTTACGATTTTGTGAGACGACAAATGAAATTGAAGAAAATCGGATGAACAGAATCGAATCGAAAGGAGAAGAAGAACGATTTGAGAGAAGATGAGCGATTTTACGATTTGAGAGAAGATGAGCTATTTTACGATTTGAGAAAAGAAGACCTAAATTGAATCGCAGAAAATCGAATTGCTACAAGAGAGAAGAAAGGAAAAACTGAATCTGCTTGATTGTTATGAGAGAATCCCGATTAAACAAAATTTTTGAAGAGGAACATGAATCAAAGAGGAAGATGAATCGAAGAGGAAAGTCAAAGGAAATCCAATAATTACCAGAGAAGCATAGCGATTTCTGAGAGGGAAAATGGAAAAACAATTTCACCCTAACTAGAATGTGGAAAAATTTCTGAGAAAGAAGTAAGGGAAATCAAGAAATGGGTTTAACCAAACATGAGAGAAACGAGAAGAAAGGAAAAACCATTTTCTACTGTAGAAGGTTTTTATTCATTTAATTTTTTTACAAAAAAGAGTATAATATTTTTAGAATCAGTGACACCTTAACTGTAGCTAAAGATAGCTTTACTGACAGATAAAAAGAATCACAAAAACTGAGTGTCACGACATATTATTTTTTTTGTAGTGTTTGGAGCATGAAAAATAGCTCCCAGTGCTTAAATTATAGTAAACTCTCAAATATTAGAATAAGTAGTCCATTTGGAAGTGGCAAAGTAGGTATGACACCATATGAGGCTCTTTATAGAAGAAAGTGTAGGTCCCCTTTGTGTTGGTGTGAAGTTGGTGAGAAGTCTTTGTTAGGATCTGATTTAGTGCAAGATACCACTAGTAGAATTCAAATAATCAGGAAAAAGATGCATACAGGGCAAAGTAGGCAAAAGAGTTATGCTGTCAGGAGAAAAAAATCATTGGAATTTCAAGAAGAGGCACATGTATTCTTGAGAGTCACTCCTAAGACGGGTGGGAAGGTCAATGAAAGTCAAAAAATTGAACCCTCATTTCATGGGTCCTTTCCAAATCCTAAAAAGAGTTGGGTCCATTGCTTACCAATTGGCTCTTCCGCCACAATTATCTAATCTTCATGACGTATTTCATGTTTCTCAATTGCGAATATATGTGTCGGATAATTCACACGTGATAGCTCCTAAGTCAGTTCAATTGAAAGATAATTTAATCTTTAAGCCTAGACCTACTCGAATTATTGACAGGAGTACCAAGACTCTAAGGAATAAGGTGATCCCTTTAGTAAAGGTGATATGGGAAGGGTTATCCTTAGAAGAAGCTACCTCGGAACTTGAGGAAGAAGTCTTACGTCAATATCCAAATCTTGTGAATATAAGTGATTTGTTGCATAATTCATGACCTTAGTATGAACAATTCAATGTTTAATCAACACACCAAACCAATCCGTTAAGATAAGGAACGAAATGCACAATATATGTGGAAATGCAATCGTATTTATTGATATATATATATATATATATATATATATATATATATATATATAAATTGATACTTAGAAAGAAAAAAATAAGAAAGGGTATTCCGAATTAAAAAAATAAAAATAGAATATAGAAGTACTTCGTAGTTGCAGACCGGCGATAACGATTAATAGCAGATAATAGAGAGTGAATATTTTTATCAAAGAAGGCTTCAAGGTGAGTAATCACATTCTTTAAACTTTCATGGTACATTTATTTTGAGAATTTGAGATAAAAAAAGAGTTAGATATTTTGAATGTTATTTTCTTATAAAATTATATTTGTTGAAAATCTAACTTTATTAAAATTGAGATTTAAACTCCATATAGTTTACGCTTCATATAGATGAGTTTTAAACTCCACAAAGATAAGAAGTTTTAAACTTCACAACGAGATGAGGCTTAAACTCCACATGGATGAGTCTTGTATCTCACATATAGATGAGTTTTAAACTTTGAGGTTTAAACTCCACACAAATGGGTCTTGCATTCTATATATAGACGAGTTTTAAACTCCACAGTGAGATGAGGTTCAAACTCCACAAGGATGGGTCTTGTACCACACACTGGATGAGCTGGTGCTCCACATGATGAGTTAATACTTACTTTGCGGAAGTAGTATATCTCCATATAACGATGAGACATCATTGAATTGATTGATTTATTTTCTGTAGAATAAATGTGTGTATTGGATTATTATATATGTGAATTATCGTTAATTTAATGAATGAGTTTTTATTAATTATTGGAAGTAATAGGTTATTATAGAAAAATCTGAGTTATATCATGTATATTTCTAAAGAACAATTTTGAAAGAAGGCGGGTGTCATGATCGATTTTTTCAGTTACCGCTCCGATTGAGAATAATACTTGTTTTAAAATTGTGTGCATTATTCACTGTGATTTAGTATCTCATTAAAGTATTGTTTTCAGAGGCTGAGACCATCGCGGACGTCGAGAGTTGAGAAGCCCTACCTCCCTTAAGAAGAGTAATTTCCTTCGATTAGGTTAGTAGATCAAGAATAAGTAGACATATGTCTACATCGTACTTTTATTTCAAGATTATATACTAATTGCCCAATTTTGAATATTTTGATTATTAACGATTTTCAGTTGTAATGATTTATTTTAAAGATTTGATAAAATTATTTCTTTCGGACAACTTATTATTTATTAAAGTACCTTATTCTCGTAAATATTATGAATTTTTTTTGTTATTACCGCAATTGTTATACCCACGTAACTAGGCGTTACACATATTACATATAGATATTTTTCTTAAAGAAGGGAAATGTGTATTGTTAGTGTAAATCAGTTTTATCTCATCACACAATTGTAATTGTCATAATAAAATAATTATATAACCAACTGCTTTTATTTGTTGTCAATATAAAATGATTTACAACAATAGTTTATAATCATTAATCATTTCCCTTGGAGAAAAAGGAAGATATATTGAGAGTATAAATTAGTTTTATACTAACAAACAACAAAAATCATTGATTTTTTTAATCTCATAGCACGATTGTAATTATCATCATAAAATAACTAAATAATAAATAATTTGTATTTGTTGTTCGTATAAAATTACTTATATCGACAGTGTATATATAATTATTGATCTATTTTCTTTATATTTTTATTTGGTAATTATTTATAAATTTATAAGTATGAATTAATGAAAATGATTTATAAATTCAAAGATGTTATAAAGCAAATATATTTGATTATTGTGATGAATAATGACCAGTGAACGTGATTATATTGAATTTCGTCATTACTGATACAAAAAATTTGTTGTCATAAGAAGAAAATAAAATTGAATCAAATTCTAACGAAGAATTAAGGTTCAACTAATATGTTAATAACTAATTTTAATACATTGTCAAAGTAAAATGTTTCACAATATGAATTTGTTTCAGCGAAGATTTGAAGCTTCATCCTCTTACGTGGCCGGTCATCCTCTCGAATTCCAATCCTCAATATTTGAATCATATTTTTCTCCTTTTTGTCTTAATGATTAATAATCTGTTTTCTTATATGAATACACTCAAAAGCACAGATTAGTCATTAATCACAATCATAATCTTTTAAATAATTTTGTTATCATTAAAACCATTTGAGAGAGATTTTGTCTCAACAATATCATCTATATTTGTTTATAAAATCAATCATATGCAAATCAATATAATATATTAAAACAAACCCTTAAAATATTATATTGACATATCACATCGTATATGTCATGCCATGTAACACTAATTTTACGACATCATTTTAATAATATGACGTGAGACCTCTAGAATTCATTCATTTTTCATTCAACTAAATTTTTGTCTATATCTCTATATCTAAAAAATAACAATAAAAAATATAACTCCCTTTACAAACTTGATTTAATTGTTAATTAATTTTTTAATTCATTGCATATAGATACATCACAATAATTTAATTACACTTTATTAATTAAAATGTAGTAATCATAAATTACCAAAAAATATATAAAAACATAATAATCATATGAAAAATCAATAATCAAATTTATACACAAACAATTCAATGAAATTTAAATTAAAATAAATAAAAAGTATTAAAACACGGACATTTAAATTAACAAACATTTGCACACAAAATAAAAAATTTAACAAAGAATATTTAAAAAAAATACAAATGTTAAATTATATATTAAATATTTTCAAAGTAATATACAAATTATATTCATTTTTCTTTTATTAGTGCTCTGATACATATTATATTTCTTTTATTAGAATGAAAATCACACATTTTATTTTAATCTTTTTAATTGTGTATACAAATACTAACTCATCCTTTTTAATCATTTTTTTTTTTGAGCAAAAATCACTCATTTTATTATAAACTTTTCAATTGTTTCCATTTTATTTATTCTTTTGTTATACAACCACTGTTTTTATAAACTAAGAAACTTAGAAATATTGAAATTTTCTTTTCGATCAGATTAATACACTTATACACCACAAATACCACTTTCAAACTTTTTAAAAACTTTATATTGAAATTTATTTTTACAAATTTCGTGCAGCGCAAGTTGCTGGTTATATTCTAGTATATTATTAAAGAAGAAGATATTTCAACTAATTATATTCTAGTATATTATTAAAATTTCTTCTCCTCACAATCATGCGCAATACCTCATAGAAACATATTAAATAATTTAGTAAAGAAGGACAAACTTAAAGGGACTGGGCCAAAATTCAAAAAATTAAAAATACAAGCAACTACCTCTCATTAAAAGTCTTATAAATAAATCCAATGGGATAAAATCTGGTGAAGAAAAATAATGACAGTTTGAACAAGACAAAAATAATTAATGAAGTCTGAAGTTTAGAAACCCACATCTATTTCTGAAAAGGTCTTCTTGAATACGATTAGGAATTGAATTCCACAAAACAAAGTCGTCTACCTCAAAAGTTGCAATGACAAGATGATCAACACAAGTATTCATGATCTCTAAAGATATAAGACACTCTAAAATGAAAACCTCTAATTAGATATAAACAAGACTATTGATTTTTAAGCTTTCAAAGTAACAAATTTGGAATTTGACAAGACTTGAACCACCAACATCCACTCACACACTCAAGCCAAAAATTAAGTCATCCTTTAGAATGAACAACCTCCACAACTAGCATTGCAATAGTTAGCTTTTCGCATAAAAAATTGGACATACATATATGGGTTGGGCAAAAACACCCAAGGAATCGCCAGAGCAATGTCTGAAAATATACTTACTATAGGATAAACTAGGTGAACCTCTTGAGGACCCATTAGTGTTACACTTAATCTAGTGCATAAGAGGAACTACCCAATTGATATGAGAAATATTGGGAGCCTTTGGAGCATGAAAAACAGCTCCCACTACCTTAATTATAGTAAACTCTCAGATACTAGAATAATTACTCTATTTGGAAACGGTAATTGAGAGTAGAACGTTTGTTTTGATTCTATGCATAAGGAAATGCAAGTCCATCTTGACATTATCAAAGTGAAACTTGTTCATGCAAAATAAAATATATCAAATGATATTAGTAATGGTGGAAATCTAAGCGACTTTCACGTGAATACTCTAATTGTTCTACATAATGTCTAGTAGACTGGCTGCAATTGAAAAATTTAAAGGAGCATCCATCAAAGCTGAGAGTCAATACCATATATGAGCTGAAGGGGGCTTTCAACAAACAAATGATTAGCATCCTCAAAATCCTGATTACAAAGGCTTCAACAAGACACCATTATAAACCCTTTCTTCCTAATTAAGGTTATCATGGAGGACATCATGAATGAGTTTTCAAAGGATTAAAGACTTAGTAAGGAAATCACTGGAGATCAGTAAGCTAGGCCTATCTAGCTGTCTGGCTTGTAGAGGTTGGTGACACTGAAAGACTCTAAATTAACTAATCATTGGAAAATTTCAGACGAACTTTCTTGAAAATCGATTATGACTTAAATTATGCACTAAACTTAGATTATTAAGATATTAAACATTTCACTTAAATTATTTTGTAACATATTATGGATGAGACATTTAGAATTTTTATATATTTACCACATTATTTCTTTTTATTATACAAATCAAATCATATTTACTTTATTAGTAATATAAAAAGTATAGTGATACAAATTTCCAAAAGATACATAAATAAAAAAAACGAATTGTGGATATTAAACATGATTTTATGCATTATCATATAATGCAAAAAAATATTTTATCATCAAAAAAGAAAATTAAATTGCATCAAATATGAGAACATTAACATTTAATTGAATTGATATTATCTTACGCATATTTTTTTGTTTCAAGACAGGAGATTAACAATACCTATTTAAAATACAAGTTGTGTCAAGAATAAAACAAACAATCAAACACACAACAACAAATTAAGAAGATTAGCAAAACACAAATTTCCACCAAACACCAATAAATTAAATTCCGTCATAAAAAACAACAAAAATAAATAAATAAAATTAACCCGTGGTTGAGACAGGTACACACTAATAAATTAGGTATGCTTGTGTTTGCCAACAAGAACAACAACACACAATTCAACCCACATGCCTAATAAAAATTCCTTAGTATAAAGAGTTAAAAAAGATATGGGCATTGGAGACCTTATGAAGTCAATTGGAAAAGAGAATCTTGCAAGGTTATAATACAAGGAAATACTAATTTGTTTCACTTGAAACATGGAAAGGAATGTGAACAAGAAAAAGTGAAATGAAATTTCATTTTGGATATCTTGTGAGATTCTAGGTCAACTCATTAGAGGGAAACACCTTTAATCCAATTTTTAGTGAGATTTATTGCTTGGCTTTATAAGGCCAGAGTTCTTTAGAGATAGATTTGATTTATCAAACTATCGTTTAGTTTGATGTTTGGTCTTTTTCTTTTTCCTCTATTATTTTCTTTTTCTTTGTTTTCCTATATTTTGTTTGGTTGGGTTTGTTTATACTCTAACTTTGTTCTTTTCCTTTTTATTAATATATTTATTTATTAGTGTGGTATAAATAATTGTTAGGCATTTGAAAGGTCAATCAAGTTATAATTTTTTTCTCCTCTATAATGATGCTTTTACATGCACTTAATTTATTAAAAAAAAGCACATATGAGTAAAAGATGGCACGCCCAATTAAAGAAAAGCTATCTAAGCTTACATATCAAGTTCGGCAAAACATTTTCTTTGCTGGCATGCAAGCAATAATATTTGTGATTTCCTTTTTTCTTTTCACACAATGAATCTTCTCCATCAAGGGATCACTTGGTGTATCCTTTAAAATGAAAGTAAAATATTTGTGGAAAAAAATTTAAATGCATATAAAATTGTATAAAATTTCTCATTTTATATTTTCATATTGACTTAAATGTTCTTTTTATTATGTTTCAAATATCATGAATATGTAATTTTGATTTTAAGTTTTAATTGTGCGAATCGACTCTCTATTAATAACTCAATTAATCGTCCAAAAGTTAATTTTTGACAATATATTAGTCGACGTGAGTGCAAGTTGCATCATATTTCAATAGAGTAATGATATTTGAACACATTTTTAAACACAAATACAAATGACCTTCTATACAATCTCTCTTTTCATTTAATTTCCTTTTTTTTTTTACTTTCTCTCTTTTTATCTCTCTTTTTTCACTTTTTTTTTTATCATCCTCTACAAAAATAAATCTCATATTCATCTTCTCTTTCTTCCATAATTCCTCTTTCTTCCTTTTATTTACTGATTTTAATTAAATTTTTTATGAAGTAACTTGAGCAACATTATCTCCTCACTTGCAATGTAACTTTTCATTTCATTCTTTCCCACAATATAGAGTTTCAAAATTTATCTTTCGTAAACCTAGTTAATAACTTAAAACAAGATATAAATCTGGTTAATGACTTGAAATAATATAGTTAATTCCTTTCACAACTTGGTTAATAGATTTGAATAGAAAGTTTTGTCATTCTAATCAAACAATATAATCTGGTTAATGGTTTTAAGAAACATGGTTAATATTGTGAACAAGTTGGTTAATAAATTTGAACTGAAAATTTAGGCATTTTAATTAAACAAAATATAAATTTGGTTAATGACTTAAAACAATATGGTTAATTCATTGCAAAACTTGGTTAATGAATTTGAACAGAAAGTTTGATAATTCTAATCAAACAATATAAATCTGAATAATGACTTAAATAAAAAAGTGAAAAAAGAGAGATAAAAAGAGGGAAAGTAAAAAAATAAAAAATAAAAAAAAATTAAATAAAGAGAGAGATTGTGTGGAAAATAAAAAGGGAGGAAATTAAATGAAAAGAGAGATTATATGGGGTCACTTGCATTTGTATTTGTATTTGTGTTTAAAAATTGTTCAAATATCATTACTCATTTCAATATGATGTGATCAACGAAAGAGATCACACACATATCAATAGTTATACAAATGAAAGAAGGTGTTATTTAAATTAACAGTTGAGATATTTAAAAACTCCATTCATGCAATTAGAAGATAGAGACCAAATTTACATAATTGTGATATTTAGGAGAGTATAGAACTTTAAAAGTTTTCATTTTCATTCCTTTACATCTTTTCCACCAATCTACATAAAATAGAGTAAATTGTGTCAATAGCTTAAGTAATAGCTTTATAGTTTCTTTAAAACTACTCCAAAAATATCCCTAATAAATATCTATTAAATTGGAGTTCATCTTAATCCAAAATGTGAATTTATAAAATCATAAGTGAAATTTTTAGTACATAAGTAAGTGGCTTCTAGCTGGCTCAGCTGGAATACCATTTGATTTGTTTTGACAACTAGCTACTTTTGAATTAGGACAGTCAAGCATAAAGTCACTGAACATAGAAATATTTTGGAAGACTAATTAATTAAATTGAATGATGATAGGCAATCATGCTTTTTTCTTGTTTTCAAAAAGAAAATGTACATGATGTGTTATTATTCAACAAAAGACTATATATAAGATATCGTGATTTATTGTAGTAAACTTATCACACAATAGTTAATCTCAATTATTAATTTTATTTAGAACGCACAAGTGAATTCATAGATGAAATGTAAATTAGAAGCAGATAGAGATTGGAGTGAGAAGACAAAGTCATGGAAGCCACTCATAGCCATGATCGAGTTGATAAAAAGTCAATTGCTAAA
Source organism: Cicer arietinum (assembly GCF_000331145.2). NCBI lineage: Eukaryota > Viridiplantae > Streptophyta > Magnoliopsida > Fabales > Fabaceae > Cicer > Cicer arietinum. The sequence continues at coordinate 28,923,149 of NC_021162.2, read as the reverse complement.
CAACAAAACTCTTTAATTATGTCTATTTTAAATAGCAAAAAACAAGCCATAGTGTTTGTTGAATAAATATTACTCCATTTATCTCTATATTTAATTATTTAAACTTTAGGCACACAGATTAAAAATAATTAATTTTAATATACTTAGACTGATTTACCCTTATGTCACTTTTCATCAATTGCTTGTTTCATCTTTTATTTATTGTTGTTTATAAATATTTAACTTGTTGTTTTTATTTTTGTAATGCATATTTATTATGAGCTACATAGTTTTTTAATTTATAACTGTATTTCTTTTTACTTTAAATATAAATATAATTTAATAAAAAAACTAAATTTATTAATTTTTATTGATTCACTTTATCTTATATTTAAGAGAAGACTAAAGAGATTGTTTTTTATTTTACATTTGTACTTGTGCCAATTAAAGGACACATCTATTTTCAAAGTAATATATTTAATAAATAAATTGAGTTTTATAAGGGTATATATCCGTGAAAAAGATTGTTTAATTGTAGCTTGATTAAAAAGGACCTAAATTTTGGGACAAAATTAAGATTCTAGGACCAAAGATATTTCGTGTATTGGGAAAGAAGTTATAATTGGATGCCTCACTTGCTGATTTAGAAAAGTCTATGATACAAAATAAATAATATTTGTCTTTAATTATAAGCAGCAGTTATTGATAAAAAAAATAAAAAACAATTGTTTCTGAATATATAAGTCTTTTTTCAAATAATCATAATTAATACAACTAATTTATCTTAAAATATGAAAAGTAATTATTGAATACATAAATACAAAAATGACATTTTAGTTATTTCTTAATACAAAATAAGTACATTAATTATAATATCAACTTTTCTTAATAAAAGTGAAAACTTATGATAGGGATTTATATTTAGAGAATGATGCAGTATGTTGCAAGAAAGAGAGGCAAAACTACTTATTACTAGATATGATCTTGAATTAGAAGGCAGGTAAACATTGTAATCAACTTTTTTATGCAACTGGCTCTATTATGACAATTGACAGAGAAGTTTTTTTTTTAAAATATCTTGACAAATAATTGACAAAGAAGTTCAGATGTAAAGATATAACTTATTTGATACCATATAGTTAATAGTTAATGGTGAAATCAACAAATTTCTTAACAGATTAACGAGTTTTAATTAATTAGGATCGAATTGTTCAAGAGAACGAATTCGAATTAACAAATCTAAATATCATAGTCTATCTTTTACATTTTTATAAGTCCCTACAACCAATTTATTTATTGCTACAATAAGAAAAATTGGATCCTATATATGTATTATTTTGTCCCTTACAATTAAAACTATAAACATATTTAATCTAGTATATTAATTAATATTTGGTTGGAACTATAATTTAGGATGATATCTAAATGCATCCACACAGTCACCTGCACATATTTCAAATTTTGATTGTTTGATAAAGATGGGATGACTCATATTTTTAGTATTTTAAACTGATGTTTTGAACTTAAAACATTAAATCCTAGCATGCAAAAACAAAGAAAAATAAATAAAAAAGGATGAAGAATATGAAACAATAAAATATTTAAAATTACATATTTGTTATGAAATGAATGTTAGTGCCCAGGCATCGTTGACTCAATAAATCTAGAAATCTAAAGTAAATTTTAAAATGGAGTTCTTTGAAAATTAATAATAATATAACTAGAGGCTTTTAAACTAAACTATTTTTACAATATCAAACAATTTTTTCGACAGATATAATATTAAATATATTTCCATAATTGAGTATTTTTTTAATAAATTTATTAATATCAAACTTAGAGAGTGTAATTTATACTATAAAAACTTAAAAATTAATAATAATAATTAAATAAAAAGTTTAAACTTAAAATCTAAAAATATTTGAGGTGCTAAGCAGTTGCCTCGCCCGTCTCCCCCTATTAGTTAGCTCATGAGCTTTACATCAAAGTTACAAAGCTTTGTTGTCTTAGATTGCCAATGAATTGTGCCAAAATTTATGAATATCCTAAGCTAATGAAAATATTCAATTTACTTTAAAATGACTCACTTGAATCCAATTTCTTATATCATAATATTTAGGCAGCTCAGTAGGTAAGACAGAAGAGGCCTTATTTGTGAAGACCGTAAGAGATTTAACCATTTAATAACAATTGGACTTATTGATTCCTTTCCACTTTAATAACCATTTAGAGTCTATTTATTTATTTATTTATTTATTTTTTAAAACAGAATTTCAGTTTTTTTTACTTTGTATTTTGGTAGCTAGAATGACATTTTATTTTGGGTTAAACACCTTCCTAGTCTCAACAAAATTCCAACATTTCAATTATAATTTCTATAGAAAAAATATAATTTTTAGTCTCTATAAAAATTATCAATAAAATATATTAGTCCTTGTTTGATAAGAAACATATTTAATTGTTCTTTGACTTTAAAATTTTTGAATAATTTTTTGTAAATATATTTTGAACATTATAAAAAATTTCCTCCACAATAATTTATAATTTTTAAATATAAAAAACTGAAGATAAAAGTAATGAAAATATAGACTTAGAAATTAAATTTTGAACTATTTTTTGTGGATAAAATTTTTATAATATTTTTAATATGCCTACAAAAATTCATTCAAAAAATATATGTTGACTTATAATAGAGGCTAAGACTACATACATGATAATTTAAAAAAAAAAATTAAAACTTGTATTTTTATTTACAAAAACTAAATTGAACAATTCAAATTTTAGAGTCTAAACATATTTAAACATTCTTTTTAATTGCGATAGTGAGAAGATGAAAGCTAATTAAAGAAAAATACACTTTTGAAAACATAAAAAACAAATGAATTGTTATATTTTAGAATTATCATAAATATTTAGTCTATATTTAAAATGCATTGTCAAAAAATTAATAATTATTTTATCAATGAAAATAGAAAATATGTGAAGTATATAAATCCTAATTACCTTCAATCTCTCTGTATCTTTTTTTCACTATATTTTTTATAAAAGAATATATCTTATCTCAACTTCTGAAGTAAAAATGCATTTGTCTATGGATACTTCACACCTATAAAATAATATATAAAAAAAGTACATTTTTCCAAACTAATCTATTTATTCAACAAATGAACACCAATTTGCACAAAAGCAACACACCGCTGTAATCTACTACAAGCAGCACCGTTTGAAGATTCAGAACACAAAATCCACCTTTTAGTGTCAGTTATTCAGTCCATTTTTTTAAGACCCTCCAACACATATCGTAGATATTAAAAAAAATTGTAATGTTAAATTTGTCAATAAAAGCATGTTATTTATATATATTTATCTCTACAATTATTAATATTATAAGAGACAGAGAGAGAAAGTTCTATTTTCTAATGGTAAATTAATTTATAAAGAAATTAATTTACATTTAATTTTGTGAAAAGTGTTATATTAAAGGGTAAAGAAAAAATGAAAAAGGATCTTGTAATTAGAAGCAGAGAAAGTACTTCTTTTAATATTAAGAGCTCAAACATCCACTTGCATTCAAATCCAAAAAAATAAAAAGTTAGCTCACAAAAACTACCATGCACTGGTTATAAAAAACTATACACATATTTTGTCAGCTTGTCAGTGTTTTCTGGAGCCGCAATATTCTTAAACAAACTTGCTTGTTTTAAAATTTTCACCTTCCCCAACATAACAATCTATTATATATATTTCCAATCAGATCAGCATTCAACAACCACATCATGTTATCAATTTAATATTAATAACATATAGTTTAGGCAGCAAAGGTTTCAACTTTAACAGGGTTAGCACATGACAGATTAATCTTAATTCTTCCTTACTCTTTAATCAATAAGTAGAGTAGTTAAACGATAATTAGTTGGTTGGGCACAATTGGTTGCTGAAATTTAATTAAGGTTGAAACGATTGTGAGTATCAGAGTTTGAACCCTGAGTGACATAACATTTGATCAGACTTTATTTATCTCTCTGTCGAACCTAGATTGTCGGCCAGGGCCCTTTCCCATTTGAGGGTTAAGAAAAAAAAAAGAGGTTAAAAGTTTGAAACAATATTTTGATGCTCATTAAAGTTAAAAAGTGCATGAGGTGAAAAACACAACCATTTGTCAATACTTTAACCAAGAGGGTCAATGCTTGGATAAAGAATGCAGAAAAGACTGTTAGCAATAGTGAATAAAGACTCTTGAATGCAAAGCAGATTGGAGCTTAATTAGCATCATTGGTGATGTTAATGTCTAATGTTCACCCCCTATATCCAATTTATTGCAACTCCTATGTAACTAAATAGATTATAGATGTAATACTAACACTTCATAATGAGTCTAGTGTTTGACACTAACACGACACTGACAAAGGTGATTGCATTTACATACAACGACTTTCGTTTTCTTAAACCATTACTGATGTCTACATGTCAGAGTCGATGTCGTGACCGATGTCTCTTTCTATGTAATACTTCATAGCTCTTTACTTAAAGACTAGCGCAAGTAATTTAAGTGATGGTGAAAGAAGGTCTAAAGAGTTAAAAGAATAGTATTTGGTTATGTCAATAACTATTCATGTGAATTCTCCATCTAAGTTATCTTAAGCAAAGTTCAAATGCAAAATTTTAGAGCTGTAACTAAAGAAAGGAAGAGTCATAATGGACCTGGGTTTTATGACAGTAAATAAATGATATAGTTACTGCAATCAGCAAACCGGAGCCATTAGATAAGATTGGATGAGTGATACTTAAGTGATTTGACTCAACTGGTCAATGAACTTCGGTAAAGTTCGAATCGATTGGAAGTTCCTGACTTCAAATCCTGACTAGAACAATTCTTATGTGCTGAGAGGGTGTTTCAAACTGACAAGTTCATAGAAGTATTTTGCAAGTGTCTTTCCACACACAAATTAAAATTTCTGAGATGATAAAGTACTAACAACACCATATAATAAGAATTTTCACAAATATGATTATGAAAAAGTACTATATCATCATTTTTCACAAACAAACTGATCACCACTCCATCATCCTGATCTATAGAAAGAAGAACAAAAAATAATCAACACACCTCTGAATTAAAACAATATAGTTTTAAGGGCCAAACCAAAGCAACAAAGCTATATGGCCATGCAATTCCACCTGCAACAAGTTATTAACATCATAATCAAAAAACACAATAATTATTACTACTGTAAAATGAAATATAAGCAAAAACAATAACTAAAATGTTGATGTATCTGTTTATGATCAAGACTAGATACATCAACTTTTCAATTACCGTTTTTGCTTAGATTTCATTCAGTTGGAGTACCAATTAAAAACTTTAAATAAATAAATAAATAAAAAAGTAAAAAAAAATGAAAATCACCTGTATCTGTAGACTTGAGTCCTGTGGAGAAGGAACAATAAGGAAGGCAAAACAAACCCAAATCCTTTTTTTTCTATTGAATTTCTCCAAAATATACAACAACAAAAAACCCATTTTTTTTCTTATAAACCTCATCCTTTGCACACAATCTATTTTTTTTCCACCCAAATTCACAACAACAAAAAAAACCTCTCTCACTGCCCTGAACCTTGAGAATCATCCTTACTAGAATTCTGATTCTGATTCTGCTGCTGTTGATGATGAACCCTAGTTTGACCAATCTGCTGATAAATCTGACTCAAAGCTTGTTGATTCAAAACCCCAATATGCTGTCCATCTTGTGACAACCCTAATTCCAATCCAGGAATCTGCTGATGATTTCCACCCAAAATTGATGTAAAACTCATTCCACCAACCATATTTCCATTATTATTATTATTATTACTATTAATATTTTGATGATCAAATCCAGAAAACCCAATTTTTGAAAGATAATTTGAACCATGATCATTAGTAGTAGTAGAATGAGCAGATGATGATTGAAATCCAAATCCACTAACATGATGATGTGGGGTCCACATATTTGTTCTTCCTAAGTTTCCACCAACCATAGTACCCCAACTATTTGAACTGGTTATTCTGTTTCCAACTAATTCATCAATTTTTTGATGTAATTGCAAACCAGAAGACAAAGAACAAGAAGAACTACCTTGTTGTTGTGTTGTAACAGAAGAAGAAGATAAAGCTGAAGCTGGTATTGTTCCTGTTCCTGTGGCTGCTATGATGGATGGTTCAGATTGTTGAAGAAGCCATTGGATTGTTTCACCATCTGATTTGTGACCTAATTCTCTTGTTAGTTGGAAGATTCTAGCTGCACATAAAGCTGGCATCCTTATTCTTCTTCCTCTTCCTTCAACTTTTGTGTGTCTGTCTTTGTTTGATGTTCTTTTTGGTGCTAGTTGTTGTTGTTTTTTTGTTGTTTCATCTTTTGTTGTTGTTTCAGATAATACTATTTGGAAGTCTTTTGAATCAGAGGGTTTGTTCTCTCCCATGTTGTTGTTTGGTTCTTGTGATTGTTGTTTTGAGCTCTTGGGATCCATGAAGAGGATACAAATGGAAAGGAAAAAAGATTTTAATTGATTTATTAAAAAATAAATGTGTGGGGGGAATGATGGGTCTTGTTTGATTGAAGGTGTGAACTGAAAAAGTCTTCAACTTTCTTTAGTTTTCACTGTTTCTGGCAAGGATTGAGGGACAAAGATTTAATAATGATAATAATATAATAATTTTTAAAAAATTAATATCCCAATTACTGTTCCAATAAATAGGCATTTTGTCTTTGAATTTGTTCCTGCTGTGTCATGTGAATTCATCACAATTGCAAATATATTTTTAGTTATCTCCTTTGATAATAGTTTTAAGAATTAAATTAAACGCTAAAAAAGATATACGAAGATTATGTAATATTTTTTATTGAAATATTTAAATAGATATATTTAAATATATTTTTATAATTCTAATACATTCAAGTTAAAATGTGTCATACATTCAAATATAAAGTGAATAGATACTGCATGAATACAACTCTAAATTAAAAATATTTGATTACACACGCAGTTACAAAAAACTAAAACAAAAATTATTTAGCGGTATCATTTAATTTTTTTTTTTTTTAACTTTTGTGCATGTGTCTAAATATATTTTATTGAAGAGTGTTCAAAACACTATATTTCTAACACTTATTTAATCATCATTTTTTTATTAGCTAAAATTGATATAGATCTCAATACTTTATATGAAATTTATTTTTAAATTAAAAAATCCATATGAATTTCATCAAATAAAGAATATAGGAGAAAAAAATGAATAGTAAAATGAATATTAAAAATAAAATATATTGTATTTTAGATATTTCTCTTTTTTATTCAAATTTGTATTTCAATAAATATTTCTCTTTTAAAATGGTAGTTTACTCCAAAAGATTTCATTCTATTTTTTTTATTTTAACAAATTCTTTTATGATTACAAAATTAACTTTACGGTATTTAAACAACATACAATTATTTTTATACATCAACACGAAATTAAATCAATTTTTTTATTAATAATAAAAAAATATTTTTTTATATTTAAATACTCATTTAGTTTTATAATCATACAACACTTG
>NC_021162.2:28856995-28915415 GCF_000331145.2 Cicer arietinum | reverse complement strand
TCTATTGTCCTTTCTTACCTCTTTCTTTGTGTGTAGTGGGGTTTTGGTTTGACCAGCCAGATATGAATTTTGAAAGTAACTTTAACTGCTAGTTTCACTCTCTTGGAGTCTACAACAACACTATGTATTATGTCATGTCTCTATACAAACATTAAACAAAAAATCATCTTACATTTCATGGATCTCCTTAGTTTACTCTGAAAATGAATTGTTTGTAATAAAAAGTATCTCTAAGGAGATCTTGATTATAAGTAATGATACTTCTTTAGCTAAAAATTTATTAAAAATAAAATAAAAACAGTAATGATATTTTAGTTGATACTGATTTGTTAAATTATACGAGTCATCTAATTTTGCATGAATGGCAGTGATTTGTTTATAATATAAGTAATTTAATCTTACATGAATGATAGTGATTTGTTTGACTGCATAATTAATGGAAATTAATTATGATTGCTATGTCTCCTCTTTTAATATTTTTATTTTGTTTCATGCTTTCCTTAATTGCAACATTATAACATAATGACATTATTATTATTATTAGAGTTAAATAAATTTTTAATTTTTATAAATATATTCTATTTTATTTGTTAATTTTTTTTAAATAATGGTTCTTCAAATCTTTTATGCCAATAATTTTAGTCCGTCAAGTAGTCAATTCATGTCGAATTTTTTAATAAATTTTTGAAGACATGTTTAGAATATTAGAAGAATCACCTCTACAAAAATTTAGATTTCTTTAATAAAATATAAATTAAATATAAATATTTTCATGTCAAAAGCTTAAAAATTTATATTTATATTAAAAAAACACCTAAATTTTTGTGCGAGAGATTCTTATAATATTTTAAACATATTTATAAGAAATTATTCAAAAATTCAAACGATAATTATTAATTGATTTAAAAGTAGAAACCAAAATTGAAGATAGAAAATATTTGAAGAATCATTATTTAAAAAAAAGTTAAAGGTATTAGAAACAATATATATATATATATATATATATATATATAAACTTAATTATAAAATAAACAATTACGTTATGAATACTTAATTAAATTATTTATTTAGATAGAATCTAGATGCGTATTGTATTATTGATTTTTGTTGTTCAATGTCAAAATAACAGTAAAGATTATTTAAAAATTATTTAGGTTCTTCAAAGATGTGTAAACAGAATCAAATAACAAAATTAAATAAAGAAATCAACCACAACAACCATAAGTAATGGACTCCTTAAAGAGAGGTATGTCCCAATTTAGACACAAAGAGGATGCAAAGACTTGTCATCTGTAAAGTGACAAAATTTACTATGTATCCAATGGTGGGTCCTTCATTAAAATACTACAGTTTATGGTATTGATCATGTCCCATGTATTATGTTATGTTATGCATATTTTGCATTGGACTTCCTAGTTAGACTAATGTTTTGGTGGCTCAGTTTCAGACCAACACAGTAGGAATACTTTACCTTAAAATAAAAGTGAAAGTGGGTCACTAATTTAATTATTTAATCTGTGAGATTGGATGAATTAATCTTTGAAAAATAAATACAATTTGAATAAATCACTTAAACTAAAAATACTTGATTCCATAAATCTATATGAATTTAATCAAAAAGTAAATTCAATTTTGAAATAATTAAGAATTAAATCTATTAAACAAAAAATTTATAACATAATCAAGAAATTATTTAAAATTTGTGTTAAACTTGTAGAACAAATTGATATTAAGGATTAAATATATGTATTGGTAGGATAATTTTATTAACAAACTCATATTAATGATTAAATATATGTATTTCTATTATAATTTTATTATTAATATATATGTTTAATTTTATATAGAATAAGATGGTTTGTTTATTTTTATATGAAATAAAATGGTTCATATATTTAAATTTTAGTTAAATTTTAGTTCAACTGAAAAATATTAATATTATTAAATTTGACGTCTTATTTGAAATTTGACGTTATTTTTTACCGTTATAAATAATTACAATAATATTTACCGTCTCTTCTAAAAAATAATTCCACTCAAAATTTTTCTTTTCACTTGGAGACTATTAAATGATAGGATTTATACCAAAAATAATTTAGCTAAATGTAGAGTTGTAAATAATGATTCGATAGTTTGTCTTACGAGTTGTGGAGTGGAATAGACTCGTGTACAATATTTTTGGGGGTGCTCTTTTTGGATTGGTTAGTAGTGTCCAAAGCTTTCTCACATGGAGTTTGCAATCATGTTTAATAATTTTGTATATTATTTTTAAATATTAAAGGGGCTTGAGATAAGTTACATGTTTTTTGGTTGATTAACATTTTAATGATTTGGAAGGAAAACAATAACATGATTTTTTACCAGATTGAGAATGCTTTAGATGTTTTAATTAATCGTATCAAACTTTATTTTTGTGGTAGTTGAAGTCTAAATATAAAAATTTTGCTTTTAGGTTTAATCAATAGTAGAATAATCCAAGAGAATGCTTTGATCTCATAGTTGGTCATTGGTAGCAGAGTGGTGGTCCTATTCCTTTGTACTTTTATGGTCTTTTTAGATTTAGCTTGTGTTAGTTGGCTTCAAGAAAGCAATTTGTTCAGATTGTAATTTTGTTTTTGCTTTGTTAACATATCTTGTGCTATAACGTAATTTAATATTTTTTGGCATTTAAAAAAATAATATGATTTTACTATAAAAAAAATGTAGTATGAATTTTTTTTTAATTGCAAATTTAGTCATTCTATTTATATTGATTCACAAAATTGATCTCTTATTTTAAAAATCGACAGTTTTAGTGTCATCATCTGATTTTTTAACTAAAAAAAATAATAATTTGAGATGTTTTAAATAACGTAACATAATACAATGTTATAGAGCGATTAATACACATAAAATTGAAATAGAACTCTCTAAAAACTTAAATTTTAACTTCAAAATTTTTTCATAATTTTAATTTAATTAATTAATAATATATAAATAATTATTTTTTTATTATAAAATTATACACCATTTAAAATATATTAAATTATTATTTTTTTAATTCAAAAATTTTAAGAAAAATTAAAATTATTGATTTTTAAAATAGATAAATCAAAATTATGTGAATTAATATAAATATAGAGAGTAAAACTACAATTAAATATTTTTTTTCTAATAGAAAGTTACTACAGCCATTTTTTAAAAAAACATAAAAAAGAAAGAAAAAAAACATATTTATAGATTCAATCGCATCAATATAGCACTATTTAGACAGCTGTCAATGCTTGTTTTAAGCCTTGTTGTATTGGTGTGGTGGTGCTCCGAAGTCTTACCTAAGGCTATACTTGATTTGTATTATAGTGAATAAAATATAAATTAATTGATTTAGAAAGAATTTGGAATTATCAAATTCACCGACATTGTTTTATCGACCTTAGAATTTGGAACGTTGTCATCATATAATGATATTTTCTAATTAATATATTGGGTTGAAATGTTTAATGAGATTCCGCTAATTATAACCTAAATTTAATAGTTATTGATGAAAATTTTATTCAATCAAATTTTAGAACATAGATCCTTTTTTTTTTCTTTCTTTTTTATTTCACAACTTTTTTTCCTTATAAAATAGAAGATTTACACTAAAATAATAATGATATTTTTAAAAAATATTATGCTCAATATTTTCCTTATGGGTAAATTAAAATATTTGCCCCAGTTTAGCTGCAATTAATCTGCACAAGAGGACCATAGAAATTATTAGGTCCATGAGATGGTTTCTCCCCTTTTAAGTAAATATTTTTTAGGCTAAATTACATTCGTGGTCCTTTAAGTTAAGTCCAGGTAACGTTTTGGTCCTTTAACTTTTTTTTTTTCCCATTTCAGTATTTTATCTTTTGAAATAATTTCAATTTTACCCTTTAAGTGAGATTCCGTTAATGCAACGTTAACAAATTCCCTCATCCGTTTTCTTTCCAGTTTTTTCTCTTTGATATTTCTAAATCTCTTGTTTGGTATTTCATCTCCATTGATTTTTCTCTTCTCATTTTCGTCTTCTTATTTTCCTGTTTTCTTCTCTCATCTCCGTGAAAGCGTGTTCTTCTCTTGTCCCACTCGTTTTTCTCTTATCAGTTTCTTCTTTACCACAGATCTGACCCCATAATCTTAGAAAAACAGGAAGGAATATGTATGTGTGGACCACAAACCCTTGACCCAAAATAATCAACACATGTAAGAATAAAATCATTCAAAATCAAACACATGCAACTAATAAATACCATAAGAACCCAACTAAACCCTAAACCTAAACCCTAAAATAAATCAGATCATTAAACATCAGAATCCATAAACACGTTACCTTTTCCTCTCAATGTGCGATTACGATTTCTTGAAGCTTCAGGAAGAAAACGCGATTCAGGAAGATTCAGATCATTAATTTACCATTTCACGGAGATTCAGGAAGAAAACGCGAAGACGATAGCATTTCATGGAAAATAAAAACAGGAAAATAAGAACACGCAGAGGAAAACGATTTCACGGAGATGAGAAGAGGGTAATCAGTGGAGATGAGAGAAGAAAACAGGAAAATAAGAAGACGAAAATGAGAAGATGTAAATCAGTGGAGATGAGAATACCAAACAAGAGATTTAGAAATATCAAAGAGAAAAAACTGGAAAGAAAATGGATGAGGGAATTTGTTAACGTTGCCTTAACGGAATCTCACTTAAAGGGTAAAATTGAAATTATTTCAAAAGATAAAATACTGAAATGGGAAAAAAAAAAGTTAAAGGACCAAAACGTTACCTGGACTTAAGTTAAAGGACCACTAATGTAATTTAGCCTATTTTTTATATACAAATAAGTATTAGAAATTAAACTCCTAATCACTTGTTTAGGAGACCTTAGTTCCTTTATCACTCATATCAACTCATTGTCGGTAAAAAATATAAAAGAATTAAATTCTACAATTTATTAGAATCAAATAAAGTTTTAATGGAACACTTTAAATTCCAAAATATAAATTATCGTAGTTATAATTGATTAGATAAAATGGCAACAAAATATATAGGATTTTTGAAAAAGATTCATAATAGTTAAGAATACCATGTTTGACATATACTAAACCAGCGTATAAAAAGTCATAAATCATACAAATGGAAATATTTGCTCGTCACCTTATAATCATTAGTTTTACAAAAGATATGCAATTTGAATCTACCAATGTTTCACATATTAGAGTAGGAATTCCCCTTGTATAAGACGTTTGAAAACAAAGACGTCGACACAAATATAAATAGTGTATCCCATAAAAGCATTCTCTTCACTCCTGCACAATTATCATTAACAATAACACTTAATTATACATCATATGGCACACAAATAGTAACATCATCTTTAATTCACCTCCTAAGACACTCCAAAGGATATGCAGTGAAGTAGAATAAATAGTCATAAGACGAATGACAGGTTTATGTTTAGAGTCATTTAAAAGATTTTACAATGAATCCAAAATCAACCTAATCACTTTTACAATATTGAAAGAAACTTTAGAAAGTTTACAATTGATGAGATTGATTGTATCTTGAATTTCTTAGTGAAAACTGAGTATGTAGTGAACTTGTACACTCTTGAGAACTTGATTTTACATATACGAATAAACTTGAGTGTGCTTGAGCATTTTAATCAAGTCTTACCCTTTGTTGAAAAGTGTTTTTGAAATTTACTTGATGTAAGTTCATAGTCTCCCAGTTTTAATGTCTTCAACTTATATAGGCGAGAGAGACCTTCACACTCTTCTTTTCTTTAGATCTAATGATCTGGAAGGAACTTTGAATGAGTTTGAGCGCTTCAGTAAGTTGCAAAGACTTTCATGTGTTCATTGGGTACAAGTTCCAACACATGATAACCTTTAATGATGAAGATCTTGAAGATTTATGAACATTCTGAATTTTATGTTGACTTAATAATGTTTGTTGCGTTGTTTTTTTTTTCTTGCAGTGATGTAGGAGAGATAAAACGTGGGGTTGAATCCCATATTTTCATGCTAATAATGCTCACAACAGTAAATAGTGCTAGTTCATTAATCTTTTATCACTTTTTTGTTGCTTTTGTACTTGCGTACTGTTGTACGAATGTTTTGAACTCATGAATTTTTTGAATTATACATTGATCATTTTGATTCTCATAATTGTTGATGTTTTTTCCAACAAGGATGAGTTGTGCATTTCTTATTTGATCTTTGTCAATCTTAATTGTGGTGTATTAGTGAGAGACCACTTTTGTTGACAATTATGATTATATTTCTTTATCATAAATGTGAATATTCTTCTTTGCATTTATTCATCATTCTTTCAAGTAAATGTCTTGAATATTCTTGGTGTTTTTACTACTATTATTCATCTTTTAGATTTGAATGGGAGAAATAATTTCCATGGATAATGATTATGATCATTTCTTTATGACACAAGAGAATACTCCACTTGTATTTATTAAAATATTATGTATTATAAATAACATTCAATATTCTTGCGGGATTTAATACCAATATATCTTTTGATGATAAGTGATATTGATGTTATATTTTTCTACTTATTCCAAAATAGTTTTAATTATTTTCTTGTACGTGATGATGAATATTTTAAATTTTGTTCATACTTTGTCGAACACTCTGAAATTTGTAATGAACATGTTCAACTCTGTTTATATTGAAAGTTATTTTTCACATATTGTTGTTTGTGATTAGGTCATTTTTACTTAATCCATTTAGTATTTATTTGTCTTATTCATTTAGATAACAAAGTGTATTTTCACTCAATAGCACACAGTAGATAACAAAGTGTATCAAAATTTCTTATTCATTTAATCATTAAAGTTTGTTATCTTTAAAACATCACTACAGATTTTGTCTCAACAATCTCCCCCTTTATTGATGATGATGAACTTAATGATTTAAGATTATAGATTTTGATTAATAAATTCAAAGGCTAAAATAATTGTAAATAATGCAAGAGGTTGATCGATAACATTTTTCATTAATTGTTGTCATCCAATATTTCTCTCTCATCATATATATCATCCTAAATATCTCTCCCCCTTTTGGTAACTATCTTAAAGGTTGGGGAATGATAAAATATGAAGTACAATTTTAGGAAACAAGAATATGAATATCTTTCACATAAAAATCAAGCAATTTAGAAGTCCATTTGTTAGAATCAAGTTGATTTGAAGAACTATGATCCTTGTTTTGATGATAACAATTATTTTGTGGGAACAAGTTAAAGCACTAATCTTCTGTTTAAGTGTGTAGTTCCCAAATCAAATTTATTTTGAATGACTTTACGCTACACCTCTTATGTTTGGACTTTGTTAAAGAAAGATCAAGACTCCACTCTGATTTATGTATTTTGAGTTTGATGAACGCGCTATGACACTTGCCTCTGGTGATTCTATTATCGCATCAATGTGCTGACTAGTTTGGCTCTAATGACTACAACAAGCATCTGATCACTCTGCCTCTAAATAAGCAAGTGATTGTCTGTTTCTGATAATCGCGTCAAGCATGTGATCTATGACACTGTATAAAAGTCAATGCTCTAATAAAAAAGTCAATATTATGAAAAGTCAACGTTTAGAAGAAGAGAAAATTATGCATCGTTTGCTCAACACTCTGAATCAATTATTTGTCTGATCATGATGCCATCTACTCTCTCTGTTTCTATATCAAGATACGCAAAATCAATTCACTACATCAATAAAAGTCTTAGACAACACTTTTTTAAGCATTTGATAGTGTTTACAAGCTCTGTTTATTTCAATGCATTTAAAGGTATATACATCATTTAAAAAATAAAAAATAAAAAGCGTTGTTTAATGTAACCTATAACAATGTTTCCTGTTATAAATCACTGTAAAAAGTCAGCTAATAATAGCGCTTTTTAAATATAAGTGTTGTCTAACACGACCTATAATAATGCTTTCTCTTATAAGAGCTATAAAAGGTAAATCAATAATAATGCTTTTTTCGTATAAGCATTTTGAAGCATCCAACATTTTATCGGTTATCTAAACAAAAGCACACTCTCGTATATTTTTTTTCTTTCAATATTTTGTTGAAGTACATAGGAACATATTTGCACAAAATTGTAATGATATCTTAAAACTTCAAAATTATAATATATAGGAAAAATTTGTATTAATTTGATAATTGATCTCTAATACAAATTCAAAATTAAATAATACTCCTTGTATCTTTTAAAACAAAATTCTTGTTATCATCAGGTTCATAACATTCCCCACCATGTTCGAGAACATATAGTCTTAGTTGTATGAGCCAAACACGACTAATTATATTAACTGAGCAACCAATATATATCGTCAAGGATATAATAATCAATATTGTAGATAAACTTGGTTTCCCTAACAACATTGAAATTAGTGACAAACTTAGCAGTAGATCGCGACCACACCAATTGGATCAAACACTGAATTTCAAATGGTTTCTAAAAAACATTATATGATTCTTAATTCAAGCTTGTATTGACACAAATCTTCCTTAACTTCAGTTAATTAATAAAAATATATACATCAATGCAATGATTTATAAGACAAAACTTGAATCTCATGTTAATTTTATAAGACAAATTTTTTGTACCAATATTTATAATCATACACCAAATGTAATAGGTAGCTATATAAAACTTATATTGGTCTCCACATAATCTTGTTCGATTTATTCTTCGAAACATGAGCTACCCTTGAGCAAGCATGTAATATTTGGATAGCTCTAACAAAAAAAAAATATATATATATATATAACTTTTTATGACAAGCTGCTGATCGCAATTTGGGGATACGACGACATGAAACAAAAAATTTTCATCCTCATTAGAAGTTCGCATCCCGATGATGCATATATATATATATATATATATATATATATATTGTTAGAGCTATCCAAATATTACACATACAACCACATATTTGTAGAAGTTTTGATACAATTATATAATTAGGTGTCAAATATAAACTTCAATTTCGAGTGATTTGTATAATCACCATGTATTACAATCAACATCTAGTGCCTCCTAAAAAAATTTCAATAAGCAAATCAAGTGAAAAAAGAGAAAATAATATACCATATATTAAATTTGAAAGAAAATCTAACCCATAATTACATGGTATATTAAACAATGTATCTGAATGATCTTTATTTTCCATCACTAGATCAACTATATAATCTTTGACATGAGTTGGATCGTTGTCAAACATAGATATTTGATGGAGAGATATGAAAAAGAGTTTGTTGATCAATTGGCGCGGGCACACCAATTTTGTATACAACTACCTTGAAAAAAAATATAACATTAGATCACTGATTCATAGATACAAAAAAATAATTCATTCATCTAAAGTTATTAGGAGTACCTTACGTATATGGAGATAACAAAGGCACCTATTTCTTGATGTTCGAAAAGATCTATCATTTGCTCCATACTAATACTTTCTATATATGACATACGAAAAATACCTTTCTTCATTTGTATTTCAGGCATGTCCGCATTCATAGACATATTTGTTTCTATAATTGTTTCAAGACACTACACAAATCGAGAAAAAGGTGCACAAATCACTTTTGAAGTCTTGGTTTTGCAAGACCTTGTTTTGGTGTTGCAACTGACATATTACTTGGTCCAACCTTCTCAATTTGTCTGACTTGTTACATATTTTGTGTTTGAATCTAAAACATCGTGAAATTAAGTTAGTTAATTATTAACTAATGCTTAAATAATAAAACATTAACTAGGTGATTGTCTATATCATTCTTTTTTTATGATATATATCGATATACCTGCTTTTTGACGTGACTAACTCACTCGCCTTAACATAATTACCATTTACTTTGCATTTTACAGGATTCTGAAAATGGTGTAAAAAAATTGGAAATATCAAGACAAAATAAAAAATAATATAACACTAAATGTTGATAGTGATCAAAATAGTAAGTAAAAAGAGATCAAAACATGTGGCACAAAAAGAGATCATTCCCCTAAAAGGATTCCAGGAAGTACCAAAGTAAAAACAAAGGTACTGAAAAGAAGAAATAACTGGTTTTAAACACAAGGAACCTGAACACTTTAAAGAAGAAGATGACAAATAGAGTACACAAGACGATATACTCTAAATCAATAATCAATATAGAGCTAGTAATGAACTTTTCAATTAACAGATACATCAATTAATTAAATAGGTTGCACTACTTTAATTTAGTATTAACTACCTCGGGAAGGTTATTTGAAATAATATGATTGGAACCAATTTGCCGCTAGGGGTATCCATATTTTGTGGACAACTTTATGACAAATTTTTTTCATTATTCTTTTTTTTGTAAATAGCGAAGTTCGACAGTTACCTCTTGTATCATAAGAAAAAAATTCTACATTGGATTTTTGTCCTTTTGATGTTGATAATAGTCTTTTGGATTGGCTCTAAACCCTTTACCCGATACATGACCAGAATATTCAGGAACATTTATTACTTTATTAAGTATGTCCCTACAACTAGTGTCTTGTGTCTCTCCTTGAGATAAACTCTCCTAATTAACATATATTAATACGAAAAAGATAAGTTTATCATGAACACTTTCACAAAACATTAACAAAATACATAAACAGTGTTATAGCTAGTGTTCTTATATACTTACACACCGTTCATATACTTGTTGTACACCTTCGTTATCAGCCACTTCATCCTTATTTTCACTAGCAACTTTCTACAATGTATGAGGACAAATAGATGTTTGATCAGACCCCATCTCTTTTATCTAAACAATTAAACAAATAATCATAAAAAGTAGATTTTATTGTTACCATCGCATACAATATATATATATATATATATATTTTATTAATATATACTTACTATTTTTTTCTCCAAACTTACATATCCCATACGTGATGCTTTGTGTGGATGTAAGAGTTTTGACGCTCTCTCGCAATTTGTATTGCTTAAGTTATGTATAAATAAGTAGCACTCAATTATAATATCATTCTAGTTTTCCTAAGTCTTTGAGCAATATTTTAAACATCCTCTAGTGAGAGTAAACCTAGAAACATAAACTTAACAATTGTGTAACCAGACCCAATAGTTGCTGTAACTTGTGTTTTTCTAGTTGGATGTTAAGAAGACTTAACTTGTGAAGTTAAGTGGTTGTAATATTTTTTGAATTACTAGATTAAATCCTTCTGGGTGAAGGGACAATACGTAGCTATCGGGTTTGTAGTGAACCAAAATAAGTTGTTGTGTCATTTCCTTCCATTTATTTACAGCCTCTGATTTTATTTGTTTTTATTTTCATCATTTGTTAGCCCAAATATTTTTTTTACAGAATACACAATTCAAACCCTCAATTTCTTGTGCATTTTCCACCTACAATTGGCATCCGAGATCGGTCTCAAGGCCTGAGCACTTTACAATGTTTGAGAAAAGAACCACCTTTCAAATGTCTAACTGTGGTGATGAGGCAATGGGAGGAAATGTCAACATGCGTCTTTTGTTCAATAGGGAACACTTTAAGTACCAGAAATAAAATTCAAAAGGTTCTTCATTTCTCAAGATCCTGAACTTTGGGATTTGATTTAAGATGGGTATGTTGCTCCAATAAATGTTGACGGCATAGAGTTATACATAAAAGAAATGATTGCTGAAAAAAAAAGTATAAGATGTATTATAAAACGAGAACTTTAATGGTAAATTCAATCACGTTTAAAGAGTTTGATAAGTGCACCAACAAGGAAACAAGTAAAAGTATTTATAATTGTTTGATTCTAACATATGAACAAAATAAGCATGTTCGAGAAGAAAAGACCAACCTCTTAGTCAGGAAGTAAGAGCTTTTTCATATGGAGGAAGATGAAGATATTTGGGAGGATGTTCTCCAGATTCCAAACTCTAGTCTTATGTTTAAATGTACTTCAAAAGAGCTACACAACAGAAGACCATGTCAAGAAGATACTTAGAAGTCTACCAAACAAGTGGAGACCTAAGGTCACTACCATTCAAGAAGCTAAAGACTTGAACAATCTGACTCTAGAAGAATTGATGAGCTCCCTCCGGTGTCATATATTTGAACTAGCTAAGAATGAGCCTAAGAAGAAGTAATAATCTTTGGCTCTCAAAACCAGAGACAAGAACGCTTTGCAAGCAGATGAAGAATTGGAGGATGATTCAAAAAGTCATAATGATGATTCAGAAGTAGAGGAACTGTCATTCATCTTAAGGAGAAATCAACACATGCGGCACAAAAAGATACCCTTCCCCTAAAAGGATTTCAAGAAGTACCAGAGTAAAGACAAAGGTACTGACAATAAGAAACCCACTGATTTTGAATTCAAGGAACTTGAACACTTTAAAGCAGACTATCCAAAGCTTGAGAAAAGGAACCAGAGGAAAAAAATCCAAGACCAGGAAGAAAGGTTTGATCACATGGGATGACTCAAACGATGAATCCTCTAATAATGAAGAACTGGAAAACATGACTCCTGAATGCTGAAATAGACTTTGACTCTGACTCAGAATACGATGAGGAAATTGAGGTATTTTTTAATTTAACTCGTAATGAATTAATAATTGTCTTGAATGATTTTTAAAAAACAAATCAGTCTATTTATACAAAACTGAAATGCCTAAAGAAAGCTAATAAAGATTTAACTGATGAGTATTACACTCTTCAAATTGATTTTGAAAAATTAAAGAATTTAACTCTGAAAGAAACAACTCTAAAACCTTCAGAAGATAAGAACTGCAACTCATTAAAATACTAATTAGTTTTTCAAGAACTCCTAGCAAATAACATATATAGAAGCAAGCAAGCTTTAATGATATATGGTGTTAGTAGAAATGGAAATAGGGGAATATGGTTTATAGAACCAACACAAAATCCTAGATTAGTTTCACGTTATTCGATTTATGTAAATTGTCCAAAATAATGTCATAATATATGTTCCAAGACACATGACGAAAGAAAGATCTATGCTCCAAGACCTGACTCTAAAGAAAGGAGGAATGGTAAGCTTTAGAGGCAAACATAAAGGAAATATAACATGTTCTAGTACAATTAGTGATGGCTCCTCACCCTCTATTAAAGATGTTTTATTTGTTTAAGGTCTTAAACATGATATGTTAAGTATTATTCAATTAAGCGATAATGGCTATGATATTATTTTTAATCAAAAATTATGCAAAGTAATTAGTGAAAAAGATGGATATGTGCTCTTTACAAGTCAGAGGCTAAATAACTTATACAAAATAAACCTTTCAAAGTTAGAGAAACAAGATGTTAAGTGTCTCATGTCAGTAGCTGAAGAAAAAATAATTTGAAACAAAAGGTTGGGCCATGCAAACCTAAAATTATTCTCAAAATTTAATAAACTTCAACTTGTTAGAGGGCTACCTAATCTTATAAAATATAAATTATATGTGAAGCTTATCAAAAGGGAAAACAAACAAAAAACTCTTTTCCTCCTAAGAATTTTGTCTCTACTTCCAAATCCCTTGGACCGGTGAAAACATCCTCAGTAAATGGAAAGAAATATGGTTTTTGATAGTTGATGATTACACTAGATGGACTTGGGTAAAATTCTTAAGAAATAAGGATGATTGTCATAAAGTGTTTACTGCTTTTTGCAAACAAGTATTGAATGAGAAATGTATTAGAATTATAACAATTAGAAATGATCATGGAGGATAATTTGAAAACAAATTCTTTGAAAGTTTTTGTGAAGAGAATGGAATCTCACATAACTTCTCCTATCCCAGAACACCACAATAAAATGGAGTTGTAGAAAGAAAGAATAGATCCCTTCAAGAAATGGCTAGAACCATGTTAAATGAGATGAACGTTGCAAAACATTTCTTAGTAGAGACAATTAACACTGCATGTTATATTCAAAATAGAATTTTAATTAGGCCTATGCTAAATAAACACTTTATGAATTATGGAAGGGTAAAAATCCCGACATTTCTTATTTTAGACAATTTGGTTGTGTTTGTTATATGTTAAACACCAAATAAAAGCTTGGCAAATTTGACTCAAAATCACAGAAGTGCATCATCTTGGGATACTCTGAAAGTTCTAAAACTATAGAGTATATAATTCGGAGACTCTGATTGTGGAATAGTCAATCAATGTTAAGTTTGACGGCAAACAACTTGACTTGAAAAGGTCAGAGCAAGATGATAATTTTGTAGGAAAACCAGAAGCAGCAATTAAACCATAAGATACAAACAAGCCAAAGGATACTGGCAAACCAGAGGAACATGGAAAATCAAAGGAATTCATAACAAGATGAAAGTACAAGTCATCTCGTCCAGACTCACTTATACTTGGAAAAACAAGTGATCCTCTGAAGACCAGATCAACCTTGAAGGATGATTCCCTGTTTGGTCCATTATCTTTGATTGAACCAACTTATGTAGATGAACCTTCATCAGACAATGGTTGGATTCTAGAAATGCATAAATAACTGAATGAAGTCAATAGAAATGATGTTTGGAACCTTGTACCAAGACCAAATGATAAGAAACCCGTATCAACAAAGTGGGTGTTTAGGAACAAGCTAAATGAAAAATGAGAAGTGGTAAGAGATAAAGCTAGACTAGTAGCTCAATGTTACAATTAAGAAGAATGTATTGATTACACTAAGACAATTGCTCTAGTGGTAAGGTTAGAAGCTATTAGAATTTTATTATCATTTGTTGCACAAAATAATATTATCTTATTCCAAATGGATGTCAAAAGTTCTTTTTTTAAATGGTTACATAAATGAGGAAGTTTATGTCAAACAATCCCCTGGTTTTGAAAATTATGAGTTTCCAGATTATGTCTTTAAACTTATAAAATTATTGTATGGTCTGAAACAAGTACCTAGAGCTTGGTATAATAGACTAAGCAATTTCTTGCTTGAAAATGGTTTTGAAAGAAGGAAAATTGACACTAATCTATTAGAAAATCAGTTAAAAATGATCATCTTATAACTTAGATTTATGTTGATGATATAATATTTGGGTTAACTAATGGCAAGCTTTGCCAAGACTTTGTTGAGTTAATGAAACAAGAATTCAAAATGAGCATGGTGGGAGAACTGAAGTTCTTCTTAGGAATTCATATTAAACAGAAGTAAAATAGATTTTTGATTCATTAGCCTAAGTATACAAAAGAGCTAGTCAAGAAGTTCAAGATGGATGAATGAAAATCAATGAGCACTCCAATGCATACAACCTACTCATTAGACAAAGATGAGTCAGGAAAGAAGGTTGATCGGAAAACCTTTAGAGGCAGGATAGGTTCTTTACTTTATTTAACTGCATCTAGGCCTGTAATTATGTTTAGTGTGTGTGTGAAGGCCAGGTTTCTGGTAGATCCAAAAGAATCCCACTTAATAGCAACTAAGAGGATCTTTAGATACCTAAAAGGAACTACTAACCTTGGTTTATCCTATAAGAAATTTTATGAGTACAAATTAGTGGGATACTATGATGTTGATTATGCGTGAAACTTACTTGAAAGAAAAAGCACCAATGGAAACTGCACCTTCATTGGTGGCAACCTGATCTCATGGTCCAACAAGAGACAAAACAACACTGCTCTGTCAACAACAGAAGCATAATACATCACTATAGCAGGACTTAGTACTCAACTCGTATGGATGAAGCACCAGCTGGAAAACTACAAGCTTCATGAGAGTAAAATTCCTATATTATTTGATAACATTTCTCCCATATGCTTAATTAAAAATTCAATCATGCACTCTAGAGCTAAACACATAGAAATAAAACATCACTTCATAAAAGATTTTGTCCAAAACGGAACTTTAGATATTAAATTTGTTGACACTGAGCATCAGTGGACGGATATTCTAACAAAACCCCTTGCTGTAGACAAATTTGAGTTTATAAAAGAAAATCTGAATATTACTTTTATCATTGAAATATGATTCTGACCTATAAAACTTTGCATGTTAAATATATATTATGATCAAACTATCCTAGGATAAATGCTATACTGAAATACTCTGAAATTATTAGGAAAAATCAGTCACCTTTTGTCTGATAAAAAAAGGGTGATAATAGCTTTTGAGAACAAAATTAGGAACAACCCTAGTTTACTCTAATTTGAAACCTCAAAATAGGGGGAAAATATTTCTCTTAAAAAACCATAATGTGACTCTATGGTTTTAATTAATTTTTCTAGAGTTATGGGAGCTTTGCAATGTATGCCTCTTAGTTATTATTAGAGCCTTGTGAATTATGCTTTGTTGTTATTATTATTAAACTGTTCACCAGAATAGTTGTTTTGTCATCATTAAAAAAGAGGATATTTTTAAAATCTGAATGGTTTGTAGAACAATCTCTTATCTTGTTTTGATGATAACAAAAGGAATTTTGTGGGAAACAATTTAATACACTAAAAATTTAATTAAGTATGCAAAAACATAAATTAGAAGAAAAAAAAAGGATTATAGGAAGTGCCCAAGATCAGAGGAAGCGCATGCATCAGAAGATGCAAACGTATTAGAGGAATCAAATGCATCAGAGGAAGCGAGTGAATTAAGAGGAAACAAAATAAAAGGAAATGAACATTCTAACAACCCTAGACTTTAGAAGAACTAACCACCTTGACCGTACAAGCCAATCTTCCCAAACATTCTAACAAACCTAGACTTTAAAAGAACTAACCACCTTGACCGTACAAGTCATGTCAAGTCTTCTTCTAACTTGAACAAGTGTTTCTCTCTTTGAACTCTAAAAAGAATTTGAAATTTTGAGCTTATGAGTTCTTATACTATTTTCTGATTTTCGATGATCTTCTACTTCTTTCGTCTTGAGTATCTATTTAATGATAAAATTAGGGTATCAATTTTGTCCTTGTTTATATATGAATTGTATCTTCATTGCTAGCTTGATCAACAATTATCTTATTCAAAAATATTTCTGAACAATATGTTTTTTGGTATTATACTCTTTAGCCAATTCTTTATTTCTGAATTCAATCTAAGAAGTTCTTCTAGATTGATTCTATTCGTATTTTGTTCAAATTGAGTTTGTAACCACTTGCACCCAAAAATAGGCACTCAAAATATTGTATAATTTAATTTCTAATTTTTTTCATGACCCCAAAATATGATGTGCAATGTTGCAGCTACTAGGTTGGCACTGCTATTTTGCATAGTACTTTTATCATGTTCTTCTTTTGTATAAAATGTGTAGCCATTAATTGCATACTCAAGATGTAAGAAAATACATGTAAACTTTGACCATATACTAACCATTTCAATATTTTAGAAATTGAAGCAACATCTATAAATTTTTTTTAATAAATATCATTTTTGAACCATGTTATAAAACTTCTATTATTTTCTCGTGCTATCTAATTTTCATTTTTATTCGGGTTCAAACTCCTTAGACACTACTTGTGTATTTCAACTTATTGCTCAACCTCATCTGCATTGTCTAGCCATTAATTGCATACCTAATGTAAGAAGATACATGAAAAGTTGGACCATATGCTAACCATTTCAATCTTTTAGAAATTAAAGCAACATCTACAAACAAATTTTAATAAATATCATTTTTGAACCATGTTATAAAATATAGATTATTTTCTCGTGCTATCTAATTTTCATTTTTATTTGGATTCAAACTCCTTAGATAGACCTTGTGTATTTCAACATACTGCTAAATCTCATCGGCATTGTGTAGCCATTAATTGCATACCCGATGTAAGAAAATACATATAAACTTGGACCATATGCTAACCATTTCAATCTTTCAGAAATTTAAGCAACATCTACAAACAATTTTTAATAAATATCATTTTTGAACCATGTTATAAAACTTCGATAAATTTCTCGTGTTATCCAATACATCTCAAGCTCACATAAAGTAACAATGATTTCTTTTTGCATTAATAGAAGCTAGATGGATCAAACACTTTACTACAATTCGCCATGAAGAAGAAACATAATGGATTATGGCGCGTCTAACCTTTTTAGGAAAAATAGAACATATACTTATTGGTAGTAAATATTCAATCAAAACATGACAATGATGAGACTTTAAACCCTTTTGGAACTTTAACTTCATTATGAAACTTACAAAAAACTATTTTCTCCTTTCTAGATAGAGTATGAGCCGCTAGTGGAAAATATGTTAGTTTTCCTTTCTTCACCGATTCCAATTCACTTTTTATTCCCATGCTTATCAAGTCCATCCTTGCATCGATGCCATCCATTGATTTCCAGGTGCATTTATTAATGTACCAATAACTCTATCAATTTTTTTTTCAATACGACAATTAAAAAAATTGACTTTATCTTCCACCCGCTTTTGATAAGTTCTCCCGCAAAAGGTTTGCCAAATTTATTGTTTATATCTTTCATCTTATCAAATTTCTAATCATTCGTCAATGCCATAAGAGCTTTTCCTTATTTTGATTTTCCATTTAATGCTTGTACAAGAAAGACATTCTTTTTACAATGTTCCGACTGCATCCAATGTGTATTCTCTTCACATAGAGGACATGCACACTAACATTTAATACTATATTCTTATAGAGTGTCGTATGTTGGGAAATCGTTAATTGTATCGAACAATATTGCCCTTAAATTAAAATATTGTTTCCTATATCCGTCATATATCTCCATACATGTCTTGTTAGAATATTTAGAAAACCCTTAAACTTACTCTTTTGTAACCTAGCCCAGAAATGGTTGCATTGTTCAATAGTTTGAAAAATACTAAGATAGAAGGTTGAGAAGACTTGAACACAGTTAGTTGAATTAGAAGGTGTTCAATGGAAGTCTGATTTAGTTGGTGAGTTAGTTGATTAAACCCTTCAGTTTGAACTGATTGGACAAGCCTACAGTATTGGTGGTGAACCAAGATGAATTGGTTGTGTTGTTAACTGTTTCTGTTATATCTATTGTCTTTCATCACTTTGTTTGAATCTTGTTAAAAACAAATTTATTTATAAATAAAATACAATTGAAACCTCTCTTTCTAATGTTTCTTGTTATACACCATTCACATATGAAACTTACAAGTTTGCATTTTAACATTAAAGGATATAACATGTATGATGATCAGAGATAATTTAAGTCAACATTGCAATCAAGACTTGGACAATGACATTAAAAACAATATAATTGAATCACGTGCAAGCATTTCATCACCAATATCTTTTATATTTTTAACACTCTCAGGTTCACATTCTTTTTCACGAACCTTCTAAGGTCTAGTTTTCATAAGTTGAACCTTCTCAAGATATGTTTCTTTTGTTTGAACCTCTCAAGTTCATGTTTTGGGACCTAAGTGAGTGGAATTTCACCCACCCTCTTCTATTTCAAATATGTTTTTAATTTTCAATCTTCACAATAAGTTTGTTGGGAGGCTTGCTTCACAATAATTTTCAATCTTCACAATAAGTGAGTGGAACATAAGGCTTGGGAGTTGGAATATCAACATGAGTGATTTTCGTTTGATGGAGGTTTTTTCGAGTGAATTTTTTTGAAAGAGTATTCATTTTCTTCTCATTCTAATAGGATTTTTTAATGTTTAAATTTTTTTATGAGAACTATCTCGTATGGAAAATATGTAGATTTTTAGGGTTGTAGAAGAAGTCAATCGTGTGTTGCATGACCATGAAGAGAAGGTTGAGTTTGATTTTTTGTTGAAGGTGATACATGATACATAAATCAATCTTTGTTACGGTATCACATATACCAAGCCTTGCAAGAAGATCTTGTTCAACCACATATGAAATCTCTTCAACTTGATCATAATCCCAAGTATTTGTGTCAGAATCATTCGTCACATATTTCACATTATTCGCCTAATCGACATTCTCATTACAAATCTCACCGTGCACTTTCCAATATGTATGACTTCAATCAATTCCATTGATTCCTAAATTCCAATTCAACTCAAGTTCATTAATCTGATTTCCATAACAACAATCTAAGCAAGGACATATGATTTGACTAGAGTCTTTGGTGTGTTTCACGATAAACTTAACAAATTATTTTAATCCATTTTCATATTCCTTTGATAATCGATTAGAAGACATCCATCTTTTATCCATTATTTCTCTAAAATTACTTTAACAAAAAATTATAAGTTTCTTACTACAAAAGGGTTACAACAAAAAATTTAGTTAAGACAAACTCTAAGAGACAATAAATAACGGGTGTTTATGTAACATATTTTTACTATGACAATAAAAACAAATAAATAGAAGATAGTGGACACCATTATTTATGACACATGATTAGAAAGCATCAAACATATGCAATAACATGCGAATTCTAGAGACACATCAACAAATACAATAAATTGGATTGTGTTGTTTTAATATGCAAAACATTTGAATATTGTTTGTGGTATGTAAATGTTTTTTTAATCCAAATCTTGTTTAATCTCCAATTAGTTGAATTTATCATACTCAAAGGGGTTAGCATACTTATTGCATTCTTAGTTCTCTCTAATTTCTTAGTTAAACATAAACATACAACAACATACATTAACTCAATCACAAATAAAAATATATGCAACAATGAAATTTGACAGTTAGACATTTCCTTTCAATATAAAAAAATTGGAAAACAACAACATACAACTATTGAATAACAAAAACATGCCATAATCGAAAAATAGCAACAAAATATGTTCAACAAAATTTAGCTACAAATTACCAAATATATTCTCTAAGAATTTTTTTAGAGACTTACAAACAGGAGATGAGAGGTTTATTTTCTAAACAGTGATGAAAGCATAGTTGTGATTTTACTTCAAATTTGGAAAAACCTAAAAATGAACAATAAATCAAGCGTTAAAATTAATCAATTTAAATTATGAAAGACTTTTCTGATAAAAGGTTATAAAGACTTACAATCTTGAGAAGGTGCGATTGAATGATAGAAGTAGTGGACTAAAAAAGGTTTCTTGTTTCTGGGTTTTTGCATTTATGGGTTTATTTCACTTGCGTTGCTGAAATCGATTTATGGGTTTATAGGTTTCTAAGTTTGTGTTGCTAGGTTTCTTGCGTTTTCGTTTAAAAAATCGATTATGGAAGAAGAAGGGTTTATGTGTTTTGTGTTTTTGGAATTTGTGTTTATGTGTTTCTCTTGTTTCTGGTTTCTCTTTTTAGGATTTCTAGAGGCAACATGTTAGAAGAGAAGACTGTGGAAAATGAAAGGTTTTGGCCAAGAAGAAGAACGAAGAATGGTTTTTGTTAGGCGCTCGTATGTTTCGATATATTGTTTTATAAGTTTGTTGATTATATACTACACTTTTAACTTGAGTGTTATAAACAAAAGACATCGTTTTCAAGAAAAACGTTTTCTAAGGTTCTCCAATTTTTTTTATAAGACCTAAGAATGTGCTTTGCAGCAAAGCCATTTTTAATATATATGCTTATTACAACATTTTACTAAAAAGCGTTGTCTAAGGGTTAGCCCTACAACCTCGCTTGTACAAAATACACTATATGAAAGTTCATTATATTTAATACATGTAAAAAGCACTACCAAATGAGCGCTATATTTACTCATTTTTGGTGTAGTGATTACAAGGACTATTTATAGACAAGGTTTAATTGAGAATCATTCTTTGAAGATTTCATACGAAACTTCATGATACGTGTTGATTTCTTGCAATTAAGACAACGACCAAAAATCCTAAAGTTTCACTATGAAAGGACGTGCAACCCTCATTGATGTTCACAACAACAACACACTAAATTGAAACAATAAGTACGATACAACTTTCCTTGCACTCTTGTTCTCTATTCTTTGTTTTGCCTAAGTGCTAAGAAACAACTTATGAGATACAACATTGTAAACACTCTCTTGTTAGAATATTTAGAAAACCCTTAAACTTACTCTTTTGTAACCTAGCTCGGGAATGGCTGCATTGTTCAATAGCTTGAAAAATACTAAGATAGAAGATTGAGAACACTTGAACACAATCAGTTTGATTAGAAGGTGTTCAATGGAAGTTTGATTTAATTGGTGAATTAGTGGATTAAACCCTTCAGTTTAAACTGATTGGACATGCCTACAGTATTGGTGGTGAACCAAGATGGATTGGTTGTGTTGTTATATGTTTCTGCTTTATCTACTATCTTTCATCACTTTGTTTGAAACTTGTTAAAACATTTTTTTTTTTATAAATAAAACACAATTGAAACCTCTATTTCTTGTGTTTTTGGTTCTACATCATTCATATATGAAACTTACAAGTTTGCATTTTAACATTAAAGATTATAACATGTATGATGATCAGAGATAATTTAAGTCAACATTGCAATCAAGACTTGGACCATGACATTAAAAACAATATAATTGATTCACGTGCAACATTTCATCATCAATATCTTTTATATTTTTAACACTCTCAGGTTCAAATTCTTTTTCACGAACTTTCTCATGTCTAGTTTTCATAAGTTGAACCTTCTCAAGATATTTTTCTTTTGTTTGAACCTCTCAAGTTCATGTTTTGGGACCTAAGTGGGTGGAATTTCATCCACCCTCTTCTATTTCAAATATGTTTTTAATTTTCAATCTTCACAATCAGGTCGTGGAGAGGCTCGCTTTTTTGGTCTTGATGTGGAGGATGGAACATAAGGCTTGGGAGTTGGAATATCAACATGAGTGATTTTCGTTCAATGGAGGTTTTTTCGAGGGATTTTTTTTTTGAAAGAGTATTCACTTTCTTCTCATTTTAGTAGGATTTTCTAATGTTTAAATTTTTTTATGAGAACCATCTCGTATGGCAAATATGTATATTTTTAGGGTTGTAGAAGAAGTTAATCGTGTGTTGCATGACCATGAAGAGAAGGTTGAGTTTGACTTTTTGTTGAAGGTGATTTATGATACAGAAATCAATCTTTGTTATGTGGTATCTCATATACCAAGCCTTGGAAGAAGAGTGTGCAAATACATGTTATAGAAAAAATTTGGTAAAATTTGGTTGTTGATCTTGATTTTCCCATAGTAGCAAACCACTGTTGTTTGATGTACTCGTTTCCATAATTTGGGATTTTTAAGGCTTGGGAAATGGTTTTTGGTATCAAAATATTCTGATCACGCCTTTGACAAATTGAGTCAATTTTAGGACATCAGAGTACCCACACATACCCCAATCATCTTTCTTGAGATCAATCAGATCATAGAAACGATCTATGGTAGTGGAGTGAAATTTCAAGTAACTTTTGTAATTTCCTTGGGATTCTTTGGATAAAAGTATGGTAGGTGGTTTAGTTTTTTCTTATTTCAGGGTTGGTTTTGATAACATCTTTTCCTTTGGAGGCCGTTTTTTCTTTCAAAAAAGCATTTTCGTTGATAGTTTTTGGTTTGAAGAAAATCTGAGTTTTTTCAGAATCACTCTCTTCTTCCAAATTAATAAATACAAATACCTTCTAATTGTTTTTGTTGGTACCAATCTCACCCAATATTCTCATTAACCTTTTAGTGCTTTTGGAGATGAGGTTTTTGGGGATTTAGGTTTTGTAGCATGTGGTTTGTGTACTTTAGAAATGTTATGTTTGAGATGTGTTGGAAAATTTAGACATAGATAGTTCTCAACTGGTAGAACCACCTAAAGGGGTTAAATTTAGTAACCTCTGTTTCTGATATATATTGATCAAAAGAATCAGACGATGAATGCAGAGGTGAGGGAGAAGAAGGTAAAGGGGGTGGTGAGGGAGGTAGCCATTGAACATCATAATCTTGAGGTCGTTCAATTGAAGCACGTTTCATATAGGTTTTCGTTCGTTCCATTTTGAGTTTCTTTATACCACACAATTAAAGAGAAAGAGATGAGGATTTTCGTATTGTGTAGATGAGAGAAAAAATATGAAGTTAATAGTGAATATGTTGAGAAAAGAATCTGATATGTAAAGAGATAAATGTACTTGATTTGATTGATGAAAAGGCAATTAAATTTTCTAGAAAAGATAAATTTGAGTAGATAATTGCTAAAGGCAAAAAGTGACCATTACAAGTCACTTCAAGAGTTACTTTTATACTCAATTTATCTTTTTGATGGTATGCAGTCATGACAAACTTTTTAATAAAGTCTCGTACTGTGTAACTTCTGATCGAAGATCAATATATTAATCCCAAAATGGATTTTAATATTTGAGATAATTATTAACATTATGAAGTGTCTAGACTTATACTATTAGAGTATTTTAGGATGGTCAGAATGTCTATATTAGTTCATCTACAAAACCTAATCAAAGTAGCCTTTACCCAAGGATTAACTTAATTACAAATTAATTATTCCTAATTTTCCTTTGAAGAAGCTAAATATTTCTTTAACTAGGGGTTTGGTAAAAATATCAAGAAGTTGATTATATGTGTCAATGAATCTTAATTTAATTTCTTTCTTTTGAACACGATCACAAATATAGTGAATTTGAATTTCAATATGCTTTGATCTAGAATGTCGAAATTGATTGCATTGGTATTATCACATAAGAGAAGAATATTTTAGTACCTTAATGAGTAATTTTCTAATAGATTCTTTGTCCAAATGACTTAAGTACAGTAGTTTGCAACTGATACATAATCAACTCCAATGGTGGATAGAGCAATTTTGATTTGCTTTCTATATTGCTAACTAGTAAGAGTTTTTCCTAGGAATTGACATGCTCCATATGTGATTTGACTTTGAACTTTATCCCTAGCATAATCAGAATCACAAGATTTTTGCAACTGAAGTGAATGTTTCATCATAATCAATGAATTGCTCTTGATTGTAACCTTGAGCTACAAGATTTGCTTTGTTTGTTATGACATTTTTATCTTTTTTTTTTCTTTATGAAAAAACATCTTGTTCCAATGAAAATTTTATCTTGAGTTAGTGGAACCAAATGTTAGATTTTTTTTCTTTCAAATTGAGAATGTTTTTCCTTCATAGCTTCAATCCAAGACTCATCAATTTTATCCTGTTGTCACTGAATGAGCATATAATTCTTATCCCATCATTTTTCCTTAAAGGTTGTTGCATTTATCATGAAGGTTCTAGACTTGTGGTGCATCTTGTACATCTTATTTTATTCAGCATCCATCTATTTCCTTGGAATTTCAGTCCCATCAGTATTTTCTGGAGTAGTGTCATATTCTACTAAGTTCCAAAGTTCATAATATTGTAAGATAAAGAAGTTATGAGTTTGTCCTTCAAGTACTCAAATCTTTCTCCATCAAACAGATGGGGTTTGTTGATGTTTCCACCAGATGTTTATTCACCAAATCCAGACATATTGAATCTTGGGATCTTTCCTCAAACACTGTAAAATGTTCATCCTGGAGACCAGACTCTTGATGCCAATCGAAGGTGCAAACACAAGAAGGGGTTGAATTGTTTTTGTGTAAGTTGAATTCTTTTTAATCATTTATTCAAGAACTAGCTTCAGTTTGGTGATTTTAACTAAAATAGAGGTTGTAACAATTAAGCTTAAGTAATTTGAGGCAACAATAAAGTAAAGAGTGCAAAAGTAAAGTGACATAAACAGATCTATCTTGATTTACCAGCAAATTGGTAGCTACATCTAGTCCCTTCACTTAGAAGTATTAAACCATTAATTCAAATCCTTGAATTACACAACACATGACCATTCAAGTCAGTTTTCTCAAAACAAATTTACACTTATAGAGTTTTTGAGTCAAACAAACACCTTAACCCTACAAGTCAAGTTTCTCCACACAACATGAAAATCATAGATTTTTGAAGGCAACCACACCTTGACACTACAAGTCACGTTTCCTCAACACAACCTGAAAACCATAGATTGCTTGAAGAACACTAAAGCCACTATTGGGTTACACATGTTTGGAACTGATTATGTTTTGCTTCTACTAAGCAGATTGTTATAATTGATTTCTTAGACTAAAACACCTAGAAAATATTTCTTTGACCAAGTGCTTCAAGAGAACTTAAACCTTTGAACTTTGAATATTTATGAAATTTTAGTTCTCAAAAGTTTTTCTGAATTGTATGGATTTCATAGTTTATGAGTTCATGCTTTCTGCTTCAGCCTTGAGTATCTATTTATAGAATAGATTAGGGTTTCACTTTTGTCCTTGTAAAATTTTGGATCATATCTTTTTGTGAACAAATTCTAATTGTATCTTCATGTGAACAAATTAGTGGTGTTTCTTCTTGTAAACAAGTTATGATTGTATCTTGTTATGAATAGTATTTTGGTCATATCTTCTTGTGAACAATATTTTGACCATATCTTCTTGAGAACAATATTTTAATCATGTCTTCTTGTGAACAATATTTGCGCCATATCTTCTTGCAAAAAATATTTTGACCATATCTTCTTCTGAACAATATTTCGGCCATATCTTCTTTTCACATTGGTCAAATAATTCTTTCAATTATAATTGTAAATCATATATAATTTCATATTATGCTCAAAAACTTATTCACACGAATCTACCTTCATACTCTTCATTGATTGAAGTGGGGATAGATTCGGATTTGTTCTTGAATATTCAAAAATTCTGATTCGGCTAAGTCTTTTCTCCAGAATGAATTCTTTCAATCATAGTCATTATCTTTCCATCAGTCGTTGACCTTATTTTTGGAGTTAGATGTTTTCTTTCTTAGATAATAAAAGTTAGAGGCAGAATTGTGTGACTTAGAATTAATGGCTTTAGGCAAATCACATTTTTGAATCATTTGAGTCATTGCAGTATTAGAGGCTGCATATCAGAGGCAACATTTTGAGTGTGTTGTAACTTTTGATTAGTGGAATATGAGCGTTGAATTCATGGCTTGAACAATCTATTCAAAGTTAATGATAGTTTGATATAAACTCTTTAGAGGCATATTGAGTTTGTGAACTTCAGAGACACACAAGGGCTTTAGAGACATGCTTCAAATTTAGTCTTCAGATGAATGGCCATATTGGAGTTCAAGTATATTGGAGTTCAAGTATATTGTAGTGATTCCAAGTATATTGGAGTTTATGTTGATTCTATTTAGATGATTTTGAGGTTTTAATAACTTTTCCCTGTTTGGTTAGTTTCACATTGTTGAAATGGATTGTTGTGTTTATGTTATTTTGCACTAACAATTATGTTGTATTAACTAATACTTCTTATCATAAGATAAATTTCAACATTAGCATACTGACTCTTCTCATTGATGAACTTACTCTGCTTTATTGAAGCACATCAGTTTGTTCTGTTTGTCAATGAAGAATTTCAAAAACACAAACAAAAGTTTGATAAGAGATTATTTAAACAAAACCAAATTAAGAGATTTTTAGATTTTATTTAAGTCGGACATTAATTTAAGAAAGAGTTTTTATCTGCAGTTGAAGACTAATCACATGACGAAATATTTTCTTAGATAATCGTAATCTAAGATGATATCTCTTATTCAAATATGGATTTGAGATTTCTACCCTGTTCAATGAACACAATTAAAATACTTTTTCATTTCTTTTCTTCTCTTTGAGCATTCATTTATCTCAATAAAGACATTATGTTTTACTACTCAAAATATCATTCAAGAGTGATCACATCGAAAAAGTAAAAACGATTTGACACATATACTAGAGATTTTAAAGAGAAACTATACAAAATATCATCAAGAAAAACTTTTTCAAGAAATGACTTTTGTAAAGACGTGAAATTGTTATTAGATAAATAGATGGTTGGCTAATGCATCTTATCTATTTTTAGATACAATTTCAATAATCAGATTTTTCAGTCCATGTATTGAAAAAAATTTAAAATTTGAATTTCAAAAGGAGTTGAAAATAGGATTGAACCAAAAACATACATTAATTTAGACCATTTCATTGGTACTTCTAGCAGTAAAAAATCTTTACTCTTACACATTAAAGTACTCAATCAAGAGATCAAGCTCTGATACCAAATGATGGTGCTGGAAAACACAAGAAATTGAGGTTTCAATTATGTGTTACCATTTATGAAAATTATTTGTGTTGCTTAAACAAAAAAATATGTTCTTTATTTAAAACATTCCACTTATGATTATAAAACAGTTAGAGTAAATTAAAGTTGAATCATAAATAACTTTGATTAAATACATAGTATAGATAGAGAAAAGACACAAATATTTTTATACTAGTTCACAATAAATAGTTGCTACGTTTAGTCATCCTTTTACAGAGATGTTCTGCCTCAGTATAGTCGAGGACTTAATCCCTTATTTAAGCAATAGCATACAACTATTATTTATTCCGCATTTTCATACTTTGAGTGTTCTTCTTTAGCCTCTCTAGGTTGTAACTGTTAAAACCCTTCTCAATATTTTGGCAAGTTGCCATTAAGATTCATAAGTATTCTTACACATCTTTAGGTACCTCTTATGGATGAAAGATTTGTTACCACTACCAGGCTAATTTACATCAGCTCTAGTTTGTGTCTGAATTGACACAAAGTTTGTTTCTAGGATTCTAACTCTCATTGAGAGAATATTACATTTCAAATCCTATATCAATTCAAGTGTATCAAATAGCTTGATTGATTTACACCAATTCTAATAACTCTCTACTGAGAGGATATTTTATTCATTCTTTTCTTTTAATGTTTTCTAGGCTTTTATACAAATCTTCTTAGAACATTTCCTTTTTTTTTTTACAGTGAAGATCACAAGTCTTTTTATTGAAAAACTTCAAGCCCATTAGGGTTTTTGATTGTTGTTGTGTGATAACATTTCAGCAAGTGTACAATCGTTGCAAGTAATAATAAAACGGTAGAATCGAGTATTGAACTTAATGATTGCGTTATACTATCAAATTATATTTAATTACTAAAATTGAACAAAAAATTTATGAATTGATTGAAATAATTTTTAAACTAACAAGAGTAATAGTTTTGAACTTTTATAATAAGAAAAATGCCAGGGATTAGTTTCACTTTGAATCCAACATTGGTTTCTAATCAGATCCAAGTTACTTGATTCCTTTATTGAACTATTATCAAATTCTCTTTATTATTGTTGTCCTAATTCCTTAGCGATAGAATATTTAATTTCAAAGTAACCCGTAATTCCTTAGGGGATTTAAGATTAGAATTCTCTTATTAAACTATTTCCTCTGCAAATAATTCAAGTGGTTTCATGACCTACATCTATCCATAGACTACAATATCATGAATTTCTCATCTCAAGCATTCATAAATTCCACTTCCATTTCAAAGTATGAATCGTAAAACAGTTTAAAAATGATCAAGCACTAAAAAGCATTAAGCACAAAGATGAGAAAAATAATTCAATAAATTCATCCGTATAACTTGAAATCAAATCAGAAAAATAAGGGTTTCATCTTGTTTCACTCATCCCTAAAAAATAGGGTTTAGTTAATCATGATAGAGATTCAAAAGATAGAGATTAAAGAAGAATTACAAGAAAGATTCATGAATGATTCTTGATAGAACTCCTTCAATGATGTTAGAACTAACCTCATATGAGTATCTCTGCTAAGGCACCAGTCTTCAAACTTCAAAATAACCAAAAAGATAACTAGAAAGCGAGAAAAATGCTTTTTAATGCATTCTACAGCGCGTGCTAGAAATGCGATCCAAACCAAAGTTCGACGGTCACTACAATCACTGAAGTATGTTGATGGAGAAATTCTTCACTCAAAGGAATATTGGACTTTGATTGAAACTTGGATTACAAAACCAGCAGAAGGTGTAACACTAAATGAAGTTCAACAGAAGCATCTTGATAAATCGAAGCTCAAGGATTTGAAGGAAAAAAATTACATGATTCAAGAAATTGATCGAGCAATCATGGAGACTATGTTGCAGAAAGATACGTCAAAGAAAATATGGGATTCCATGAAGAAGAAATATCAAGGAAATGCAAGGGTTAGACGAGTTATTCTTTAGGCACGAAGGAAAGATTTTGAGACATTGAAGATAAAATCAGGTGAGACAATTAATGATTACTTCCCAAGAGTTATGGCAGCAGCAAATAAAATGTGTATTCATGGTGAAAAAACGCAAGATTTCACCAAAGTTGAAAAAATCCATAGGTCTTTAACTGAGCAATTCAATTGTATTGTGTAGTACCCCAATTTTGTCCGTTAAATTATACTCATAATATATCAATTTTTATGTTGTCATTATTTTATTTTTATGAAATCTAAAGGAAAAGATATAATATATATATATATATATATATATATATATATATATGCATTCATAATTATTAATAAAAAAAGGTATAAATTAGAAATAAAAATGATACAGTTAATTGTAATAAATAGGCTCATTTTGTCTCATCAAATTACAATAAGCCAAATCAAATTACAGTTTTAAAGCCAAATCAAATTACAATTTTAAACAAGCCTATGCTAATTTGCTCACTGCTACTGATGTATTGCCTTGCTGATGCACTAGCCTTGGCTTTGTTCTTCTGTTTTTCTTGTATATGTTGTAACTATTCTTGTACCTGTTGTAACTAATTAGAGAAAACATAATTATATAAGTCAGAGAGTTATAACTAAGTCGAAAAGTGATAATTTTATAATCAGATAAAAAAAAAGGCATCAGATGAACATAATCAGATAAAAGCAAATAAGGCTAAAACTGTGAATACATCAGATGTGCAAAAAAATTAGATTATGAGCAAAAGAAATTAAGCATCAAACAGGAAATTATTGGGGAAGCAAAAGCAAAGAAAGAAAACAACTAAACAAGTAAAAAACTCTATAAATACATCATCATTAAATTTCATAAGGAGGAGGGAAAACTCAAACATTAACAAAAAATAACACCTAAAGAAAAAGAAGAAGAAAACAGAGTAATAGCAAAGAAAAACAAACAGATGAAGAGTTAAGGTAAAAAAAATTTTCTTCTCTTTACATTATAATTGTTATGTATTTTTTATAAGAATGTGAAGTTTTGATTTAAAAGAGTAAAAAGAAGATAACATTGTGAATGATAAATACAAAAAAGGATTAGAAGACTTAAACCTTTGTACTGTCACCATTGCCGCCGGAACGACAACCGTGCCTTTGGGAGCGATTTCGCTGTCCTCCTCGGTCTCCTCCTCTCCCTCTACCTTTCCCTTTTTTTTCTTCCAGATTTACGAAGAAATATCTAAATTGGCGTTAGGGAAATTACTTTCGGTAAAGACGCTACTTCCCGCATTCGAAAATAATAAAGACGAGTTTATGCATCAATGCTTTAATCGGATGCTATTGCTAGAGGTAATGAAATTTTTCAGTTTTGACATTAGAGCTGTTATTGAAGAAGCTTGATGAATGTGCAAAATAGCTTCTTCTTTTTTTTTAGCAGCCGCCTCTCAGTTAGTAAGAGTTTACTAGAGTTAGGGTTTCACCACATGTCTTACAATCTTTTTTTTTTTTTTTTTATGTTAAATTTAAGTTCAGTTGGGCTCTAAACAAAATATGAATATGTCCATCTCAGCTCATTCTGAGTTTTTTTTTCTTTTTATTTTTTTAAAAATTTTAATTTTCTTCATAACTAAATATCAAATTTCATAAAAAAAAACACAAATAAATATTTCATTAAAAATTAACTAGATGTGACATTTTTTTATTTTCTGAGTTGACAGGACACAAGTTGTGACAACTTTGGTTCTAAGTCTCATTTTCACAAATAAATTAATAAATTATAACTCATAAACAAATTAATAAAAAAAATTATTAGAGGTTAATAAAAAATAACATCTTTTAATCCATAAGTTGCATAATACAAATTATACAATTTGATAGTTTTAAAATTTATTTTTAATAAATAAATAAATCTAAAATCAACTTTAAAAAAAAAGATCAATTAGATGTGATATTTTTTAATCTTTGAGTTGTTAAGACACAAGTTAAACGATTTGGTGGTTTTGAAACTCAATTTTAAAATTGAAAATAATATAAAATATTCTTAAGAGGATTAAATTAGATGTGACATCTTTTTTTTTTACTCGTTGAGTTATTGAGGCACGAGTTGTACAACTTGATCATCATAAAACTCGCATTTTAAAATAATTACTCAAATCAAACAAATTCACTTTTTTGTCAAAATATTATTTTTTTTATAACAAAACAAATTTTCTTTAAAAACAATCAATACATCCGTATTTTCTATCCAAGAACTATGTACCTTTGATTTCTCCATCGCACCAGAAGATACGTAGGAGCAAGATCACATTCTTGTCAAACACATTAATAAAAACTTTTTTTTGTCCCTTTTTTCTTAATCACACATTTATTCTAAAATCATATTAAAAATAATAATAATAATAATAATAATAATAATAATAATAATAATAATAATAATTGTTATTCATATTTAATAATAAGGATAAATAAATATACTTAAGTTAATATTAATCTTGCACATTTAATTATAGGTAGTCGTGTTTTAATGGATATTGTAGGGTGCTAATATCTTCCCTACGCATAATGGACTCTCGAACTCAAAATTTGGTTTCAAAGACTATTATTTATTTATTTTTTCTATTTTTAAGGGTTTTCCAATATTTTCCCTATTTTAAAATAAATTTTGGTGGCGACTCCATTGAATTCGAGAAACACTCGCGACAGCTAGCGACTCCACTGAGGATATTTTGGAGAGTTAATCCTAACATAATTAATTGTACATAATTTTTAACTTCTTTTTATATTTGTTTGTTTTTCATTTTCTTTTTTCTTTATGTGTTTATTATTTGTTAATAAGTATTAGCTGTCACTATAATACTTTTTTAAGCTACTATATCATTTTTATTTATTTATTTAGTTATTTATTTATTTATTTTGTATATGTATATATGTTTTATTAGCATTATGGAGCTATTGAATTATACGTATTCCACACCCTACACTTTTATTAAGACACACATTTATGAGTGGAACCTTATATCCGGGTTTGAACAAAACTTAAGTTTAGTTTCGAGGTTGCGTAGTGGTAGTCTTCTGGATGTACATCTTGTTTGGTTAGCATGAAGATATCACATAGAGTTTGATCTTGTTGAAGGTAATGTCACTTCATATAGTTTACCTATTGATGTTAACAAAATTCCAAAATACGATTACTGGCTATAGGAATTGAGTTTAGAACTATATAGCGACCCTTGTGAGAATTTCACTACATAAGCCAATAGACCCTTTCATCTTAAGAATATGCTTATAAGAAGAAAAAAAAATACTTCATACATTCATTCAAAACTTTATATATTCACAACATTCATTCTACATAATTGCACTCATATCTCATGACATTATTTCTTTTGAAAAATGAATTGGAATTTTGCATCAATTTTCATTATTGTTGGGGAATCATAAGGACATTAGTCACGTTTTAAATTAAAGTGGACAATGTGATCGGAAAAAGAAAAAAAAAAAACTTTACTTTTAAAGTTCAAGCAACTTGATTTGAAAAGTTTAAGAGACATCAACAATCAAATGAAAATCATACAATGTGATCGTTTCTTTCACAAATATGGGAAGATCCTAAATCTCTTTGCAGTAAATGTGCAAATAGGGGCCCCCACGGCATTGGCTCAATATTACGACAATCTCTTAAGACGTTTTGCCTTTCAGGACTTTCAGTTGGCCCCGACATTAGAGGAATTGGAACGAATATTGGGTTTCTCCCTTGAGAAAGGAAATCCTTATCGATATACTGGGAAACCACTCAGTTTGAGCGCAATTACTGAAGTGTAGAAAATCGACATAAGAGAGTTGGCAGGTAAAAAAGAGGAAAAATGAGCTATTCATGGTTTTTCAAGAAAATATTTAGAGTAAAAGTGACAGGATTTAGCCGTTAAAAAAGAATGGGGTACTTTTATAGATGTTTTGACTCTCATTATCTATGCAATCTTGATGCAAATAAATTCACGACAATTCTATAGGTTGCTAAATTATATTTTAGTCCTCACTATTACCAACTGAAAGGATTGATGGCAACAACATCTACAAAATTATCAACTGAAAGGATTGATGGCAACAACATCTACAAAAATAAATTCACGACAATTCTACACTTCAGTAATTGCGCTCAAACTCGATGGTTTCCCAGTATATCGATAAGGATTTCCTTTCTCTAGGGAGAAACCCAATATTCGTTCAAATTCCTCTAATGTCGGGGCCAACTGAAAGTCTTGAAAGGAAAAACATCTTAAGAGATTGTCGTAATATTGAGCCAATGTCGTGGGGGGCCCTGTTTGCACATTTACTGCAAAAAGATTTAGGATCTTCCCATATTTGTGAATGAAACGATCACATTGTATGATTTTCATTTGATTGTTGATGTCTCTTAAAATTTTCAAATCAAGTTGCTTGAACTTTAAAAGTAAAGTTTTTCTTTTTTTTCCGATCACATTGTCCACTTTAATTGAAAACGTGACTAATGTCCTTATGATTCCCCAACAATAATGAAAATTGATTCAAAATGCCAATTCATTTTTCAAAAGAAATAATGTCATGAGATATGAGTGCAATTATGTAGAATAAATGTTGTGAATATATAAAGTTTTGAATGAATGTATGAAGTATTTTTTTTCTTATATGCATATTCTTAAGATGAAAGGGTATATTGGCTTATGTAGTGAAATTCTCACAAGGGTGGCTCTATAGTTCTAAACACAATTCCTAGAGCCAGTAATCGTATTTTGGAATATTGTCAACAACAATAGGTAAACTATTTGGAGTGACATTACCTTCAACAAGATCAAACTCTATGTGAGATCTTCATGCTAACCAAACAGGATGTACATCCTGAAGACTACTACTACGCAACCTCGAAACTAAACTTAAGTTTTGTTCAAACCCGGGTATAAGGTTCCACTCATAAGTGTGTGTCTTAATAAAAGTGTAGGGTGTGGAATACATATAATTCAATAGCTCCATAATGCTAATAAAACATATATACATATACAAAATAAATAAATAAATAAATAAATAAAAATGATATAGTAGCTTTAAAAAGTATTATACTGTCAGTTAATACTTATTAACAAATAATAAACACATAAAGAAAAAAGAAAATAAAAAACAAACAAA
Source organism: Cicer arietinum (assembly GCF_000331145.2). Classification (NCBI taxonomy): domain Eukaryota; kingdom Viridiplantae; phylum Streptophyta; class Magnoliopsida; order Fabales; family Fabaceae; genus Cicer; species Cicer arietinum. Next base: position 28,880,368 of record NC_021162.2, on the reverse strand, counting down.
TATAAAAAGAAGTTAAAAATTATGTACAATTAATTATGTTAGGCTTAACTCTCTAAAATATCCTCACGGGAGTCACTAGCTGTCGCGAGTGTTTCTCAAATTCAATGGAGTCGCCACCAAAATTTATTTTAAAATAGAGAAAATATTGAAAATAGCTCCATAATGCTAATAAAACATATATACATATACAAAATAAATAAATAAATAAATAAAAATGATATAGTAGCTTAAAAAAGTATTATACTGTCAGCTAATACTTATTAACAAATAATAAACACATAAAGAAAAAGAAAATAAAAAACAAACAAATATAAAAAGAAGTTAAAAATTATGTACAATTAATTATGTTAGGCTTAACTCTCTAAAATATCATCACGGGAGTCGCTAGCTGTCGCGAGTGTTTCTCAAATTCAATGGAGTCGCCACCAAAATTTATTTTAAAATAGGAAAAATATTGAAAACCCCTTAAAATAGAAAAAATAAATAAATAATAGTCTATCAAACCAAATTTTGAGTTCGATAGTCGATTATGCATAGGGAAGATATTAGCAGCCTACGACATCCATTAAAACACGGTTACCTATAATTAAATGTGCAAGATTAATATTAACTTAAGTATATTTTTTTATCCTTATTATGAAATATGAATAACAATTATTATTATTATTATTATTATTATTATTTTTATTATTATTATTATTATTATTATTATTATTATTATTATTATTATTATTATTATTATTATTAATATGATTTTAGAGTAAATGTGCGATTAAGAAAAAAACGACAAAAAAAAAAGTTTTTATTAATGTGTTTGACAAGAATGTGATCTTGCTCCTACGTATCTCTTGGTGCGATGGAGAAATCAAAGGTACGTAGTACTTGGGTAGAAAATGCGGATGTATTGATTGTTTTTAAAGAAAATTTGTTTTGTTATAAAAACTATATTTTGACAAAAAAGTGAATTTGTTTGATTTGAGTAATTATTTTAAAATGCGAGTTTTATGACGATCAAGTTGTACAACTCGTGTCTCAAAAACTCAACGAGTAAAAAAAAAATGTCACATCTAATTTAATCCTCTTAAGAATATTTTATATTTTTTTCAATTTTAAAATTGAGTTTCAAAACTTTGACACCCTAAACCCCAAGAAAAAAAAAATTAATTATAATTTTTTTATTTTCAAAACAATGAAATTCTTTTTAAATAAATATAAACTTTCAAACATTTTTGTTTAAGGTAAAGAGTATCACGTAATCGTGAACATATCACAACACTCCAAAATTTCCATCAAACTTAATGACATCAAAATTATAATATCAAACAACAAAATCCTTTTTGAAGTACACATACATAAGTTTAATGATAAATGTAAATATGGTCCCAACCAGATGTCATTATCAGAGCGGGAATCCCCAAAAATAAAATACATTCAAAATAACATTAACAAAAGATAGATAGTAAAAGTCTTCAAAATAAGACGACTTCCTACACTTCTAGAGTATTAGTCTTCACTTGCAGCTTGTAGTTTGCAGCTCGTTTGTGTCCATCGAAAACGCCAAACACAAACAACGAAGGGTGAGTTTCGAAAATATGTGAGAGTATAAAATACACGAGGAGAACACGCAAGCAATCAAATTATCACAAAGTCATAAGCATTCAAGTGAATAATATCGACGATTCATCAAATTCAATCACAATAAGACAGTCGCAAGGATGAAATGTTATGCATGTCCTATACTCTATACTTCATCATTTGGTACCATTCTACTCTGAAGTACTTGGTTAGGAGGTCTGATACTATGCCACTACAAGAGTGGATGGACAATTCATTAATGGCCAAGTCCTCATAGATCCCCTCAACTCAACTTGAGACACATATACGCGACGGTCGGGGTACTCTTGTGTTGCACGGTAGTTCCTAACCTTAGGGAATAACCCACTAATCCACTTAGGAATTCCCCACTAGATGTGCCCCCAAGGTCTATCAGTCTTACCTTACAGTTCGACTGTAGCCCTCCACGATCAGGCTCATTCAGTTATACTTCCTTGAATCACTAGGTTTGTCAAACCCTCCCTATATGATGACAAAATAGTTCTAACTCCAAAATCACAACTCAACAAATTTCAGTTTGACTTCACAACATTCATCATTATATATGTCCATCAGTCAATCACAATAAAATCCAATATTTTGGTTTGCACTACTCACAATGCATCATTCAGTCTTATCAATCACAAATAAAGATCAAACAGGTGGCACATTCAAGTGATATCACAATTTCATTCAAGTAGCAAGAACACTCCAGTACATATCATTCACACAGTAACAATCAACATAATATTCATAAAATCAGACGGTATGCAATCTTGATGTAAATAAATTCACGGCAATTCTATAGGTTGCTAAATTATATTTTAGTCCTCACTATTACCATTCACATTTTATTAATTAATTATTATTACTTGATAGGGCTCAACTGTACGTAGTAAGCCCCGAGTGAACATTTGGGAATTTCAACATTCCCGTTCATCTCACGTTATTTTATACTCATAAATTCGAACCTCATAGTTATACTTCCTTGAATCACTAGGTTTGTCAAACCCTCCCTATATGATGACAAAATAGTTCTAACTCCAAAATCACAACTCAACAAATTTCAGTTTGACTTCACAACATTCATCATTATATATGTCCATCAGTCAATCACAATAAAATCCAATATTTTGGTTTGCACTACTCACAATGCATCATTCAGTCTTATCAATCACAAATAAAGATCAAACAGGTGGCACATTCAAGTGATATCACAATTTCATTCAAGTAGCAAAAATACTCCAGTACATATCATTCACACAGTAACAATCAACATAATATTCATAAAATCAGACGGTATGCAATCTTGATGTAAATAAATTCACGGCAATTCTATAGGTTGCTAAATTATATTTTAGTCCTCACTATTACCATTCACATTTTATTAATTAATTATTATTACTTGATAGGGCTCAACTGTACGTAGTAAGCCCCGAGTGAACATTTGGGAATTTCAACATTCTCGTTCATCTCACGTTATTTTATACTCATAAATTCGAACCTCATCTCACCCCTTAACTCGACTGAAGATTCCATCCAATGAATCTGATCTGCTAACGGGTCGTTTCTTTGTCGGTCGTCGTCTCTAATAGTACTCGAGAGAATTATAGCCACACAACCACCAAATACAAATAAATTACTTACTATAAATAAATGAATAGATAAATAAATAACAAAATAAATAATAAATAGTAAAAAAGTAAGTAAATGAATAAATAAATAATAAAATAAATAATAAATAAATAAATAAGTAAATGAATAAATAAATAATAAATAAATAAATAAATGAATAAATAAATAATAAAATAAAATAAAATAAATAATAAATAAATAAGTAAATGAATAAATAAATAATAAAATAATAAATAAATAATAAATAAATAAATAAATAAATAAATAAATAAATAAATAAATAATTAAGTAAATGAATAAATAAATAATAAATAAGTAAATGAATAAATAAAGAAATAAATAAAATAAATAATAAATAAATAAATAAATAAATAAATAATAAAATAAATAATAAATAAATAAGTCTTTGGATGTTAAACAAATTGAGATTATTTATTTACATATAGATGTATATAAGATAGAGAATACAATTGCACATGTTTATCTAAAAGGGAATTTAGAGATAAAACAATAGAGAAATGTCTAGAGAAGTTGTATTCAACAAGAGCACATATTATTTGATTCAATCATTAATTTAACTTTATTTATTTAAACTCAATGTAATATGCTAAAACAAGTATGCTAGTAATAATATTGTAAATAGTATTCAGGAATGTTAATAACATGAACTATGAAATAACAAAACAACTATGTAAAAGAATAAGTTAATTAAATTAAATAAAGTGATATGTGCAAGTTCTTTGTTTCAGAAATCACCAAGAATAATTGGTATTCAAACTTAATTTCAAAGTACTGCAGAAAAATCTAAATAGGTACATAAAATATACTCACTTCGTAGAGGAAAATAAATAGTACCAATGCATTTCTCTTATTTCTATAAATAATTGGTATTCAAACATAATATAACTAATAAATAAAATATAGTTAGTATTTTATTTTAATTATGAACCTAAATTATCAAATAAAATATGGAAAGGACGGTAACTCATTGTTTAAAGAAATTATTGAGCAATACATTAGTGGGTTAAAATGTGTCAAGGCGATCAAAATACAATAATCACAATCATGCTTATTACAAAAATCTAAATGTTGTTTGCTATTGTCGCTAAATTTGAGAAAACATTGCTTCAGGAATATAGTTCAAATGGAAGGAAATTGTTATTATAATTAAAAGGGAATATTCAGATTGGCACTAAAAAAATCTGCCTATCACTACTACATGTTTCGATCAAGGTACAGAGAGGAAGAATGCTTTACGGTTTTTGATGATGATGCAATGCGGCTCTGTGCTAATATCTCGCCCCTCTATATATATATATATACGTAGTATTAGCCTAGGTAATTAATATTATAATCATAATAATTATTATTATAATAATTATTATTTTTATTATCATTATTATTATTATTATTATTATTATTATTATTATTATTATTATTATTATTATTATTATTATCCCATTCTATTAGAGCTAAAGGTAACAACTAGTGTAACAACACAAATTCACTCCTTGTATTATTTTATATATATATATATATATAATACAAGGAGTGAATTTGTGTTTTTTCACTAGTTTTGGGTAGAAAGAGTGGAAAAAGAAGAAGTTCTACAAAACAAGTTATAAATATTTAAAAATTCGTAAATTTAATTTGAAGAATAATAGTTTCAGGGTAGTAAGTCTCGTGTTTAAACCGACGAACAAGCGTTTTAGGGCAGTGAATCTTTTGAAAGTTTCTTCAAATTGAAAAGAAAATTTTTAAATATGGATAACTTGTTTTGTAGAACTTCTTCTTTTTCCACTCCTTATACCCCAAACTTGTCAGTAAAAAAGGAACCTATCAATAGTGAAGAAATCACTATTGAAGACTTTCAAAAATCTATAAACAATTGGCAAATCCCAAAAATCAAAAAAGATCAGGTCTATGAATCTAGTCTTTTCAAAAACCTATTAAAAACTTATTACATAATCAAAACAGAAGAAAGAGATGTTGCTCTTTCTAACCCCTTTGAAACAATAGATCTTCTTTCTCCAAAAACACGTTAGTAGGATTCTATAATTTCATACATATAGGTCTTGTCCAAGTTGGTATCAAACCTTTTACAAGAGAAGGACTAAACACTTCAATCATGTGTGTCTTACGAGATGCAAGGTTATTGAACTTTCAAGATTCAATAATAAGTACAATTGAATCTAGTTTATGTCAAGGACCAATTTGGTTTGAATGTTATCCAAATTTTTCATTATCTTTAAAGGACCCAAACATCATGAAATCACTTATGTTACAAATCAAAACTCATAATTACAAAATGATAACAAGATCTATTCTTGTAGTTATTATTTACAGAGTTCATTACAAAGCAATGTTTTCAGCCTTTACGGAAACAAAACATATTGAAAATAAAAAAGGGGAAACCCTATTTTTACAAACTGGTTTAACAAAGACAAACACTGTCATTCCAAAAACCATCCTTTGGAAAGATATTGATCTTCCTGAAGAATGGATTATGGAAGGAGCTGTTAGACCACAATCCCTTGAACAGTCAAAACCAAACAACAATTTAAAGGAAGTCATACAATACAATGATGGTAGAGTAAAACTAAGTTTTTCAAGAACTTCCAGTGCCAGATATTCTGAGGCTGGTTCATCCAGACCCCCTTCAGTCATACAATTACCTCAAAAAGTTGAAAACCATATAAAACCACGTTATTCATGTTCTAGCATACCAAGTGCTTCTTTTCAAAACGTTGATTACTCCACAAATATACCTCATCAAATCTACACTAAACCTCAAAACATTAATGAAGAACAGCCAAACATTTCTCCACCAACTTCGCCATCCTCTTCTGCTATAACTGAAAATAAAACTATTCTCCATAATGATTTTTATGCTTCCAAAAATAAAAATAAAAGAACATGGTTCTTTAAAAACTTTCTAAAACAAAGAAAACAAATTCAAAATGAATTTTATACATTCATTTTACAAAATAAAACTCATATTTTATTTTTTGAATGGTTTGAAATTTATGCAACACAAAACCAAATTTCTTACCATTTCAAACAAAACCAAAGTTTTGTTAATCCCATAACAACAAGAAATAAAACTGCAGAATGGGATTTGATAATTGGATTAAAAATACAGTTTGAACACCCACCTTTAAGACAAATCATAATAACACACCTAGAAAATCCAGTAGAAGCTGCACCTTTCAAAATCCCAAGTGATAGTTCGGAAAAAGATATACATAATATCCTTCAACAAAATAATTTTACAAATTTCCATCTTAGTACAATTGCAAAACAATTAACTAAGATAGATGAACATTAACAGAATTGCATTGTCTCTCCGATTGAGACAACTGATTCAAAACTAAAAAACCCAGTTTTTAAACCATTTCAAATCTCAAAAACAAGCCAAAAACTATTTAGAGAAGGTAGATCAGAATTTACTCAAGCCTTACATGACCAACTTAATATGATAGAACATTCTTCTACCTCTACACCCTTGGTAGCTAAGGATACTTTTGAGAAAACAGTAACGACTTTAGACCATGTTTCTGAAACCAAACAAGAACAACAAAATATGTGCATGCTCCAATGGCAGAAGGGTCAACCTTTGACCATGGTCACAGCACCAGACCTAGGAATTGTGAACATACCCAATGTCCTTTCTCAATCAAAATTCAATGCCAGTACTGTTTATGAATGGAACATAGATGGTATGTATGAATACAACATCCTAAGTCTCCTTCTACAAATGACAATGGCATCAAATGCCTACAAAACTCAAGCCAATACGCCTGACAAAGCCATAGCTGAACTTCTAATAGCAGGATTCTCATGCCAGCTCAATGGATTGTGGGACTACCATCTTACACCATCTCAACACTTAGAAATATTAAATGCAATCCAAACCAAAGAGGAAGGAATTCCCATCCTCGACGAAATAGGGAATCCAATACCTGATGCAGTTGCAACATTGATTCACACAATCAACCTGCACTTCATAGGAGATTCATCTCACTTAAAGGATAAGAATGTTCAATTATTTTGTAATATAATTATATTTTCTAATAATATTGTCGTGGGTATTTCTAAACAATGAAATTATTTCAAAACAAATAAATAAATATAAACTTTCAAACATTTTTTTAAGGTAAAAAGTATCACATAATCACAAACACGTCGAATAAATTCAAAGGTTCCATCAAACTTAACAACCTGAAATCACAATATCAGACAACAAAATCTTTTTTTAAGTACACATACTTATGTGTTAAATTAAGTGCAAATGTAGTCCCAACCCGATGTCACTATCAGAGCGGGAATTCTCAAAATAAGAATGCTCAAAATAACATCAACACAATGCATAATAATAAGGGTCTCCAAGACATGATGGCTTCCGCCTCTCCTATGGTACTAGTCATCACCTGCAACTTACAACTCATTTGCTTCCATCGCAAACGCCAAACACAAACAACGAGGGGTGAGTATCGAAATTATGTAACAGTATAAAATACACGAGGAGAACACGCAAGCAATCAAATTATCACAATCTCAAAAGCAGTCAAGTGTATAATATCAACGGCCCATCAAATTCATTCAGAATAAGACAATCACAATGATGAAATGCTATGCATGTCCTATACTTTATACTTCATCATTTGGTACCATTCTAGTCTGAAGTACTTGGTTAGGAGGCTTGATACTATGCCACTACAAGAGTGGACGGACAATTCGTGAACGACCAAGTCCTCATAGATCCCCTCAACTCAACCCGAGACACATATACGCGACGGTCGGGGTACTCTTGTGTTGCACGGTAGCTCCCGGCCTTAGGGAATAACCCACTAATCCACTTAGGAATTCCCCACTAGAGATACCCCCAAGGTCTATCAGTCTTACCTTACAGTTCGACTGTAGCCCTCCACGATCAGGTTCAATTTGACTTCACAACATTCATCATTATATATGTATATCAGTCAATCACAATAAAATCCAATATTTTGGTTTGCACTACTCCCAATGCATCATTCAGTCTTATCAATCACAAATAAAGATCAAACAGGTGGCACATTCGAGTGATATCACAATTTCATTCAAGTAGCAAGAACACTCCAGTACATATCATTCACAAAGTAACAATCAACATAATATTCATAAAATCATACGGTATGCAATCTTGATATAAATAAATTCACGGCAATTCTATAGGTTGTTAAATTATATTTCAGTCCTCACTGTTACCATTCACATTTTATTAATTAATTATTATTACTCGATAGGGCTCAACTGTACGTAGTAAGCCCCGAGTGAACATCTGGGAATTTCAGCATTCCCGTTCATCTCACGTTATTTTATACTCATAAAATCGAACCTCATCTCACCCCTTACCTCGACTGAAGATTCTGCCCTATGAATCTGATCTGCTAATAGGTCGTTTCTTTGTCGGTCGTCGTCTCTAATAGTCCGCGAGAGAATTATAGCCACACAACCACCAAATACAAATAAATTACTTACTATAAATAAATGAATAGATAAATAAATAACAAAATAAATAATGTAAGTAAATGAATAAATAAATAATAAAATAAATAATAAATAAATAAACAAGTAAATGAATAAATAAATATATAATTAAATAAATAAATAAGTAAATGAATAAATAAATTATAAAATAATAAATAAATAAATAAATAAGTAAATGAATGAATAAATAAATAAATAAATAAATAAGTAAATGAATGAATAAATAAATAAATAAATAAATAAATAAGTAAATGAATAAATAATAAATAAATAAATGAATAAATAAATAATAAATAAGTAAATAAAAAAATAAATAATAAAATAATAAATAAATAAATAATAAAATAAATAATAAATGAATAAATAAATGATAAAATAAATAATAAATAAGTAAATGAATAAATAAATAATAAAATAAAGAATAAATAAATAAGTAAATGAATAAATAAAAAAATAAAATAAATAATAAATAAATAATTGAATGAATAAATAAATAATAAATAAATAATAAATAAATAATAAATAAATAAGTAAATGAATAGATAAATAAATAAAATAAATCATAAAATAAATAATAAATAAATAAGTCTTTGGATGTTAAACAAATTGAGATTATTTATTTATATATAGATGTATATAAGATTGAGAATACAATTGCACATGTTTATCTAACAGGAAATTTAGAGATAAAACAATAGAGAAATGTCTAGAGAAGTTGTATTCAACAAGAGCTCATATTTTTTGATTCAATCATTAATTTAACTTTATTTATTTAAACTCAATGTAATATGCTAAAACAAGTATGCTAGTAATAATATTGTAAATAGTATTCAGGAATGTTAATAACATGAACTATGAAATAACAAAACAACTATGTAAAAGAATAAATTAATTAAATTAAATAAAGTGATATGTGCAAGTTCTCTGTTTCAGAAATCAGCAAGAATTAATTTGTATTTGGACCATTTTGTGCAATATAATTAGCAACTTTATTATTACAAAATAATTAAAGTAAAAAGGACACACGTCCAATTTTATAATTCAAACTTAATTTCAAAGTACTGCAGAAAAATCTAAATAGGTACATAAAATATACTCACTTCATAGAGGAAAATAAATAGTACCGATGCATTTCTCCTATTTCTATAAATAATTGGTATTCAAACATAATATAACTAATAAATAAAATATATTTAGTATTTTATTTTAATTACGAACCTAAATTATCAAATAAAATATGGAAAGGACGGTAACTCATTGTTTAAGGAAATTATTGAGCAATACATTAGTCGGTTAAGATGTGTCAAGACGATCAAAATACAATAATCACAATCATGCTTATTACAAAAATCCAAATGTTGTTTGCTATTGTCGCTAAATTTGTGAAAACATTGCTTCAAGAATATAGTTCAAATGGAAGGAAATTGTTATTATAATTAAAAGAGAATATTCAAATTAGCACTAAAAAAATCTGCCTATCACTACTACATGTTTCAATCAAGGTATAGAGAGGAAGAATACCTTATGGTTTTGGTGATGATGCAAGGCGGCTTTTGATGAAGGTACGGAGAGGAAGAATGCTTAATGGTTTTGGTGATGATGCAAGGCGGCTTTTGATCAAGATACAGAGAGGAAGAATGCTTTGTGGTTTTTGGTGATGATGCAATGCGGCTCTGAGCTAATATCTCGCCCCTCTATATATATATATATATACCTAGTATTAGCCTAGGTTATTACTATAATAATAATAATAATAATAATAATAATAATAATTATTATTATTATTATTATTATTATTATTATTATTATTATTATTATTATCCCATTCTATTAGAGCTAAAGGTAACAACTAGTGTAACATCACAAATTCACTCCTTGTATTATTTTATATATATTATTTTATTTATTTTTGTAAGTTAAATATAGTTAATATTAATGATTTAAATCAATTACTAAGACAAACACACAGACACACCTAAAGAAATTAGAACACATATTAACACTCATATAAAAAAGATAGTATTGTATCATTATACTATTTAAAATAAGGTAATGAGAAATTGAGGTGTTACACAAACTTTTGAAAAATATTTTATATAGGAGCTAAAATCATAACTTCGAAATATATGAAATTGTAACGTTTATGTGGCAAAATATCAACAAAAATATTATAGTCAACTCGTTTAATATATACATTCTCATTTAGTACATAAAATTAATATAATTATCTCTGCAAATTATAATTAATTCGTTCACATTAAGTATAATAATTTTTATTAAAAATCGTATCTATAATTTCGTATCTATATTTATTTAGTCTAAAGAATTTCGTATCTTTCGATTTAAAAAATAATAATAATAACAGCAATGAATGTGGTATCTATATTTATTTAGTCTCATAATAAACAAGAAGATGTAGAGTCATTATCTCTGACTATAAGATTTTATCTAATTTTTAAAATTCAGATAAAAGGGTATAATTGAGAACTATAGATAAGGATGGTACAAGATATAGAAATAATAATACTTAGGGTTAAATAAGTATTAAAGTTAAAAAATAATGTTTTTCTTTTCATAATTATATTTTATTTTTAGTTTTTCTGTTTCTATTTTCAACAAGGTTTCTAAAATATTTTATGTCAATTTTTTTTAATATACTTTAAAATTAATGTATGTTATTTAAAATTTTCAATTATTTTTTTACAAATATTTAGAATATTATAAAATTTGTTCCTACAATGTTTAGAATATTAAGAAATACTATATCAAAATATACCTTAATTTCATTGATATATTAACTTATTTGTCTATTTAAAGATATATCTAATTAATTATTCAAAAATGTTAAAATGAAATAGACTTTGAAGTAGCCTAATAGACCATACCTTATTTACATCAAGGTCAGACTCAATCTTACAAAATATTTAAGTCTGCAATATGACACATGTCAGATTTAAGTCTTGAATATTTTTGACAGACATGATTTAACCTATTTCTGCCTTTAATTATTCATAATTATAGACAAACATATCTTTTAGTCGATTAACATAAATATAACTATCTATGTTAAATATAGTGTATTCTTAAACAAGTCAATGGAATAAAAAAATAGATAATGTCATTAAATTTGTAAGGTTTAAATATGTTTTTCAAATTTAACATTACATTTATATTATTTTATTTATAATTTTATCACTCTTTGTTTTCTATACCTAAAAAATAAAGCATATTTATAATTTTTGTGTCACTTTTCTTCATGTTTTAGTCTTTCATTTAAATTATTTCATTTATAATTTGAATTTTTTTAGCGTACAAAATGATCATTCTTATTTATTTAATTAATTATCAAAATTTGTTTTAACTTTTTTCATCCCGTCTCTTTATTTAACTAAGTTTTTTAGATGATATAAATTGTATAATCTTTCAATTTAAAGGTTAAATTTAAAAAAATATGTATTGAATAAAATTTTATCAAAAGTTTGCACCGTGCATAATTTCATGATTAATTGATTTATTATATGATTGACTAAACAAAATTTTATTGCCCAACGATATTTGTCGAAAAATAAACAAATTATATTTTTAATAACTTTCTCATTATTATTTTTCTCTCTTATCTTATTGCTACATATATTTCAAAACTAATACTTTTTGAGTTACGAAAATCATTAAATATAAAAGTTGTTACGATATATTGAACAATATCTTAAATTTTTTTATTCACCAAATCTTAATAATAGTTATAAGCCCACTTAAACTCTTTGATTTTTTGTTTCACTACAAAAGTAATAAAATGTCTACTCAACAAATGCACAATAAGTAACACTAAAAAATCTTGAATTACTCCTTCAACCAAACTAAGTGGGATATCTTATCCAAATCTTAATAAAAGTTTGTTGTTGAAACCGATCCTATAATAATAAAAATAATAATAATAATAATAATAATAATAATAATAATAATAATAATAATAATAATAATAATAATAATAATAATAATAATAATAATAAGAATTTTGTTATTATTATTATTATTATTATTATTATTATTATTGTTATTACTACTATTATTATTATTATTATTATTATTATTATTATTATTATTATTATTATTATTATTATTATTATTATGATTATGATTATTATTATATTTATTACTATTATTATATTGCATGTGTGTGGTAAGCTGAAGCGATACATTCATCTCCAATATAGCACGCCCTTCAATGTTGAGTGCAACTATTTGTCTAGCTTTCATCGCTATGTGAGGTAGAATCGTGTTTAATATGAAAGTAGGCACAAAAAAGAATGTGTCATACAGAATGAGATTGTTTTGATCAATGACCCTCATTGTATTTGCATTACAATTGCGTAAGATTTCCCATGAAATTAATACGTAGTTGTATGATGTAAATGTGGCATCATTAGATAAAGTTGAGTCGAAGTGGTGTTGAGTAAAATGAATGGAGAAATAGCGATTCAAAGAAGGAATGTTCGGTGAGATGGGTGTAATTGATTCAAGAACAAGAGTCACACTTAGGTTGAACGAGTAATTCATGATTTATAGTGTTAACGAGTGTGCATTTGTTGAGTATATAATATAAGGTTTTTATAGTGGCACATAAAATTGAAGAGTTGAAATGGATTTACAACTCTTAACAAGATTTTGTCAAAAAAGAAAACTAAGATTTCCTCCTACTTCCTAACAACTTTTTTTTAAAGATTTTCCTGAAAGAAAATAATCACAAAAAAGATATTCAAATTATATCTTATTTAATTTCGACAAATATGGTTGGCAATAAAATTTTGTTCAACGAATCAAATAATATATCGATTAGTCATAAATTTATATTCTTCTATTTATAATTTTATCACTCTTTATTTTCTATACCTATATATATAAACTATATCTATAATGTTTGTGTCTCTTTTCTTCTTGTTTTAGTCTTTCATTTTAAATTATTTCATTTATAATTTATATATTTTTAATCTATAATTTGATCACTTTTTTTATTTAATTAATTATTAAAATTTGGTATAACTTTTTTCATTCTTTCTCTTTATTTAATTAATTTTTTTTAGATGATATAAATTGAATAGCCTAATCACTTTTTCTTTTTTTAATTAATTTGGTATAATTAATTAATTAATCTTTACAACTCTTAATAAGGTTTTGTCAACAAATAAAACTAAGATTTCCTCCAATATCCTAACAACTTTTATTTTAAAGATTTTCCTCAATTCAATAAGTAGTAGTTTTGAAATATATATATATATATATATATATAAATAAGATAAGAAAAAAAAATAATCACGAAAAAATATTAAAATTATTATTTATTTTTATTTGACAAATATTTTATGTACGAGCTAAAATCATAATTTCGAAATATATGAAATTGTAGCATTGTTTATGTGGGAAGAAAAACGTGTAGCAGCACGCACATAATAATATACTAAACTTGCGGTGGTGACAAATCAAGATAGTTTACAACGTGTACAATTATATACTAAACATATTTTAAAAAAATAACAAAAAATTAAATTGGAAAAATTGGCTCTGGTCCACATTAGAGGAGGCAAAAAAAATTTATAGTTAAAAGAATTTCTTAAATAAAAAATAATGTGTTTAGTATGGTTTTTGGGTCCATTTTTTAAAATTTAATTTTTAATATTTTTATAAAAAAATTTAGGTAAAAAGTTTCAAAATTTTTCAATAATTTTTTTTATTTTTTCGTTAAAATACTAAAAGAAAGTAGATAATTTTTTGAATTTTTTTCAAGAATTCCTTTTGAGAATATTATGAATTAAATTTTGAAAAAAAAATAAGTTTATGATTTTATTGAGAAATTTATTTTGAAAAAAAAATAAGTTTATGATTTTATCGAGAAATTTATTTTGAAAAAAAATTAAATTTTAATAAAATATTGAATCTATGTTTCCCTCACTTATTTCCGGCAAAACATAATCAAATAATAAACTAAAACTATTAAAAATTAGGCTAAATTACATATGTAGTCCTTTAACTTAATTTCAGGTAACGTTTTAGTCCTTTATCTTTTTTTTCTTCCCGATTTAGTCCTTTATTCCTAACAATATCAAATAAAGTATGAAAATATGAGTTTATTTGAAGATTTAATTTGATGAAATTTGTATTATATTGAAGAATATAATTAATTTTATGAGTTTTGATTGAATTTTTTTTTTGAATTTTTGTATAAAAAAGGATAACATTGTTGAAATTTTAAAACATAAAATATCAAATTGTCACTTAAAATTAAAATAAAGGACCAAGTCGGGAAAAAAAAAGATAAAGGACTAAAACGTTACCTGAAATTAAGATAAAGGACCACATATGTAATTTAGCCTAAAAGTTATTTCAAAGACTTTATATAACTTCATTTACAACTTTATTTTGCAATGGTTTCTATTGGAGAAAAATTTTAAATTGAGTCATCCATACAACTCGATTAATAAATATTGTCTTAATAATAAAAAAATGAGTTATCACTAAGATAACTAATGAGACAAAGAAAGTGAATAATGAAAGTAGTAGGTTTCAGAAAATGAAGTCTTGAACTAAATTTAAAATTACCACAATTAAAATAAATATATTATAAAATATAATTTTTTATTTAATATATAATTTTTTTTTATTTAGAAAAATAAAATATCTGCAAAATTTATAACAATATTTTCTTAAAATCACAACGCCAAACTCAAGACGTGTACACTCAAATTTATTGTCCTCTGTAAGACTCATAATTTTAAAGTATACTTTATGTATTTTAGTGTATTTTGGTATTGAACTCGGAGGTTTTTTAGCCAAAGTTATGAATATTTTGGAGTTTATATGACCAAAAAGTTATTTTGATGCCGATTAGAATTACTCTTCGATAAATAAATTAAATTAACTGCGGTAAATCTTTTACGAAGAATTTAATGCGTTATGGGTGAAATGGTAATTTAACAAATATCTAGATATTTTGAGATATTTGTTAAAAGTATTTAATATATATATATTTGTTTGGAGAGAAAAGAAAAGGAGATAAAAAGGAAAGAAGGAAAAAGAAAGAGAGGAAAAGGAAAGAAAAGAAAGATAAAGGAAAGAAAAAGTAAAAACTCCTTCTTCTTCCTCTGCCGCGCGAACACCTCTTTCTCCCTTTTTCTTCTTCGTTGTTTTTGCTTTCTTTTCTTTCTTTGGCTTCAAGAATAGAAACCCAAGGCTAGTGGGTGAGAAAGATCAAGTTCCCAACTCCTTTCTTCTTCTCGGATTCGAAAACGGTGTTAGGGATTTCAAAACCGTCAAACACAAACCTCCCCGTTTCATCTAGATCTAAGCTTCGTTTCGTGAAGAGATAGAAGGGAAAGTTGCTCACTACCATGCTACGGTGCTAGGGAACCAACTTTGGAGGCGACGTTGCGAGCGGAGATTTTACCGGATTTACTCGCAGTACCGTAATCGAACGTGAAAGCTAACATGAAGGTAAGGGCTCCTTCCAAACTTCTAGTTTGCATTTAGGGACTTATCTGTGGTTGTGTGGAAAGGAATTTGTTAGGGTTGAAGTGTTGATTTGGGGGAAAATGAATCTAAGGCTTTATGGGTAAAATCTTAGAGTTAGGTTTTGGTTATATTGATGAATGTTTCGTGGAAAATGAATTTAAACTCATTTATGTATGATTTTGAGTAAATGAAACTTGTTGTGTTTGAGTGGTGGATTGTGTTGATTTGTGTTCGTCGTATTTGACGTGTTCTTAATTAATACTGATGAAATTTGATATGTGTATGGTTGGATTTTGTGGAGAAATGAATTGATGTGTTTTGGTATGAGTTGTGGATTGGATCTGATAATAGGTTTGAGTTATGGTAACTGTACTGACCCGTGATAGGTGGTACATTTACGATTTACATTTTTGGTGGATTGTGCTGACCCGTGATAGGTGGCACCTCGGTAAACAGTACTGGTCTGTGATAGGCGGTACGTTTACGATTCCCGCTTTTTCTTTTAGTAAATCGTGTTGACCCGTGATAGGTGACACCATGGTAACTGTACTGACCCGTGATAGGTGGTACATTTACGATTTCCGCTTTTTCTTTTAGTAAATCGTGTTGACCCGTGATAGGTGACACCATGGTAACTGTACTGACCCGTGATAGGTGGTACATTTACGATTCCCGCTTTTTCTTTTAGTAAATCGTGTTGACCCGTGATAGGTGACACCTCGGTAAACTGTACTGACCCGTGATAGGTGGTACGTTTATGATTTACGCTTTTTAGTAAATCGTGCTGACCCGTGATAGGTGGCACCTCGGTAATTGGTACTTTGGCCTGCGATAGGCGGTACAATTATGATTTACGGCCCTTCGAGGAGGGTTTTGGTTTGGAATTCCGAGTCCATGCATTTTGGCATATACGCATCGCATTAGGGTGCTTGGCACACGAGTCGTGTTTGAATCAAGTTATGATTGAGTGTTATGTATTGATTTTGTGTGTAAGTGTGACTGATTGTAAAACTATTTCGAAACTCAAGTTGTCGTGGTAATTGTGTTGGAATTGCTATGTGTTATGTATTGATTATCGTGTGTAAGTGTGATGGATTGTAAAACTATTTCGAAACCCAATTTGTCGTGGTGATTGTGTGGGAATTGCTAAGTGTTAAGATTTGGAGTTGTGTATGAATGTGATTGAATTAGTTTATGTATTTTTGGAAGGATAAGCAGGGAAATCGATTTCCCAATCAATTTGGGAAGTTACAGGGGCTCAACTATTTATAAAATCGATTTCCCAATCGATTTGGGAAGTTACAGGGGCTCAACTATTTATAAAATCGATTTCCCAATCGATTTAGCCATGCAGGAATTCAGCAAAACTGACAAAAATGGATTTGGAAATCGATTGGCATTAAGTCAGGGACTCAGCTATCCTGTCAATCGATTGCCCAATCGATTGAATTAAGCCCAGAATTCAAATTTCAATAAAAACCTTCAGGAAATCGATTGGCTTAGTAGAAATTCTTATTTTGAGTTAGATATCAGATTGCTCAATTGATTTATCAATGTCTTTTAATTATGTATTACTTGATGGATTGAGAACTTTATTTTGACTTCATTTTTATTTGGCAAGTGTAAATGAACTTTTAGCATATGGAAAACCCTTTTAAGGTGCATGCTAAGTTGAAAGGTTATTTTGTGCGTTTAAAAACTTAAATGTTATGTGTTAATTGTTAATTTCGGTTGGTGACCCTTTACAACTATTGTGGAAATCTGGGCTTTGCCCTCAGATGAGAGCCAGGACGATCCTACCAGTTCGTACCCTACGAATGGGAATGTAGATGGGATTGCTTGACTGGAGCTATGTTAGGAGGATCTTACGGGGCGCGTGGAGATCACTCAGAGTGTTTAGTTGTTTTGGAGAATGATCAGATTAGGTCGTTTAAAAACTTAAATGTTATGTGTTAATTGTTAATTTCGGTTGGTGACCCTTTACAACTATTGTGGAAATCTGGGCTTTGCCCTCAGATGAGAGCCAGGACGATCCTACCAGTTCGTACCCTATGAATGGGAATGTAGATGGGAATGTTTGACTGGAGCTATGTTAGGAGGATCTCACGGGGAGCGTGGAGATCACTCAGGGTGTATAGCTATAGTTTTTTTTGAAGAATGATCAGATTAGGATGACATAGAGGGAACATATTTAGAATATACATAGCATATTTAGAATATGTTTGTTAATAGCTCAATTTGTTTAACATTTTATAAAATTAATTTTTATTTTATATTTTTAAAAATATTTTTTATGAAAATTTATAAAAATAATAAAACTTTTTTAGATTTATTTGTTACCAGTTAAAAAAAGTAATTTAATAATTTAGATACTCATTATTATAGATTTTAATATGATAAAAAATATCATATCAAAATAGCTTTTCATTATAATCAAAATAGTTAAAATCTATAAAATATAATCAGTTTTCATTATAAAAAAATATCATATCAAAATAGCTTTTCATTATAAAAAAATATCATATCAAAATAGCTTTTCATTATAATCAAAATAGTTAAAAAATATCTTACAAAAATTATTTATATGATTATCATATCAAAATAGCTTTTCATTATAATCAATTTATGAAAATTTATTATCCAATAAAAGTTGTAGAAAGCAGATGAAATACTTCAAATCGTATTTTAAAATAAATTATTTAAATAAATTTTTTATTTGAATTTTTTTTAAACTTCTTTTTTAAAAAATTTATAACAAAAAGATAAAATACTATAAAAGTTATTTAAAAAAAATCTTAAACAAATAGATATAATATCTTCATCATTCTCTTCATGATAATTGTATGACTTTATTATATTCAAAATACAATAACTATTTTTATCATCATTGAAATTGGTGACTTTATTCAGCAATTAAAATAAAGATATTTGACTTGTGAATACAATAATAAGATTTTTTTCTGTGAAAAAATCAAAAGATATAATTTTGATTTTATATTTTAAAAAATAATTTTTAAACCCTAAAAAATTAATTTTGATTTTATATTTTTAAAAATAGTTTTTAAGAAAATTTATAAAAATAATAAAGATTTTTTAGATTTATTTGTTACCAATTAAAAAAAGTAATTTTGTTATTTAATAACTTAGGTACTTATTATTGTAGATTTTAACATAATAAAAAATATATTTTAAAAAAATATATATCTTACAAATATTATTTGTATGAATCGAAAATCAAAATAGCTTTTCATTATAATCAGTTTTTGAAAATTCATTATCCAATAAAAATTAACAAAACTAGAATAATTCAGAAATTTAAATAAAGATATTTGAATTGGTAAATATAATAATAAGAATTTTTCCATGAAAAAAAATCATAAGATCTTCTCCATCACACATATAATTTGTTTTTAATACAAACTACAATTTTGCATATCTAATAATCTAGCTAAAGACCACTAAACCACTACATTACTAAAAAATAAAAACAACCAAATTCATATCAATTGTTCTTTTTCTATTCATATTATCTTAATCGTCCTTTTTTCATTCATATTATCTTAGATCGACACAATGGACAAGAATAAGAAGATGACTGATTGGTGCATAATTGACTAACCCATTTGTCAAGACACTCTTTATGAAAAACATGTAAACATTTTGTATAAACGAGTTCAAAATTTGACCCATTACCGTACTCCTCCAAACAAATTGAACATGAATCTTTAGAATCACAATAAAAGAGGTTCATCAACTTCAGATTTCTTTAAGGAACCCACATTTTGTTGACCATTAATATTATAATCACAATGATATTGCTTCAATAAATTTTCTTCTTCTAGTACAATTGATGTGGTAACATTAAGCAACACATTGATTTCCAATATTCCACGTGGTTCAGTGTTGAATGCAACCATTCGTCTAGCCATGTCTCCTATTTTAGGTAGAACTCTTTTTAATGTATAAGGGTGCATAAAACGGAACGTGTGATATAATAAGAGAGTATTTTGATTAAATTCCATAATTGTCTGTGCATTACAATTGCATAATATTTCCCTAGGGATGAAGAAGTAGTCATCGACAATAGTAGTAGTTGTAAAATAAGGAGTTGAGGTAGAAGAAACAATTGAGTGATTGTAACTAAAATGAATGGAGAAGATACCATTCAAAGAAGGAAATATTGTTGGTGAGATGGAATGTAATGATTCAAGGACAGGAATCACAGTTAGGTCGTAGGAAGAACCCATAGATTTGCTATTATAAGTGTTTGAGAGGTTAAAAATAATTTAGTTTAGTGTTTATGAGTTTGGATTAATTTGTTTGGTATACTTTGTGGTTTTATAGGATTTCATGGATCATAACAACTTAAGATTGGATTAGAAAAATAAAAAGAAACATATCAAAAATATTTTTATTTTTTATTTTTTTATGAAGAAATATATGGGTTATTGATACTTTATGTATTTGGATATCTTCGACAATTAAGATTTATTTACTTTTTCTTATCTAAGTTTTTGTATCTTCACTGTAAAATTGGTTGATGTTTGTCGGGCAATAGTTGTGTAAAAAAAATCGTGTCTTTAGATTTAAAAAGAAAATAATAACGGCAATGAATATTATATATCTGTTTATTTAGTCTCATAATAAAAAAAAAAAAAGTTATAGGGTCATTATGTCAAACTAACATATGTTTATCTTTATAAAAAAGAAGTTATAGAGTCATTAACTAACTATTTTTATTTTTTATTTTTATATGGAGAGATATATTGGTAGTTGATATTTTATGTATTTGGATCTCTTCTATAATTATGATTTTTTTTTTTTTTATCTTTATAATTAAAGTTCTCAACTAAATTTTAATATCTTTACGCCAAAACCAGTTTATTTTATTTTACCCGTACTAATTTGTTGACAACAATTGTGTCAAATTTGTTTTGGATCTTTAGATTTAAATAATAATAATAATAATAATAATAATAATAATAATAATGATAATAATAATAATAATAGTAATAATAATAATAATCAGAATTTTGTTCAAAGTTGTTTAATGAATTTATTCAAGGATTGTTGATTTTTGATCTGAAGTTATGGGGTATTTGTACTCCATAAAACATCCTTTCAGATTCGTGGCCATTGATCCAAGAGGTTTGATGAAAAATTACAATGTTCTAGAGGCATCCCAGATCTGAAAAATTGTAATGTTTCCAGGTGTATTCGAATACAGTATATGTGTATTCGAATACACGTCTTTGTAACGTTTAAAAAATTCAAATTTTACATCTTGTATTCGAATACACATTGGTGTAGTCGAATACGGATTAGTGTATTTTAGCCTCTGACTTAACTTGTATTCGACTACATATGGGTGTAGTCGAATACACACAAAGGATTTTTGGCCACTGACTTAGCTTGTATTCGACTACAGATGGGTGTAGTCGAATACAACATTTAAAGTTTTGCCTCTGACTTAAGTTGTATTCGAATACAACATGGTGTATTCGAATACACTTATGCAAATTGTCAAAAATATGATTTTAAATGATTTGTTAATGTTGTTTATGATTTTTGAAAACATGTTAAATGCATATGTAAATATGAATTGTTCTCATGTATTTGAACTATTGATTTGTATCATATACCTTTACATTTAATAATTTATTATTTGGATTTTGAAGCTTATTGAAGATAGTTTGATCTTCTTTTTTATCTTGCTGCATTGTCCATAATTGGTGGTCTTGTCGTCATCAAAAACATGTAGTTTACATTCTCCCCCTTTTTGATTATGACAAAATGTTGTTGAAATCATTGCTCCCCCGTAATAGGTGCATACTCTCCCGTTGTATGTGATGTTTTGAAAAAAAATTGTTTTTGAGTACTTACAAGGTTTGAAATGCAACAACAATACCAACCAAATTTTCTCCCCCTTTTGACATGATCAAAAAGAAGAAGAAAAAAAGAAAAAGAGACATACAAGTTTCGAGTATAATCATATACAAACCGCATATAAGGTAACAAGGAGAATAGCATAAATGGAAATTAAGTCATAATATCATAAAAGTTATAACATGTCGCGAAAAGAGCAATACAAAAGACACCATAATTAAAACGACAAAGGAGTTCATAAAACAAATATCACAGTAATACATAATGCAAAAAGTTAACTTAGTACATAACTAAAGGACTTAATCAAAATCTGTCGGAATGTGGAAATGATCAAGTTTGTCTGATAAATTACTAATGTCTTGAGATAGTGCGTCATGATTGCGAGCAATAGTAGTTTCAATATTGGTGAAGCGAGTGTCGATAGAGGTGGTCAACTTGTCGAATTGAGTTTGGAAGAAGGTTTGGAAAGAATCAAGGCGAGTCATGATCATTTGATTGGAGATATAATCATCATCAGATGCAGTGTCCTCGCCATCGTCATCTCCTTGAGCAGCCGCGTTTGAGGGTCCAGCATTGTCCTCTGGTGCATCATCAGATGGTTGACCATGATCACCTTTATGCACAAATGCTTCAAGCTCTTCATTCCATATTATCCGCATGCTAGGCAAGACACCTAAATCCAGCATATTTTCTTTGGTGGGTGTAAACATAACTTCATCAGAGAAGTCCACACCAAAGTGTTCCAAAATCCGTGAAACTTCCTTTGCATAGGGTAAGCCAATTGCCTCGCGAGAGCCAAACATAATAGATTTCACAAAAAATTCCCAATTAAGTTGACGACCTTCAAACATGAAATTCATAATTTTCAATTCAAACTCCGAAATTTGGGAGTAATTTCCAGCCTTCGGAACCAGAATGTAGCTAAGGAAATAGTGTAGAAGCCGATAATCAACAGTAAGATTTCCCACACCATACCGTTGCTGGGCATATTTGGAACCTGCCTGAGCTCTCTTTTGTTCCATGGTGCGTTGGTCAAATCGACAAAGGGAGACATACGCATCATACTTAGAAATATCACCCCATTCACATAATTGGTTTGGACAAAAATTTTCACCATTAAAAGGGATATTCAGAATTTCTCCAATGGTTTTGGTATTTAAACGGATGATTTTACCCTTAACCCGAGAGACTAACAGTTTTCCCTCTTGCATGAGATTGCAATAAAAA